>NC_052176.1:6087877-6126676 GCF_902713615.1 Scyliorhinus canicula | reverse complement strand
TAGCAGGGTTGGCATGCAGGTACAGCAGGCGGTGAGGGTTGGCATGCAGGTACAGCAGGCGGTGAGGAAAGCTAATGGCATGATGACCTTCATAGCGAGAGGATTTGAGTATAGGAGTAGGGATATCTTGCTGCAGTTACACAGGGCCTTGGTGAGGCCACACCGTGAGTATTGTGCGCAGTTTTGGTCTCCTGGTTTGAGGAAGGACATTCCTGCTATTGAGGGTGTCCAGCGAAGGTTCACCAGGCTAATTCCTGGGACGGCAGGACTGACAGATGGAGACAGACTGGATCGACTGGGCTGTTACTCACTGGAATTTAGAAGAACGAGAGGGGATCTCACAGAAACATAGAAAACCCTGATGGGACTGGACAGGCTCGATGTGGGAAGAATGTTCCCGATGTTGGGGACGACCAGAACTAGGGGGTCACAGTCTAAAGAATAAGGGGCCAGCCATTCAGGACTGAGATGAGGAAGAACATCTCGGGGCGGCACAGTGGTTAGCACTGTTGCTTCACCGCGCCAGTGTTCGATTCCCAGCTCGGGTCACTGCCTGTGCGGAGTCTGCACATCCCCCCCGTGTCTGTGTGGGTTTCCTCCCACAAGTCCCCGAAAGACGTGCTTGTCGGGTGAATCGGACATCCTGAATTCTCCCTCCGTGTACCCGAACAGGCGCCGGAATGTGGCGACGAGGGGATTTTCACAGTGACTGCATTGCAGTGTTAATGTCGGCCGACTTGTGACATTAATAAAGATTGTTATTACTTGTGGAATCCTCTATTACAGAAAGGTGTCAGGGCCGGTTG
This sequence comes from Scyliorhinus canicula, assembly GCF_902713615.1. Lineage (NCBI taxonomy): Eukaryota > Metazoa > Chordata > Chondrichthyes > Carcharhiniformes > Scyliorhinidae > Scyliorhinus > Scyliorhinus canicula. Next base: position 6,125,870 of record NC_052176.1, on the reverse strand, counting down.
GTTGAGGGAGGGGGATGGGGGCCCTCGAGGCTCAAGGGACCAAGGGGGGGGTGGAGAGAAGGTGGGAGACTGAATTTGCAGGATCGGCCATGATATTGAATGGTGGTGCAGACACGATGGGGCCGAATGGCCCACTCCATCTATTTTCCGTGTTTCTCTGAGTGTGTCTGTGCGTGTGTTGAGGGAGTTTCACAACTATTCTACTGCAGTAATTCCCCACTCCCCAACTGTCGAGACGGCACTCAGAGTTTCAGTTCAAGAACTTTATTCCAGCCGTACCAGGGAAGCTCAGCGGCCACTAGGTGGCTTTCCAGCTCCCTGATCATTTGTACCTTTGCTTATCTTTCCAGTAACTAACATACACCAAGCAAAGGAATACATTTGTTTCGAAGTTATCTCTGTCTGTTCACTGCTAATAATTAGGATTGTATAACATGTGAGAATAATTATCAATTGTTATCGGGGCAGGTATATTTAACTTTAATATCGGCAAGCACTGATTTGTCTCTACTGACCTAATAATTGCTGGACAAATCTGTGGCTCAATGTCCGGGTGTGTCCGTGTCTCAGTGTGTGTGTCTGTCCGGGTGTATGTCTGTGTGTTTCCGAGTGTGTGTGTGTGTGTGTCTGAATGTGTCCGTGTGTGTGTGTGTGTGTCCGGGTGTGTGTGTGTGTGTCCGGGTGTGTGTGTGTGTGTCCGGGTGTGTGTGTGTGTGTCCGGGTGTGTGTGTGTCCGAGTGTGTGTGTGTGTCAGAGTGTGTGTGTGTCCGAGTGTGTGTGTGTCCGAGTGTGTGTGTGTGTGTGTCCGAGTGTGAGTGTGTGTGTCCGAGTGTGTGTGTGTGTGTGTGTCCGAGTGTGTGTGTGTCCGAGTGTGTGTGTGTGTCCGTGTGTGTGTCCGTGTGTGTCCGAGTGTGTGTGTGTGTCCGGTGTGTGTGTGTGTCCGAGTGTGTGTGTGTGTCCGAGTGTGTGTGTGTGTCCGAGTGTGTGTGTGTGTCCGAGTGTGTGTGTGTGTCCGAGTGTGTGTGTGTGTCCGAGTGTGTGTGTGTGTCCGAGTGTGTGTGTGTGTCCGAGTGTGTGTGTGTGTCCGAGTGTGTGTGTGTGTCCGAGTGTGTGTGTGTGTCCGAGTGTGTGTGTGTGTCCGAGTGTGTGTGTGTGTGTCCGAGTGTGTGTGTGTGTGTCCGAGTGTGTGTGTGTGTGTCCGAGTGTGTGTGTGTGTGTCCGAGTGTGTGTGTGTGTGTCCGAGTGTGTGTGTGTGTGTCCGAGTGTGTGTGTGTGTGTGTCCGAGTGTGTGTGTGTGTGTCCGAGTGTGTGTGTGTGTGTCCGAGTGTGTGTGTGTGTGTCCGAGTGTGTGTGTGTGTGTCCGAGTGTGTGTGTGTGTGTGTCCGAGTGTGTGTGTGTGTGTGTCCGAGTGTGTGTGTGTGTGTCCGAGTGTGTGTGTCTGTGTCCGAGTGTGTGTGTCTGTGTCCGAGTGTGTGTGTGTGTCTGTGTCCGAGTGTGTGTGTGTCTGTGTCCGAGTGTGTGTGTCTGTGTCCGAGTGTGTGTGTCTGTGTCCGAGTGTGTGTGTCTGTGTCCGAGTGTGTGTGTCTGTGTCCGAGTGTGTGTGTCTGTGTCCGAGTGTGTGTGTCTGTGTCCGAGTGTGTGTGTCTGTGTCCGAGTGTGTGTGTCTGTGTCCGAGTGTGTGTGTCTGTGTCCGAGTGTTTATGTGTGTCTGTGTCCGAGTGTTTATGTGTGTCTGTGTCCGAGTGTTTATGTGTGTCTGTGTCCGAGTGTTTATGTGTGTCTGTGTCCGAGTGTTTATGTGTGTCTGTGTCCGAGTGTTTATGTGTGTCTGTGTCCGAGTGTTTATGTGTGTCTGTGTCCGAGTGTTTATGTGTGTCTGTGTCCGAGTGTTTATGTGTGTCTGTGTCCGAGTGTTTGTGTGTCTGTGTCCGAGTGTTTATGTGTGTCTGTGTCCGAGTGTTTATGTGTGTCTGTGTCCGAGTGTTTATGTGTGTCTGTGTCCGAGTGTTTATGTGTGTCTGTCCGCATCCGTCTGTGTCTGTGTGTCCGGGTGTGTGTGTGTGTCTGGCTGTGTCTGTGTGTCCGGGTGTGTGTGTGTGTCTGGGTATGTGTGTGTGTGCCCGAGTGTGCGTGTTCAAGTGTGTGTGTGTGTGCGCGCGCGTGTCCAAGTGTGCGTGTCCGAGCATGTGTGTGTCCGTCCGTCCATGAGTGTGTGTGTGTCCGAGTGTGTGTGTGTGTCCGAGTGTGTGTGTGTGTCCGAGTGTGTGTGTGTGCCCGAGTGTGTGTGTGTGTCCGAGTGTGTGTGTGTGTCCGAGTGTGTGTGTGTGTCCGAGTGTGTGTGTGTGTCCGAGTGTGTGTGTGTGTCCGAGTGTGTGTGTGTGTCCGAGTGTGTGTGTGTGTCCGAGTGTGTGTGTGTGTCCGAGTGTGTGTGTGTGTGTCCGAGTGTGTGTGTGTGTCCGAGTGTGTGTGTGTGTCCGAGTGTGTGTGTGTGTCCGAGTGTGTGTGTGTGTCCGAGTGTGTGTGTGTGTCCGAGTGTGTGTGTGTGTCCGAGTGTGTGTGTGTGTCCGAGTGTGTGTGTGTGTCCGAGTGTGTGTGTGTGTCCGAGTGTGTGTGTGTGTCCGAGTGTGTGTGTGTGTCCGAGTGTGTGTGTGTGTCCGAGTGTGTGTGTGTGTCCGAGTGTGTGTGTGTGTGTCCGAGTGTGTGTGTGTGTCCGAGTGTGTGTGTGTGTCCGAGTGTGTGTGTGTGTCCGAGTGTGTGTGTGTGTCCGAGTGTGTGTGTGTGTCCGTGTGTGTGTGTGTCCGTGTGTGTGTGTGTCCGAGTGTGTGTGTGTCCGAGTGTGTGTGTGTCCGAGTGTGTGTGTGTGTCCGAGTGTGTGTGTGTGTCCGAGTGTGTGTGTGTGTCCGAGTGTGTGTGTGTGTCCGAGTGTGTGTGTGTGTCCGAGTGTGTGTGTGTGTCCGAGTGTGTGTGTGTGTCCGAGTGTGTGTGTGTGTCCGAGTGTGTGTGTGTGTCCGAGTGTGTGTGTCCGTCCGTGTGGGTGTGTGTGTGTCCGTCCGAGTGTGTGTGTGTGTGTCCGTCCGAGTGTGTGTGTGTCCGAGTGTGTGTGTGTCCGAGTGTGTGTGTCCGAGTGTGTGTGTGTCCGTCCGAGTGGGTGTGTGTGTGTCCGTCCGAGTGGGTGTGTGTGTGCGTGTCCAAGTTTGTGTGTGTCCCCGAGTCTGTGTGTCTGTGTCTATGTGTGTGTCTGTGTCTGAGTATGTGTCTGTGTGTGTGTATCTGAGTGAGTGTGTGTCTGAGTGTGTGTCCGTCCGAGTGTGTCTGTGTGTCCGTCCGAGTGGGTGTGTGTGTGTGCGTGTCCAAGTTTGTGTGTCCGAGTCTGTGTGAATGTGTGTGCGTGTCCGAGTGTGTGTGTCTGTGTCTATGTGTGTGTGTGTCTGTGTCCGAGTATGTGTGTGTGTGTCTGAGTGAGTGTGTGTGTGTGCTTGTCTGAGTGTGTGTGTCCGTCCGAGTGTGTGTGTGTGGGTGTGTGTGCGTGTCCAGGTTTGTGTGCGTGTCCAGGTTTGTGTGTGTGTCCGAGTATGTGTCCGAGTGTGTGTGTCTGTGTCCGAGTGTGTGTGTCTGTGTCCGAGTGTGTGTGTCTGTGTCCGAGTGTGTGTGTCTGTGTCCGAGTGTGTGTGTCTGTGTCCGAGTGTGTGTGTCTGTGTCCGAGTGTGTGTGTCTGTGTCCGAGTGTTTATGTGTGTCTGTGTGTGTGTGTGTGACTGGCTGTGTGTGTGTGTGTCCGCATCCGTCTGTGTCTGTGTGTCCGGGTGTGTGTGTGTGTCTGGGTATGTGTGTGTGTGTGTCCGAGTGTGCGTGTTCAAGTGTGTGTGTGTGTGCGCGCGTGTCCAAGTGTGCGTGTCTGAGCATGTGTGTGTCCGTCCGTCCATGAGTGTGTGTGTGTGTCCGAGTGTGTGTGTGTGTCCGAGTGTGTGTGTGTGTCCGAGTGTGTGTGTGTGTCCGAGTGTGTGTGTGTGTCCGAGTGTGTGTGTGTGTCCGAGTGTGTGTGTGTGTCCGAGTGTGTGTGTGTGTCCGAGTGTGTGTGTGTGTCCGAGTGTGTGTGTGTGTCCGAGTGTGTGTGTGTCCGAGTGTGTGTGTGTGTCCGAGTGTGTGTGTGTGTCCGAGTGTGTGTGTGTGTCCGAGTGTGTGTGTGTGTCCGAGTGTGTGTGTGTCCGAGTGTGTGTCCGTGTCCGAGTGTGTGTGTGTCCGAGTGTGTGTGTGTCCGTCCGTGTGGGTTTGTGTGTCCGTCCGTGTGGGTTTGTGTGTGTCCGTCCGAGTGGGTGTGTGTGTGTCCGTCCGAGTGGGTGTGTGTGTGCGTGTCCAAGTGGGTGTGTGTGTGTCCGTCCGAGTGGGTGTGTGTGTGCGTGTCCAAGTTTGTGTGTGTCCCCGAGTCTGTGTGTATGTGTGTGCGTGTCCGAGTGTGTGTGTCTGTGTCTATGTGTGTGTCTGTGTCTGAGTATGTGTCTGTGTGTGTACGCGTGTCTGTGTGTGTGCGTGTCTGAGTGTGTGTGTCCGTCCGAGTGTGTCTGTGTGTCCGTCCGAGTGGGTGTGTGTGTGTGCGTGTCCAAGTTTGTGTGTGTCCGAGTCTGTGTGAATGTGTGTGCGTGTCCGAGTGTGTGTGTCTGTGTCTATGTGTGTGTGTGTCTGTGTCCGAGTATGTGTGTGTGTGTCTGAGTGAGTGTGTGTACGTGTGTCTGTGTGTGTGTGCTTGTCTGAGTGTGTGTGTCCGTCCGAGTGTGTGTGTGTCCGTCCGAGTGTGTGTGTGTGGGTGTGTGTGCGTGTCCAGGTTTGTGTGTGTGTCCGAGTATGTGTCTGTGTGTGTGTGTCTGAGTGAGTGTGTGTGCGTGTCTGAGTGAGTGTCCAAGTTTGTGTGTGTCCGAGTCTGTGTATGTGTCCGTGTGTGTGTGTGTCCGAGTTTGTGTGTGTGCCTGTCCGAGTGTGTCTGTGTCTGAGTGTGTGTGTGTGCGCGCGTGTCCGAGTATGTGTCTGTGTGTGTGTCTGAGTGAGTGTGTGTGTGTCTGAGTGAGTGTGTGTGTGTCTGAGTGAGTGTGTCTGAGTGAGTGTGTGCGCGTGTCCGAGTATGTGTGTCTGTGAGTGTGCGTGTCTGAGTGAGTGTGTGTGTGTGCGTGTCTGACTGTGTGCGTGCCTGAGTGTGTGTGTGTGTCCGAGTGTGTGTGTCTGTGTGTGCGTGTCTGAGTGAGTGTCTGACTGTGTGCGCGTGTCTGACTGTGTGTGTGCCTGAGTGTGTGCGTGCCTGAGTGTGTGTGTGTGTCCGAGTGTGTGTGTGTGTGTCCGAGTGTGTGGGTGTGTGTGTCTCTTGAGTGTGTGTGTGTTTATGTGTCTGTGTGTGAGTCTATGTGTGATTTTGTGTGTGTGTGTGTGTGGGTGTGTGTCCGAGTGTGTGTGTGTGTGCGTGTCCAGGTTTGTGTGTGTGTCCGAGTCTGTGTGTGTGTGAGTCTGTGTGTGTGTGCGCGCGTGTCCGAGTATGTGTCTGTGTGTGTGTGTCTGAGTGAGTGTGTGTGTGTGTCTGAGTGAGTGTGTGTGTGTGTCTGAGTGAGTGTGTGTGTGCGTGTCTGAGTGTGTGTATGCGTGTCCGAGTATGCGTGTCCGAGTGTGTGCGTGTCCGAGTGTGTGTGAGTGTGTGTGTGTCCGAGTATGTGTCTGTGTGTGTGTGTCTGAGTGAGTGTGTGTGTGTGTGTGTCCAAGTTTGTGTGTGTCCGAGTCTCTGTATGTGTCCGTGTGTGTGTGTGTCCGAGTGTGTGTGTGTGTGTGCGTGTCCGTGTCTGAGTGTGTGTGTGTGCGCGCGCGTGTCCGAGTATGTGTCTGTGTGTGTGTGTGTCTGAGTGAGTGTCTGAGTGAGTGTGTGCGCGTGTCCGAGTATGTGTGTCTGTGAGTGTGTGTGCGTGCCTGAGTGTGTGTGTGCGTGCCTGAGTGTGTGTGTGTGTGTCCGAGTGTGTGGGTGTGTGTGTCTCTTGAGTTTGTGTGTGTTTGTGTGTATGTGTCTGTGTGTGAGTCTGTGTGATTTTGTGTGTGTGTCTGGCTGTGTCTGAGTGTGTGTGTCTATGTGTGTGTGAGTATGTGTGTGTGTGTGTGTGTGTTTGAGTCTATGTGTGGGTGGGTGTGTGTGTCTGAGTGTGTGTGTGTGTCTGAGTGTGTGTGTGTGTCTGAGTGTGTGTGTCTGAGTGTGTGTGTGTCTGAGTGTGTGTGTGTCTGAGTGTGTGTGTGTCTGAGTGTGTGTGTGTCTGAGTGTGTGTGTGTCTGAGTGTGTGTGTGTGTCTGAGTGTGTGTGTGTGTCTGAGTGTGTGTGTGTCTGAGTGTGTGTGTGTCTGAGTGTGTGTGTGTCTGAGTGTGTGTGTGTCTGAGTGTGTGTGTGTCTGAGTGTGTGTGCCTGCATTGGTGGGTGGGTGGGGGGGAGGTTTTGGGGGTGGGTGGGGAGGAGGTTTTGGGAGGTGGGTGGTTGGGGGGGGGGGGGGGGGGGGTTTGGGTCAGGGAGGGGGGAGTTTCAACCCACATTCACCAGAATGGTTTCAGGGGGATTAAAGGGTTAAATGACGAGGACAGGTGGTATTGTCTCGGCTTGTGTCCCCTCGAGTGTAGAAGGTTAAAGAGGCGGAGGGGGAATCTAATCGAGGGGGTTTAAGACGATTGAAGCATTCGATGGAGGGAAATTGTGTCCTCTGGTGGGGGAGGGCCCCAGAACAAGGGGAGGGGGCAGAAATTAAAATGAGAGCCGGGCCGTCCAGGGGGAGCCAGGGGTAAGGCCCCTCGGGCCTGCTCCGCCATTCGATAAGATGGCGGCTGCTCCGATTGTGACCTCACACACACACCCATAACCTTTGACCCTCCTCGGCCTTCAGTGACTCGCAGCCTCCTCCACGGGAAGCGACTTCCACAGACTCCCGGGAATCCGAGGGAAGGTATTCCTGCTCGTCTCCCTCTTAAGTTTTTAAACCCTACCCCCTGGTTCTGGTCTGCCCCACGAGGGGGGAGACATCCTTTCAGCATCCGCTCTGTCCAGGCCCCCACCTCAGGATCTTGTACACAGACATATCTGTCAATAGTCGTTTCCTACGCACTCTAGTCTCATCGTATTCTCAAATAGAAACACAGGAACAGGAAGAGGCCATTCGGCCCCTCGAACCCGTCCCACTCTTCTGCTCGATCTGTATCTTAAACTCTGCGTGTCTTTCACCCACTTGGGCGGGGGGGGGGGGGCGGATACGGAACCAAGAAGCCAGGAAATGTTTCCTCCGGCTTAGTTGGCGATTGCGGACCTGCGATGGTCGAGGTGACAGCCACCGGCTATCGAGGGCTTTGGGGTAACGGTGGGCAGGTTGGGGGTTAGAATTCAGATCGGATGTCCCTGCACCACGCCGAGCTGATTGGTGACCTCCTTTTTCTCCTCTCGCAGGGCGTCATCGACACAGCCCAGACCATCTGCGACGTGGCAACGAGGGGACACGAGCAGAAGGGCATCACTGGGGCCGTGGGCGGCGTCCTGAGACAGATCCCACCCACCGTGGTCAAGCCCCTCATCGTGGCCACGGAGGCCACCTCCAACCTCCTCGGCGGGATGCGCAACCAGATCAAGCCGGACGCCCGCAAGGAAGACAGCCTGAAGTGGCGGACCGACGAAGGCCTGGAGTAGGCCCGCCCGGCGGCCATTTTGAACTAATTCGCTTTTAACTCTGAAAACAAAAACGGGGGGGTGGGTGGGGGGGGGAAACACCACAAACAATTGAGGAAAGTGCCATCTGCTTCTTTGGTCTGGTTCGAGCGAACTGCGTTTAAAATTAGCAGCGGGGGGGTGGGGGGGGGAGAAAATAAAACGATGTGCTCTCTGTGGAGAGCGACTAGTCAGAGGAATGGACACAGCGAGGCCTGGGGAGTGACGCCAGGCACTCCTCCTCGTCACAGTGCGTGTGACCTCTGAACTGCACAGACTCTTTGTCTATCTGGGGGCGCGTGTGTGTGTATGTGTGTTGCGCTTCTGCGTGTCTGTGTGTGCGTGTGCGCGAATGTGACGGGCAGCAGCGGACCCCCCCCCCCCCAATGGGGAAAGAAAGTCCCAGGGGTTTGATAAATGCAATAAAAGCTGGTTCCTATTACTCAGATTTACAGGCTGCCGTCGATTGGGCAAGTTGGCCGGCCTCGAACCCGGGCCTTCAGGGTGGTGGGGCAGAGTGTCGGGGTGGGGGGGGGGGCTGTAACCCAGACGTGAAATCGTTGTGGGGGGGGGACGACGACCCGCAGCCTTCCAGCTATGGGTACCTCGGCGACGCTGTTGAGGTTAGACCCCCCCCCCCCCCCCCCCCCCACCACCATGGTGCCCCGTGTAGTCGAATAGCGCACTGACGATCACTGCTTCAGCTGACGCCTAACGGGCAGCCACTCTCTTCTCCCCCCCCCCCCCCCCCTTTCTAAATACAATCCCGGGCCTCCAGGAAAAGAGGATAAACCTGTGGATGAACTGAAATATCTGGGGGGGGAGTGATTAATGGACTCGGGGGGGGGGGGGGGGGGGGGGGGGGGTGATTAATGGACTCAGGGGGGGGGGGGGGGGGGGGTTTGCAATCCCTGTCAGTGGCTCTGGGTAAAGGCAGGTGCTTCCTGCCCCAGTCGAATGTCTCCCCCCCCCCCCCCTCCCTCGCGGATGCCAGGTCGCCGGCCGCTGGTTCTGTGTCAGCTGTGGCTCGGCCTTCGTTCCCGCTGCCACCTCATTCCCCAGGGCGAGGTCCTGCCTTTCTGAGGGGGAAACCGTGTGTACGTTACGGCAATGTGGGGGGGGGGGGGGGGGGGGGGTGCTGGTTGCTGCTGAGGGACCCTCTGATTCATCTGACCTCTAATCTGGGGCGTGGAGAGGACACGGAACTGCTACACCAGACAGGTGGGCATACTTGGAGAGAATGTTTATGGAAGGGGGGGGGGGGAGGAGTTCATGCCCAAATCAACCAATGAACTGTCTTCACGCAAAGCCCACCCCTCCCTCACCGTCCCTCCTTCTCCTCCCACCGCTCCCTCAGCCACCCTCCCTTTCCCCACCCACCCCTCCTCCCCCAGCCGCTCCTCCCCACAGCCACCCCTCCTTTCCCTACCCACCCCTCCTCCCCCAGGCACCCCTCCCCCAGCTGGTCCTCCCCACAGCCACCTCTCCTTTCCCTACCCATCCCCCAGGCACCCCGCCCCTGCCCCTTGCCACCCCGCCCCTGCCCCCCGCCACCCCTCCTTTCCCCCTACCTCACCTCCCACCCCTCCCTCACCTCCCACCCCTCCCTCAGCCACCCTCCCTTTCCCCACCCACCCCTCCTCCCCCAGCCGCTCCTCCCCACAGCCACCCCTCCCCACAGCCACCCCTCCTTTCCCTAACCATCCCCCAGGCACCCCTCCCTCAGCCGCCCCTGCCCCCAGGCACCCCTCCCTCAGCCGCTCCTGCCCCCCGCCACCCCTCCTTTCCCCACCCACCCCTCCTCCCCTCCCCCAGCTGCTCCTCCCTCAGCCACCCCTCCTTTCCCCACCCACCCCTCCTCCCCCAGGCACCCCTCCCCCAGCCGCTCCTCCCTCAGCCACCCCTCTCCCCACCCACCCCTCCTCCCCCAGGCACCCCTCCCCCAGCCGCTCCTCCCCACAGCCACCCCTCCCCACAGCCACCCCTCCCCACAGCCACCCCTCCTTTCCCCACCCACCCCTCCTTTCCCCACCCGCTCCTTCCTCCCCATCCCCCTCCCACGCCCACCCCTTCCCTCCCCCACCCACCCCTCCTTCACCTCCACCCCTCAATCAGCCGCCCTTTCCTCAGTCAACCCTTCCTCCCTCATCCACCCCTCCCCAGCCTCCCGTCCCTCAGCCACCCCTTCCTCCTTCCCCTACCCAGCCCTCCTGCCCCCACCCACCCTTCCCTCCCATCCCCGCCCACGCCTCTCTCCCATCCCCATCCTCCCCTCTCCCCTCATTCCCCTTCCTCTCACTCCCCTTCCTCTCACTCCCCTTCCTCTCACTTCCCTTCCTCTCACTTCCCTTCCCCTCACCCCCCTCCCATCCCTCTCCCTTCCCTTCCCCTCACCCCTCCCCCTCACCCCTCCCTCTCCCTCTCCAGTGGGATGGCATCGACGGAGATGTGAGTGTCAGCCGGCACCGTGGGCGTGTCGGACTCGGCTTAGGAGCAAAGGTCGGGAACGCTCTTGCCGATCGGAGGAGCGTTGCAGGAATGCAGCCTGCCCAGAGTGCCGTGGGCGGAGCGAGTGCTGATTTGTAATTAACTCAAACGTCGTAGAGTAGGGGAGGGTGGGAACAGTGGGGGAGGGGGGGTTCAAGAAACAAAAACGTCGGGGGGGGGGGGGGGGCGGGGTGGCAGTCAGGGAGCCCAGAGGAGACCCACTGAGGCTCCGACAATCGGCTGAATTACCCCACTCGGCCAGCCGATGAGGGGCTTGCTTGTGATGCCCTGGGTGGCCGAACAGCCGCCCGTCAGATAACCCGCTGTGAGGGCCGGTATTCAGGACAAGATGGCGGTGGTCAGGGACATCCGTGAGATGGCTCGGTAAGGGATTGAGAATCAAAACTATAGTGGCATGCTACACAATGTTAAAAAGAAGTTCTATTTCTGAACGGCCTGTCAGCCCCCCTCAGTTTTGGATTGTTTAAAATTAATTTCGACTTCAGATGTGACACGCAGAACAAATCGAAGCTGCGGGTCCCAGGTTGCTCGGTGAGTCCTTTATAATGTACACATGAAAGGTGTTTTGAGATTTTTAATTGTAAAGAATTATATATATATATATATATATGTGTGTGTGTGTGTATGCAAGAGAACTTTTAAGTTTAATTTTGATGGCGATACCTGGCAGTTCATGACCTCCGCCCTTATCGTCGGGGCTTACGATTCAGAACGGGTTGAGCGATCTTAATTATATTGATCATGGGCAGCACGGTGGCCTAGTGGTTAGCACAACTGCCTCACGGCGCTGAGGTCCCGGGTTCGATCCCGGCTCTGGGTCACTGTCCGTGTGGAGTTTGCCCATTCTCCCCGTGTCTGCGTGGGTTTCGCCCCCGCAACCGAAAAAAAAAATGTGCAGAATAGGTGGATTGGGCCATGCTAAATTGCCCCCTTAATTGGAAAAAATAATTGGGTAATCTAAATTTTAAAAAAAAAAAAAAAATTTTTTTTAAATTATATTGATCATCAAACGTGCATTCCCCCCCCCCCCCCCCCCCCCCCCCCCCCCCATATTGTCAAATCCCTCTTCACCTTTAAAATGGACATTTCCGGGGTGGCGCAGTGGTTAGCACTGGGACTGCGGCGCTGAGGACCCGGGTTCGAATCCCGGCCCTGGGTCACTGTCCGTGTGGAGTTTGCACGTTCTCTCCGTGTCTGCCCCCCCCCCCCCCCCCCCCTCCCCACAACCCAAAGATGCAGGTTAGGTGGATTGGCCACGCTAAAGTTGCCCCTTAATTGGAAAATGAAAAATAATTGGGTACTCTAAATTTATGGGTTGGGGGGGGGGGGGGGAATGGAAATCTATGTAAACGTGTCACGTGTAATTGCATCCTCCTGCACAGAGGTGGCGCCGCAGCTGTCGCCCAATTGGCTTCGAGGAGGAAAGGAATAGAAAATGTTGGGCGGGGTGGGTTTTCTGGGGCTGATGCGACCCCGCCTGGAATGGTGATCGATGGCGTGGATCTTTGAGCCGCTCGTTCCACGGGGAGTGAAACGCAGCCACGGGGTGGAGGGCGAACGGCCTGGGGGGGGGGGGGGAGCCTGAACGACAGGAGGGCGAGATTTACAGTTGCAGAAGAAGTCACGCCAGGTGTGCCTCTGATTCTGAAGCGGCACTTCGACAAGGTAACGGTTGCACAGATTGCGTCAAACGCGCTGGCAAGGAGGCACCTGGGGCGATGGGAAATCCGTTTTGTTCGATGGGCTTCCCGTTAGAATCAGGCTGGAGCGATTGGAGGAAAGCTGCAGCCTCTGTGTGCTGTGCATCCCTTGCGAAGTCGCTGCTCCGAAATGGACTGCTTGCGAAATTGAGTTGGGCCTCAAATCAGGCTTGGGTAACACTGCGCAGTCTCAGCACTTCCGGTTCAGTCGCTGCTGGAGCTATTCATAACCATGAGGGGCTTTGGCAAACGCGCCTCGCAAGCCACACCTCTCCTCCCCGCACTCTCCCAGATCTCCAGGCGCGTGAAGCTTGACGCAGAGCAGCAAGACCCCCCCCCCCCCCCCCCAGCCTCGGCCTGTACCAAGGGGACGCCGCGCAGGAACTCGAATGATCCCAGCTGACTCACTCTAGGGAGGGAGGGGTACCCGGAGACGCCCGTAAGAAGGTGCGCCCGAGTCGCCCACTGTGCGACGCCAACTGCTGTCCCGATACTCCGCCGCGGCTCGCGTCTCCCTTTTTTTTAAAAAAGAAAATGAGTAAGACACCATGGCGACGTACCAGAGGGTACGTGGAACCCACAGCCCATTAAGAGTTGGTGCCGGGGGCGTAGCGGTTAGCACTGCTGCCTCACGGCACCGAGGACCCGGGTTGTAACCCGGGTCACGGTTCGTGCAGAGTTCGCACATTCTCCCCGTGTCTGCGTGGGTCTCACCCCCACAACCCAAAAAAGATGTGCAGGGTCGGTGGATCGGTCACAATAAATTGCCCCTTAATTGGGGGGGGGGGGGGAGAAAAAGAATTGGGTGCTCGAAATTAAAATGGAGTTGGTGCCTTCAAAGTAGTCAGGTGGGGGGAGAGTGTGTGAAGATGAAATGTACGTATCGGGTCTGGCTGTACAGTAGATGCTGGTGTGTGAGCGTGCAAGATGTCCATGCGTGTTCTCTTGCACACCCAGGCTGTGTGTAAACGTGTGTGTGTGTGCGCGCGATTGCCCCCCATCTTCCCAATCCACCTGTGTAATATGAGTGTTAATCTGTGCTCAGCTCACACACTTGTGTAAAATAAAAAATTATATATAACATGTGATAATAAAAGATGTTTAAGTGCAATTATTTTAAAAAAAGAGAGAGATTGTGTCGCGGTTTTTATTGATGGTACGTTTTCATGATTTATTTCCCAGCAGTATTAGAACAAAGAACATTACAGCGCAGTACAGGGCCTTCGGCCCTCGATGTTGCACCGACCTGTGAAACCCCTCTAAAGCCCATCTACACTATTCCCTTATCGTCCATATGCCTATCCAATGACCATTTGAATGCCCTTAGTGTTGGCGAGTCCACTACTGTTGCAGGCAGGGCATTCCACGCCCTTACTACTCTCTGAGTAAAGAACCTACATCTGACATCCGTCCTGTATCTATCTCCCCTCAATTTAAAGCTACGTCCCCTCGTGCTGGACATCACCGTCCGAGGAAAATGACTCTCACTGTCCACGCTATATAATCCTCTGATCATCTTGTATGCCTCAATTAAGTCACCTCTTAACCTTCTTCTGTCTAACGAAAACAGCCTCAAGTCCCTGAGCCTTTCCTCATAAGATCTTCCCTCCATACCAGGCAACATCCTGGTAAATCTCCTCTGCGCCCTTTCCAATGCTTCCACATCCTATAATGCGGCGACTAGAACTGCACGCAATACTCCAAATGCGGCCGCACCAGAGTTTTGTACAACTGCAACATGACCTCATGGCTCCGAAACTCAATCCCTCTACCAATAAAAGCTAACACACCGTACGCCTTCTTAACAACCCTCTCAACCTGGGTGGCAACTTTCAGGGATCTATGTACATGGACACCGAGACCTCTCTGCTCATCCACACTACCAAGAATCTTCCCATTCGCCCAGTACTCTGTCTTCCTGTTATTCCTTCCAAAATGAATCCCCTCACACTTTTCTGCATTAAACTCCATTTGCCACCTCTCAGCCCAGCTCTGCAGCTTATCTATGTCCCTCTGTAACTTGTAACACCCTTCTGCACTGTCCACAACTCCACCGACTTTAGTGTCATCTGCAAATTTACTCACCCATGCTTCTACGCCCTCCTCTAGGTCATTTATATAAATGACAAACAGCAGTGGCCCCAAAACAGATCCTTGTGGTACACCACTAGTAACTGAACTCCAGTCTGAACATTTCCCATCAACCACCATCCTTTGTCGTCTTCCAGCTAGCCAATTTCTGATCCAAACCGCTAAATCACCCTGAATTCCTTGCCTCCGTATTTTCTGCAGTAGCCTACCGTGGGGAACCTTATCAAACGCTTTACTGAAATCTATACGCACCACCTCGACTGCTTTACCCTCATCCACCTGTTTGGTCACCTTCTCAAAGAACTAACCTTATGGAAATCTCCCAAAGTTTTCTGGAATCCTGCAGGACAAAGGACGTGGCTGTTCATCGTGCGCATTCAGAGATCCAGCACAGACGACCACCTTCCCCACCAGGCTGCTCTTCACCAATAGCAGCGAGGGATATTTTCTCGCCCAGGAGAGCAGGCAGGCTGTGTGGTGTTCGACGCCCTCGATTTAGCGCTCCCACCTGGAAGATGCCACTCCCTCCGAGCGGGTGCTTCCTCCCGTGGGGCATTCTGGAACAAGAGCTCGGGGTAAGGGGTGGCAAATTTAAAAACAGAGATGAGGAGAAACTACTCCCAAAGGGTGGCGCATCTGTGGAATTCGCTACCCCCGTGGCTGCTGGGACAGTGAGTAAATTCAAGGAGGAGTTAGATGGATCGAAGAGTTACGGAGAACGGGAGTTGAGGCCAGAATGAGATCATCCAGGGCCGTGTTGAACGGTGGATCAGCCTCAAGAGGCTAAATTGCCTCCTGTTCCTAGTTCTGATGTTCAAAGATAGAACATAGAACAGGCCCTTTGGCCCTCGTTGTTGTGCCGAGCCATGATCACACTACTCAAACCCACGTATCCACCCTATACCCGTAACCCAACAACCCCCCCCTTAACCTTACTTTTTAGGACACTACGGGCAATTTAGCATGGCCAATCCACCTAACCCGCACATCTTTGGACTGTGGGTGGAAACCGGAGCACCCGGAGGAAACCCACGCACACAGGGGGAGGACGTGCAGACTCCGCACAGACAGTGACCCAGCCGGGAATCGAACCTGGGACCCTGGATCCCTACTCTGCCTAATTCCACTTCCGGGGCTGGTTTAGCTCACTGGGCTAAATCGCTGGCTTTGAAAGCAGGCCAGCAGCGCGGGTTCAATTCCCGTACCAGCCCCCCAGAACAGGCGCCGGAATGTGGCGACTAGGGGGCTTTTCACAGTAACTTCATTTATTACTGTCACAAGTAGGCTGACATTAACACTGCAATGAAGTTACTGTGAAAATCCCCTCGTCGCCACATTCCGGCGCCTGTTCGGGTACACGGAGGGAGAATTCAGAGTGTCCAATTCACCCAGCAAGCATGTCTTTCAGGACTTGTGGGAGGAAACCGGAGCGCCCGGAGGAAACACACGGGGAGAATGTGCAGACTCAGCACAGACAGTGACCCAAGCCGGGGAATCTAACCCGAGACCCCGGCGCTGTGAAGCTACCTACTGTGCTACTGTGCTTCCCTACACGGTAACAGAACCTCGTCCAGAGATCCAATGTTCTTCATTAATAAGGAGATCCGGGATTATGTGGGGTGGGGGGGGGGGGAGAGAGGCGTCAGCCTCGATCGAGTGGCGGGGGGGGGCGGGGGGGGGGGGGTAGACCCGCTGGGCCGAAGCACGGTAGCATTGTGGACAGCACAATCGCTTCACAGCTCCAGGGTCCCAGGTTCGATTCCGGCTTGGGTCACTGCCTGTGCGGAGTCTGCACATCCTCCCCGTGTGTGCGTGGGTTTCCTCCGGGTGCTCCGGTTTCCTCCCACAGTCACAAAGATGTGCAGGTTAGGTGGATTGGCCATGATAAATTGCCCTTAGTGTCCAAAATTGCCCTTAGTGTTGGGTGGGGTTACTGGGTTATGGGGATAGGGTGGAGGTGTTGACCTTGGGCGGGGTGCTCTATCCAAGAGCCGGTGCAGACTCGATGGGCCGAATGGCCTCCTGCACTGTGGAAATTACCAGGGCTGCATTTAACCTCCTTCACACTGGGGAGGGAGCGGGACACTTAATACTCTTTGCATAGCAGCGAGAGAGAGCAGAGGGAGGCGAGTCTAATTGTAGTGTACCAAAATAGAATGATAAGAACCCTCGCAGTCATGACTGAAAAACGGATCTCCGAGACACGCTTATTGTCGCGAGTTCCCAGCTGGGTCCCTGCGTTACATTCCCATGTCTGGAGGATCTTTTCCCGTGACCCCTCCCCCAGGAAAGAGAGCACGCGCCTCGCTCCGTCCAAAACCCCTGTCTCTGAGCCATCAACTCATTATTCCCGCCGACTAACAACCCTCCGGGAGAAAGGACGCTACCCCCATCGGGGGCTGGTTTAGCTCACTGGGCTAAATCGCTGGCTTTCAAAGCAGGCCAGCAGCGCGGTTCGATTCCCGTGCCGGCCTCCCCGAACAGGCGCCGGAATGTGGCAACTAGGGGCTTTTCACAGTGACTTCATTGAAGCCTACTCGTGACGATAAGCGATTTTCATTTCATTTCATCTCCAGTTCAGGGGTTTTCCGAACTGCGGGTCGCATCCATGTCCGCGGGTGGGTGCCGGAAGGGTCGCGGAGCGATCCGTCGCGGCGTTCCCGATTTGCGCCCGACGGGTCAGCATTGATATTGAGAATGCCGGGCAGCACCCCGCTTTCAAATGGAATGATGCAGCCTTCCGGCCATAGGGGGCGGCAGAGATCAGGTCGCACGGTACACTGACGTCACGCGCCCTGCACGCCCATGCTTTTGCCGTGAAATCACCAGAGGAGAGATTCCTCCATTTCCCAGCCGTGAGTGAGCACGGCAACAGGATTGCAAAGAACTGAAGATGGATGCTGTTAAGTGAAGAAGAAAAAATTGAAATTGGGCGAAAAGCAGGGTAAAGATGATGTTTTGAGGTATGGCTTTGTTAGTAGTTCCAATGCAAATCAGGATAAAGCCCAAGTGTGTTATATGCGGGGAAGTACTGGCGAATGAGAGTTTAAAACCCTCTAATCCTCAAAGACATTTGAAGATTAAGCGTGGTGAGTTCGAGGACAAACCTCTTGATTTTTTTTTCAAAGGATGCAGCGAGAACTTAAATCATCAGCTGAAGTCCTTATCAGAAATGTGACGTTGAATGACAAAGCGAGTGAGATCGTGAGGACCGAGCAGGCTCACCTGTCACATTAGCGGTAAGCGAAAATAGCGTGTTGCGCAGGTCGGCCGGCGTTGGTCCCGAAGGTAATAGGCTCGAGAGGGGCAGAGTGGGCCTCCTTCAGTTCCTGTGTAACAGGCTCGAGGGGCTGAATGGTCCCCTGTTCCTTTGTAACAGGCTCGAGGGGCTGAATGGTCCCCTGTTCCTGTGTAACAGGCTCGAGGGGCTGAATGGTCCCCTGTTCCTATGTAACAGGCTCGAGGGGCTGAATGGTCCCCTGTTCCTATGTAACAGGCTTGAGGGGCTGAATGGCCTCCTGATCCTATGTAACAGACTCGAGGGGCTGAATGGCCTCCTGATCCTATGTAACAGACTCGAGGGGCTGAATGGTGTCCTGTTCCTATGTCACAGGCTCGGGGGTTGAATGGTCTCTTCCCATTCCTGCATAGGAGACCAGCAAATTTTGAGATTCCGAAGGAGTTGGGAATTTTGTACACCGATCACTGAAAGTTAACATGCGGGTACAGAAAGCAACTGGGGTGGCAAGAGGAATTGTAGCCAACTGGGTTAATATATATGGGAGTAGGGAAGTCTTGTGGCAATTGTCTCGGACTTTGTTGAGAACACACCTGCAGTACTGTGGTCTCTTTAGCTGAGGAAGGATAGTGTTGCCTTGGGCGAGCAATCAAAGGTGGATCCTGGCATGTGAGGGTTGTCCTGCGGGGGGGAAGAACGTGTAGAATAGGCCTGTACTCCCTGGAGTTTAGTAGGAGGAGAGGTGATTTTATTGAAACGTAAAATTCTTTAGGGGATCCAAAAGGATAAATGCTGTTTCCCCCAGCTGGAAAGTCTAAGGTGGGGGGGGTCACAGTTTTAGGATAAGGAGTCGGCCATTTTGGACTGAGCGAAGAAGACATTTCTTCACTCGGGGAAGGAGTCGGCCATTTTGGGGACCGAGATGAGGAGAAATTTCTTCACTCGGGGAAGGAGTCGGCCATTTTGGGGACCGAGATGAGGAGAAATTTCTTCACTCGGGGAAGGAGTCGGCCATTTTGGGGACCGAGATGAGGAGAAATTCCTTCACTCGGGGAAGGAGTCGGCCATTTTGGGGACCGAGATGAGGAGAAATTCCTTCACTCGGGGAAGGAGTCGGCCATTTTGGGGACCGAGATGAGGAGAAATTTCTTCACTCGGGGAAGGAGTCGGCCATTTTGGGGACGGAGATGAAAGAAATGTCTTCACTCGGGGAAGGAGTCGGCCATTTTGTGGGCCGAGATGAGGGGAAATTTCTTCACTCGGGGAAGGAGTCGGCCATTTTGGGACTGAGATGAGAAATTTCTTCACTCGGGGAAGGAGTCGGCCATTTTGTGGGCTGAGGTGAGGAGAAATTTCTTCACTCGGGGAAGGAGTCGGCCATTTTGGGACCGAGATGAGGAAAAATGTCTTCGTTCGGAGAAGGAGTCGGCCATTTGGGAAGGAGTCGGCCATTTTGGGACCGAGATGAGGAAAAATGTCTTCACTCGGAGAAGGAGTCGGAAGTTTTGGGACTGAGGTTAGAAGAAATCTCTTCACTGGGGAAGGAGTCGGCCATTTTGGGACTGCGACGAGGAGAAATTTCTTCTTTTAGAGGTTGTGAATCTTTGGAGTAATCTCTGTACAGAGGGCTGTGGACACTCAGTCATTTGAGTATACGCAAGACCCACATTGATGGATTTTTGAACATCAAGGGAGTTGCGGCTAGAAGATCGGAGCCTGGAACCCAGGTTCGATCCTGGGCCTGGGTCACTGTCCATGTGGAGTTTTGTCATGAGAATGTCACTTTAAGAAATGTTTGGCTGCTCATGTTACTGCAGTGATGTCAGAGTGGGTGGAGCTGAGCTCTGGCTCTGCTTTTTAGTTTCACTTTGAGAAAAGCTTGGGTGTGTCTGTTCTTTTGATTTCGTTTTCAGTGTTGGAGCTGAAGCCAGACAGAGCAGGTGTGTTGCTGATCTCACTGCCATCAAAAGACTATCTCTTGATCATTTGGTGAATTCAGAATTATAAATGTTCTCAGTAGTGAATGTAAACCTGATGTGCTTCTGTTAAAAGGTGTTTCTTCTGTCTTTTGGAAGTTGTTTGGGAAGTTATTAAGGATTACTTAGTGTTGTATTCTTTGGGGGTTGTATTTGAATTGATGGTTGCTAAGATGTTCACTGTATGTTTTAAAAAGGTTAACTTGAGTTCAAAGAATAAACAATGTTTTGCTTTAAAAAAATACTTTTCCATTTCTGCTGTACCACACCTGTAGAGTGGGCCGTGTGCTCCCCATAACACAATCTAGTAAAAGTTGCGGGTCAGGTGAACATCATGATACACTTTGGGGTTCCCTAAACCCTGGCCCATAACCGTTTGCACGTTCTCCCCATGCCTGCGTGGGTCTCACCCCCATGGCCCAGAGATATGCAGGGTCGGTGTATAGGCCACGCTAAATTGTCCCTTTATTGGAATAGAAAGAATTGGGTGTTTTAAATTCATTAAAAACGGGATTGTGTGGACAGAGTATTGGAATAGTCATTTTAGGAGGTCAGGAGGGAATGATGGGAATTCTGCCCCAGCACCCTGTGTTACTGACTATCTGTATTGATGTTAATCCAGCTCCCTCACACTGTCACTCAGTAACCCCCCTCCCCCAGCACCCTGTGTTACTGACTGTACCTCCATTGATGTTAATCCAGCTCCCTCACACTGTCACTCAGTAACCCCTCTCCCCCAGCACCCTGTGTTACTGACTGTATCTCTACTGACGTTAATCCAGCTCCCTCACGCTGTCACTCAGTAACCCCTCTCCCCCAACACCCTGTGTTACTGACTGTATCTCTACTGATGTTAATCCAGCTCCCTCACACTGTCACTCAGTAACCCCTCTCCCCCAGCACCCTGTATTACTGACTGTATCTCTACTGATGTTAATCCAGCTCCCTCACACTGTCACTCAGTAACCCCTCTCCCCCCAGCACCCTGTGTTACTGACTGTATCTCTACTGTTGTTAATCCAGCTCCCTCACACTGTCACTCAGTAACCCCTCTCCCCCCAGCACCCTGTGTTACTGACTGTATCTCTACTGACGTTAATCCAGCTCCCTCACACTGTCACTCAGTAACCCCTCTCCCCCCAGCTCCCTCACACTGTCACTCAGTAACCCCTCTCCCCCAGCACCCTGTGTTACTGACTGTATCTCTACTGATGTTAATCCAGCTCCCTCACACTGTCGCTCAGTAATGTGGAGGGATTCTGTACACTGTGGTGCGAAGGTAATAAATAGTCGAGGCATTCCGCGTGCTTTTTGTTTAATTCTGAAGCAGAAAAACCGAATATATTTACACAAGGTGTGTGCATCACAAGTGGAGGCTGCACATTTAGACCTGACACCCACAATAATTGTATAGACAGCTGGCGGGCAATCCCACGGTGCATGGATACATTCATGTTGAGACACAGCGAAAGCAATTGAAAAGGTTCAACTCGTGAGAGTCGATATTGCCCTGTTTCGTTTTAATCCGCGTCCACGTGACCATCAAAACTGCACCCCCGGGCGGCCATTCAGCCCCTCGTTTGGTGCTAGCCCTTCCACTGGACCTCAAACCAGTTTTTTGTTTTTGGGCACCTTTCCAAATGGATTAGTATTTCCAGAACCCCTCCCGTTTTAATAATACTATAGAATACTCGTAATTTGAAAGTGTCGCATGCAGTGTATTAATGATTCTTCTAAGAGAGCACGTATTTACTGACGGGTAGCCTGCCTACAGAGTGGAGCACGTGCTTCAGAGCCACCCCGCTGCCCCCCCCCCCCCCCCCCACCGGACAAGTTGGCATGATGTCCCCTCTCTTGTCTCGCACTGGCTTTCCTCCATGGGCAGAGGGAAGTGGATTGCCGAGCATTTTAAATACCGAGACCCCCGTGGCCGACCGGGAAACACTTTTCCCTCATCCACTCCCAGGGAATCCTTACGTTGCGGAAGGAGGCCATTCGGCCCATCGGGTATGCACCGACCCACTGAGAGAGTCCCCTACCTCAGGCCCACTCACCCCCCCCCCCCCCCCCCCACCCTATCCCCATATCCTCACCTAACCTGTACATCTTTGGACACTAAGGGACAATTTAGCACGGCCAATCCACCTAACCTGCACATCTTTGGACACTAAGGGGTAATTTAGCATGGCCAATCCACCTAACCTGCACATCTTTGGATACTAAGGGACAATTTAGCACGGCCAATCCACCTAACCTGTACATAGAACATAGAACATAGAACAGTACAGCACAGAACAGGCCCTTCGGCCCTCAATGTTGTGCCGAGCCATGATCACCCTACTCAAACCCACGTATCCACCCCATACCCGTAACCCAACAACCCCCCCTTAACCTTACTTTTATTAGAACACTATGGGCAATTTAGCATGGCAAATCCACCTAACCATCTTTGGACAGTGGGACGAAACCCACACAGATATGGGGTGGAGATCGTGCAAACTCCACATAGCCAGCCACCCGAGGCCTGAATAGAACCCAGGGCCCTGGCGCCGTGAGGCAGCGGTGCTAACTGCTCTGCCGCCCAAGAAAAAAAACGCCCTCGTGATTTTTGAAGGCCTCGACTGAACCTCCCCCTTGAACCTTCTCCTGCTCCGAGGAGAACAATCCCAGCTTCTCCCAGTCTCCCCGCATTGACCGGGGACCCCCTCATTCCCCGCTCCGGATCTGGTCGGTCCCCTCCGCAGCCCTCCCTCCAAGGCCTTGACATCCTTCGTGGGGACAGGAGGAGGCCGTTCAGCCCCCTCCAGCCCCTGCAGCCGCCATTCGATGAGGTCACGGCCGCTTCGTGGCCTAACTCCACAGGCCTGCCGTGTGGGCCCATGTCACTTCATATCTTTGCTTCACAAAAACGTATCTACCTCAGATTTCAAACCAGCTAATCTAGCATCAATTGGCATCTGTGGAAGAGAGTTCAAACCTGTACCGCCCCTTTGTGCTTCCGGTAATGCGGGCCTAGAATCGGACGCAGTATTCCAGTCGGGGCCTACCCAGACATGCATAATTTGGAGCCTCTTTCCTGTTCTCGTTACCGAGGCCCATATCCCTGATCCCTTGCCTGAGAGTTCCCACAGTCGAGAGATATCCCTCCGTTGGAACTGGAGACACACACACACATCTTACGCCTGGCAAGCACCATTTTGACATAATTTTACCCCTCCATGTAATCTCGAAATCCGACAACAGCGATTATCTTTAATTATCACAATTCTCCAACGCAAAAGCCACCTAGATATGGACACGGCCCCAGAATTGGAGTCACGTTTTTCTCCCCCCCCCCCCCCCCCTCTCCTCAAAAAGACTAAAGCTTGAGGTTTGCCGATATTTGACGTGTTTGGGAAATTTTGAAGAGATTTTACAATGCGTGTCGACTAAAACACTGTTAATCCCGAGCGAGCTACGGTAGTGTTAAGTATTTCAGTGCAGGCAGGCAGGCTGTAGTGTGTTCGGAGGAGAATCACTTCTTGGGGTCAACCTGACTTCAAGCATCCCCCAAAGCAAACAGAGTAAAGCTCCCTCTACACTGTCCCCATCCAACACTCCCAGGACAGGTACAGCACGGGGTTAGATACAGAGTAAAGCTCCCTCTACACTGTACCCCATCAAACACTCCCAGGACAGGTACAGCACGGGGTTAGATACAGAGTAAAGCTCCCTCTACACTGTCCCCATCAAACACTCCCAGGACAGGTACAGCACGGGGTTAGATACAGAGTAAAGCTCCCTCTACACTGTCCCCATCAAACACTCCCAGGACAGGTACAGCACGGGGTTAGATACAGAGTAAAGCTCCCTCTACACTGTCCCCATCAAACACTCCCAGGACAGGTACAGCACGGGGTTAGATACAGAGTAAAGCTCCCTCTACACTGTCCCCATCAAACACTCCCAGGACAGGTACAGCACGGGGTTAGATACAGAGTAAAGCTCCCTCTACACTGTCCCCATCAAACACTCCCAGGACAGGTACAGCACGGGGTTAGATACAGAGTAAAGCTCCCTCTACACTGTCCCCATCAAACACTCCCAGGACAGGTACAGCACGGGGTTAGATACAGAGTAAAGCTCCCATCAGTCTGCACTATCCCCAGTCTAGGCTGGATGGGAATCTGGACTGCAATGTGAAAGGTTAACACCACCATGCCCACTGTACCAGGCTTCACGCAATGTTTGGGCAAGGGGGCACGTGGGTGATCCAATGCTTTAATAACGGCCGATGATGCCCCCCCCCGCCCTTCCCCATCTCCTCCCCACCCCTCGGCCACTGCCAATCGGGTAATCACCCTCCCTAACTTTGGTTACGTCGCTGAGAAACGATTGATCCGGTGGTCTTCCAGATTGTGACGCCCGCTCGCCCCACCCCCCCAACCCACTGGGCCACAAGGCCTCTCCTAGTCCTGGCCACTGGCTGGAGTCAGGGCGGCCTGCCTGGCCATGGTCTCGGAGAAGAGGCTGAGGAGGTTGTCGAGTCCCAGGAGGTAGCCGTCCTCGCGGTTCCCCTCCACCCAGGCCAGGTCGTGACGCAGGGACTGCCCCTCGGGTAGGCCCGTGGTCTTGCCAAAGTCGATCATCCAAATGTTGACCCGTCCCTTCTGCTCGTGGATGAAGAGCAGAGAGCTGCCGATGAGCTGGGAGAGGAAAGAAAAGGCGACATGTTTGCGAGGCACGTACTCGGGAAGGACGTGAAATTGAAAGGGGGCAGGCAGACGGCAAATACAGTTCAACAGAGAAGGATGTACTTTTTCTTGGTCATTTTTGGGATCGCTGGCTAGGCCCAGATTTAATGACCCATCCTGAGATACCCCCTCAGAACGTGATGGTGAGCCGCCATCTTGAACCACTGCAGTCTCTGTGGTGTCTGTCCACCCACAGTGCTGTTAGGGAGGGAGTTCCAGCGTTTTGACCCCGGAGACAGAGAAGGAACTCCGATATATTTCAAAGTCAGGATGGTCAGTGATTTAGAGTGGAATCTCCAGATAGTGGTGTTCCCATGGTGTTTGCAGCACTCCCTCAGAACTGACCCTCTGACAGTGCGGCACTCCCTCAGTACTGACCCTCTGACAGTGCGGCACTCCCTCAGAACTGACCCTCTGACAGTGCGGCACTCCCTCAGTACTGACCCTCTGACAGTGCAGCACTCCCTCAGAACTGACCATCCAACAGTGCAGCGCTCCCTCAGTACTGACCCTCTGACAGTGCGGCGCTCCCTCAGTACTGACCCTCTGACAGTGCAGCACTCCCTCAGTACTGACCCTCTGACAGTGCGGCACTCCCTCAGTACTGACCCTCTGACAGTGCGGCACTCCCTCAGTACTGACCCTCTGACAGTGCAGCACTCCCTCAGTACTGACCCTCTGACAGTGCAGCACTCCCTCAGTACTGACCATCCGACAGTGCAGCACTCCCTCAGTACTGACCCTCTGACAGTGCAGCACTCCCTCAGTACTGACGCTCTGACAGTGCAGCACTCCCTCAGTACTGACCATCTGACAGGGCGGCGCTCCCTCAGTACTGACCCTCTGACAGTGCGGCACTCCCTCAGTACTGACCCTCTGACAGTGCAGCACTCCCTCAGTACTGACCCTCTGACAGTGCGGCACTCCCTCAGTACTGACCCTCTGACAGTGCAGCGTTCCCTCAGTACTGACCCTCTGACAGTGCAGCACTCCCTCAGTACTGACCCGCTGACAGTGCAGCACTCTTTCAGTCCTGACCCTCTGACAGTGCAGCACTCCCTCAGTACTGACCCTCTGACAGTGCGGCACTCCCTCAGTACTGACACTCTGACAGTGCAGCACTCCCTCAGTACTGACCCTCTGACAGTGCAGCACTCCCTCAGAACTGACCATCCAACAGTGCAGCGCTCCCTCAGTACTGACCCTCTGACAGTGCGACGCTCCCTCAGTACTGACCCTCTGACAGTGCAGCACTCCCTCAGTACTGACCCTCTGACAGTGCGGCACTCCCTCAGTACTGACCCTCTGACAGTGCGGCACTCCCTCAGTACTGACCCTCTGACAGTGCAGCGCTCCCTCAGAACTGACCATCCAACAGTGCAGCACTCCCTCAGTACTGACCATCCAACAGTGCAGCACTCCCTCAGAACTGACCATCCAACAGTGCGGCACTCCCTCAGTACTGACCATCTGACAGGGCGGCACTCCCTCAGTACTGACCCTCTGACAGTGCAGCGTTCCCTCAGTACTGACCCTCTGACAGTGCAGCACTCCCTCAGTACCGACCCTCTGACAGTGCAGCACTCTCTCAGTATTGACCCTCTGACAGTGCGGCACTCCCTCAGTACTGACCCTCTGACAGTGCAGCGCTCCCTCAGTACTGACCCTCTGACAGCGCAGCACTCCCTCAGTACTGACCCTCTGACAGCGCAGCACTCCCTCAGTACTGACCCTCTGACAGTGCAGCACTCCCTCAGTACTGACCCTCTGACAGTGCAGGCACTCCCTCAGTACTGACCCTCTGACAGTGCAGCGCTCCCTCAGTACTGACCCTCTGACAGTGCGGCACTCCCTCAGTACTGACCCTCTGACAGTGCGGCACTCCCTCAGTACTGACCCTCTGACAGTGCAGCACTCCCTCAGTACTGACCCTCTGACAGTGCAGCACTCCCTCAGTACTGACCCTCTGACAGTGCAGCACTCCCTCAGCACTGACCCTCTGACAGTGCAGTGCTCCCTCAGTACTGACCCTCTGACAGTGCAGCACTCCCTCAGTACTGACCCTCTGACAGTGCAGCGCTCCCTCAGAACTGACCATCCAACAGTGCAACACTCCTTCAGTACTGACCATCCAACAGTGCAGCACACCCTCAGAACTGACCATCCAACAGTGCGGCACTCCCTCAGTACTGACCATCTGACAGGGCGGCACTCCCTCAGTACTGACCCTCTGACAGTGCAGCGTTCCCTCAGTACTGACCCTCTGACAGTGCAGCACTCCCTCAGTACTGACCCGCTGACAGTGCAGCACTCTGTCAGTCCTGACCCTCTGACAGTGTGGCACTCCCTCAGTACTGACCCTCTGACATTGCGGCACTCTCTCAGTACTGACCCTCTGACAGTGCAGCATTCCCTCAGTACTGACCCTCTGACAGTGCAGCACTCCCTCAGTACTGACCCTCTGACAGTGCAGCACTCCCTCATTACTGACCCTCTGACAGTGCAGCACTCCCTCAGTACTGACCCTCTGACAGTGCAGCGCTCCCTCAGTACTGACCCTCTGACAGTGCGGCACTCCCTCAGTACTGACCCTCTGACAGTGCCGTACTCCTTCAGTACTGACCCTCTGACAGTGCAGTACTCCTTCAGTACTGACCCTCTGACAGTGCAGCACTCCCTCAGCACTGACCCTCTGACAGTGCAGCACTCCCTCAGTACTGACCCTCTGACAGTGCAGCACTCCCTCAGTACTGACCCTCTGACAGTGCAGCATTCCCTCAGTACTGACCTACTGACAGTTCAGCACTCCCTCAGTGCTGACCCTCTGACAGTGCAGCGCTCCCTCAGTACTGACCCTCTGACAGTGCGGCACTCCCTCAGTACTGACCCTCTGACAGTGCAGCACTCCCTCAGTACTGACCCTCTGACAGTGCAGCACTCCCTCAGTACTGACCCTCTGACAGTGCAGCACTCCCTCAGCACTGACCCTCTGACAGTGCAGCACTCCCTCAGTACTGACCCTCTGACAGTGCGGCACTCCCTCAGTACTGACTCTCTGACAGTGCGGCACTCCCTCAGTACTGACCCTTTGACAGTGCAGCACTCCCTCAGTACTGACCCTCTGACAGTGCAGCACTCCCTCAGTACTGACCCTCTGACAGTGCAGCACTCCCTCAGTACTGACCCTCTGACAGTGCAGCACTCCCTCAGCACTGACCCTCTGACAGTGCAGCACTCCCTCAGTACTGACCCTCTGACAGTGCGGCACTCCCTCAGTACTGACCCTCTGACAGTGCGGCACTCCCTCAGTACTGACCCTCTGACAGTGCAGCGCTCCCTCAGTACTGACCCTCTGACAGTGCAGCGCTCCCTCAGTACTGACCCTCTGACAGTGCAGCACTCCCTCAGTACTGACCCTCTGACAGTGCGGCACTCCCTCAGTACTGACCCTCTGACAGTGCGGCACTCCCTCAGTACTGACCCTCTGACAGTGCGGCACTCCCTCAGTACTGACCCTCTGACAGTGCGGCACTCCCTCAGTACTGACCCTCTGACAGTGCAGCACTCCCTCAGTACTGACCATCCGACAGTGCAGCACTCCCTCAGTACTGACCCTCTGACAGTGCAGCACTCCCTCAGTACTGACGCTCTGACAGTGCAGCACTCCCTCAGTACTGACCCTCTGACAGTGCAGCACTCCCTCAGTACTGACCCTCTGACAGTGCAGCGCTCCCTCAGAACTGACCATCCAACAGTGCAGCACTCCCTCAGTACTGACCATCCAACAGTGCAGCACTCCCTCAGAACTGACCATCCAACAGTGCGGCACTCCCTCAGTACTGACCATCTGACAGGGCGGCACTCCCTCAGTACTGACCCTCTGACAGTGCAGCGTTCCCTCAGTACTGACCCTCTGACAGTGCAGCACTCCCTCAGTACTGACCCGCTGACAGTGCAGCACTCTTTCAGTCCTGACCCTCTGACAGTGCAGCACTCCCTCAGTACTGACCCTCTGACAGTGCGGCACTCCCTCAGTACTGACACTCTGACAGTGCAGCACTCCCTCAGTACTGACCCTCTGACAGTTTAGCACTCCCTCAGAACTGACCATCCAACAGTGCAGCGCTCCCTCAGTACTGACCCTCTGACAGTGCAGCACTCCCTCAGTACTGACCCTCTGACAGTGCGGCACTCCCTCAGTACTGACCCTCTGACAGTGCGGCACTCCCTCAGTACTGACCCTCTGACAGTGCAGCACTCCCTCAGTACTGACCCTCTGACAGTGCAGCACTCCCTCAGTACTGACCATCCAACAGTGCAGCGCTCCCTCAGTACTGACCCTCTGACAGTGCAGCACTCCCTCAGTACTGACCGCTCTGACAGTGCAGCACTCCCTCAGTACTGACCCTCTGACAGTGCAGCACTCCCTCAGTACTGACCCTCTGACAGTGCAGCGCTCCCTCAGAACTGACCATCCAACAGTGCAGCACTCCCTCAGTACTGACCATCCAACAGTGCAGCACTCCCTCAGAACTGACCATCCAACAGTGCGGCACTCCCTCAGTACTGACCATCTGACAGGGCGGCACTCCCTCAGTACTGACCCTCTGACAGTGCAGCACTCCCTCAGTACCGACCCTCTGACAGTGCAGCACTCTCTCAGTATTGACCCTCTGACAGTGCGGCACTCCCTCAGTACTGACCCTCTGACAGTGCAGCGCTCCCTCAGTACTGACCCTCTGACAGCGCAGCACTCCCTCAGTACTGACCCTCTGACAGCGCAGCACTCCCTCAGTACTGACCCTCTGACAGTGCAGCACTCCCTCAGTACTGACCCTCTGACAGTGCAGCACTCCCTCAGTACTGACCCTCTGACAGTGCAGCGCTCCCTCAGTACTGACCCTCTGACAGTGCGGCACTCCCTCAGTACTGACCCTCTGACAGTGCAGCACTCCCTCAGTACTGACCCTCTGACAGTGCAGCGCTCCCTCAGTACTGACCCTCTGACAGTGCAGCGCTCCCTCAGTACTGACCCTCTGACAGTACAGCACTCCCTCAGTACTGACCCTCTGACAGTGTGGCACTCCCTCAGTACTGACCCTCTGACAGTGCAGCGCTCCCTCAGTACTGACCCTCTGACAGTGCAGCACTCCCTCAGTACTGACCCTCTGACAGTGCAGCACTCCCTCAGTACTGACCCTCTGACAGTGCAGCACTCCCTCAGTACTGACCCTCTGACAGTGCGGCACTCCCTCAGTATTGACCCTCTGACAGTGCGGCACTCCCTCAGTACTGACCCTCTGACAGTGCGGCACTCCCTCAGAATTGACCATCCAACAGTGCAGCACTCCCTCAGTACTGACCCTCTGACAGTGCAGCACTCCCTCAGTACTGACCCTCTGACAGTGCAGCGTTCCCTCAGTACTGACCCTCTGACAGTGCAGCACTCCCTCAGTACTGACCCGCTGACAGTGCAGCACTCCCTCAGTACTGACCCTCTGACAGTGCAGCACTCCCTCAGTACTGACCCTCTGACATTGCGGCACTCTCTCAGTACTGACCCTCTGACAGTGCAGCATTCCCTCAGTACTGACCCTCTGACAGTGCAGCACTCCCTCAGTACTGACCCTCTGACAGTGCAGCACTCCCTCATTACTGACCCTCTGACAGTGCAGCACTCCCTCAGTACTGACCCTCTGACAGTGCAGCACTCCCTCAGTACTGACCCTCTGACAGTGCGGCACTCCCTCAGTACTGACTCTCTGACAGTGCGGCACTCCCTCAGTACTGACCCTTTGACAGTGCAGCACTCCCTCAGTACTGACCCTCTGACAGTGCAGCACTCCCTCAGTACTGACCCTCTGACAGTGCAGCACTCCCTCAGTACTGACCCTCTGACAGTGCAGGCACTCCCTCAGTACTGACCCTCTGACAGTGCAGCACTCCCTCAGTACTGACCCTCTGACAGTGCGGCACTCCCTCAGTAGCTGACCCTCTGACAGTGCGGCACTCCCTCAGCTACTGACCCTCTGACAGTGCAGCACTCCCTCAGTACTGACCCTCTGACAGTGCAGCACTCCCTCAGTACTGACCCTCTGACAGTGCAGCACTCCCTCAGTACTGACCCTCTGACAGTGCAGCACTCCCTCAGTACTGACCCTCTGTACAGTGCAGCACTCCCTCAGTACTGACCCTCTGACAGTGCAGCACTCCCTCAGTACTGACCCTCTGACAGTGCAGCGCTCCCTCAGTACTGACCCTCTGACAGTGCAGCACTCCCTCAGTACTGACCCTCTGACAGTGCAGCGCTCCCTCAGTACTGACCCTCTGACAGTGCAGCACTCCCTCAGTACTGACCCTCTGACAGTGCAGCACTCCCTCAGTACTGACCCTCTGAACAGTGCGGCGCTCCCTCAGTACTGACCCTCTGACAGTGCGGCGCTCCCTCAGTACTGACCCTCTGACGGTGCAGCGTTCCCTCAGTACTGGCAAAATCGACTAATCTTTCCTCTCTCTCTTGATTGACCTTTATTGCTGTGTGACATGTTTTTTTAATTGATGGAGCACCCAATTCTTTTTATCCAATTAAGGGGGTAATTTAGCGTCTCCGATCCACCTAACCTACACATGTTGGGTTGTGGGGTTGAGTCTCACTCAGACACGGGGAGAATGTGCAAACGTCGCCTGAATAGTGAGGCGGAGCCGGGATTAAACCCGGGTCCTCGGCGGCGTGAGGCAGCAGTGCTAACCCATGCGCCACCATGCCGCCCCGCCTGTATTGTTTCTGGGATCGTGCTGTGTATACGAGGACTGACACTTGTTGGTACATTACAACAGTGGCAATGGGCATGTTCTTTAATTCCTTGCAGCGGGCTCTGGGAACTGTTTACAGTAAAGCTTCAAACGTACCTCATGAGATTTAAAAAATTGAGATTGCATTAGAGCCTCCTTGATGGCTTGTAACCGAATCCAATAGCCTTTCTGTAAAATAGAGTGAGGAATTGATTACAACTCGACAACCCACCTCCCATATTCATTTCCCCTTGCAGGAGCTCAAAACAGAAGCAGCTATCTAACGCGGCTCTTGAATCCAAGGTCCCTCGGAAGGGTGAGGGGATTCGATCCACTCGCTTGAGGACCTCTGTCAAGCTGGAAACCTGACTTTGTACCGACAATAGACAAGCTGCGATGGGAAATGGGGCAAGAGATTCACCTCTTCCACTGCAGCCCTGGGAGTGTTTGATGGGGACGGTGTAGAGGGAGCTTTACTCTGTATCTAACCCCGTGCTGTACCTGTCCTGGGAGTGTTTGATGGGGACAGTGTAGAGGGAGCTTTACTCTGTATCTAACCCCGTGCTGTACCTGTCCTGGGAGTGTTTGATGGGGACAGTGTAGAGGGAGCTTTACTCTGTATCTAACCCCGTGCTGTACCTGTCCTGGGAGTGTTTGATGGGGACAGTGTAGAGGGAGCTTTACTCTGTATCTAACCCCGTGCTGTACCTGTCCTGGGAGTGTTTGATGGGGACAGTGTAGAGGGAGCTTTACTCTGTATCTAACCCCGTGCTGTACCTGTCCTGGGAGTGTTTGATGGGGACAGTGTAGAGGGAGCTTTACTCTGTATCTAACCCCGTGCTGTACCTGCTCTGGGAGTGTTTGATGGAGGACAGTGTAGAGGGAGCTTTACTCTGTATCTAACCCCGTGCTGTACCTGTCCTGGGAGTGTTTGATGGGGGACGGTGTAGAGGGAGCTTTACTCTGTATCTAACTCCGTGCTGTACCTGTCCTGGGAGTGTTTGATGGGGACAGTGTAGAGGGAGCTTTACTCTGTATCTAACCCCGTACTGTACCTGTCCTGGGAGTGTTTGATGGGGACAGTGTAGAGGGAGCTTTACTCTGTATCTAACCCCGTGCTGTCCCTGTCCTGGGAGTGTTTGATGGGGACAGTGTAGAGGGAGCTTTACTCTGTATCTAACCCCGTGCTGTACCTGTCCTGGGAGTGTTTGATGGTGACAGTGTAGAGGGAGCTTTACTCTGTATCTAACCCCGTGCTGTACCTGTCCTGGGAGTGTTTGATGGGGACTGTGTAGAGGGAGCTTTACTCTGTATCTAACTCCGTGCTGTACCTGTCCTGGGAGTGTTTGATGGGGACAGTGTAGAGGGAGCTTTACTCTGTATCTAACCCCGTGCTGTACCTGCTCTGGGAGTGTTTGATGGAGACAGTGTAGAGGGAGCTTTACTCTGTATCTAACCCCGTGCTGTACCTGTCCTGGGAGTGTTTGATGGGGGACGGTGTAGAGGGAGCTTTACTCTGTATCTAACCCCGTGCTGCACCTGTCCTGGGAGTGTTTGATGGGACAGTGTAGAGGGAGCTTTACTCTGTATCTAACCCCGTGCTGTACCTGTCCTGGGAGTGTTTGATGGGGACAGTGTAGAGGGAGCTTTACTCTGTATCTAACCCCGTGCTGTACCTTTCCTGGGAGTGTTCGATGGGGAGGATCGGAATTTTGGGCTGGGCAATTGAAGCTTTAAAACTGTCAGTCTGCTGACATGCATCGGTCAGGGATGGGCAGGAATCTCCTGCGAACGGGGGCCCACCGGCCCAACCCTGAGCTGCCATCCAATCGGCGAGTGCGGCCGGTGATGGAAGTCGTCAAACCTCTGGCCGGCCTCGCAGACCCAGCAGGGTGTGAGGGAGCGAGGAGGTGTGATTGTCGGCTTGGTGCGGTGACAGCCCGGGACTGCCCGAGCTTGTTCTGTGCACAATGCACCCCCCCTCCCCCTCCCCCCCGGCCTCCTACCAAATCTGTCAAAACATGTCTCGGCACAATAACGTGTGGGTGTGGACATTCCGTTGTGTGTTTATTAGGGAAGCCAGAACACACAGGCCCCGGGGAGAGGGGGGGGGACTTTCTTTCGCCGTGGCACACCTTCCCATTCACTGATCCCTCCCGCCCCCCCCCCCCCCCGCCCAACCTCCCCTCCCTCCCCGCGCCTCGCACGCGGGGGGGGGGGGCCGAGGCGCGGCGCCAACTCACCAGCGTCTCCATGCAGCCGTCCGTGAACCGGCCCAGGGTCCTGATGATCTGCTCCCTGGTTTTCGTGTGTTTGAAGTCCCTGTGGACCGTCCCGTTCTCCATCTGCAAAGACACGAGAGGTCAGAGGGCGGCCGTACGCCCCGTCTTCACCTCGCACCCATCAGGACAAAGGAAACGATGCCAAATTTCGAACCGCCACGGCGATTGGTCGTCCGGGATATAAGGGCGCTCTATAAGCGGGCTCTGATTGGCTGAGGTGGGGCCGCGGATTAAGCAACGGGGGACGTTTTTGACGGAATTTACCGGCTGTTCACCCCGGTCCCACCGGCAGTGCACCCTGACCTCGGGTTTCCCCGACGACGAGGAGCGCACTCAACGGGAAGTTGTGCCGAACCTTTGTCCTAGATTAATCATAGATTATCATAGAATTTACAGTGCAGAAGGAGGCCATTCGGCCCATCGAGTCTGCACCGGCTCTTGGAAAGAGCACGCTACCCAAGGTCAACACCTCCACCCCATCCCCGTAACCCAGTAACCCCACCCAACACTGAGGGCAATTTTGGACACTGAGGGCAATTTATCATGGCCAATCCACCTAACCTGCACATCTTTGGACTGCTCTCGAGGAAGAGAGTTCCAGGGACTCGCCACCCTCTGAGGGAAAACGTTTCTCCCCGTCTCCGTTTTAAACGGGCCGCCCCCTTATTTTTAAACAGTGACCCCCCCCCCACCCCCCTTCTCGTTCCCGATTCTCCCACAAGAGGAAACATCCAGGGGCAGCAGGGTAGCATGGTGGTTAGCATAAATGCTTCACAGCTCCAGGGTCCCAGGTTCGATTCCCGGCTGGGTCACTGTCTGTGTGGAGTCTGCACGTCCTCCCCCTGTCTGCGTGGATTTCCTCCGGGTGCTCCGGTTTCCTCCCACAGTCCAAAGATGTGCGGGTTAGGTGGATTGGCCATGCTAAATTGCCCGTAGTGTCCTAATAAAAGTAAGGTTAAGGGGGGGGTTGTTGGGTTACGGGTATAGGGTGGATACGTGGGTTTGAGGAGGGTGATCATGGCTTGGCACAACATTGAGGGCCGAAGGGCCTGTTCTGTGCTGTACTGTTCTATGTTCTATGTTCTATCCTCTCCACACCCCACCCTGTGAAGACCCATCCTCAGGATCTGAAAGGTTTCGATCGGGTCGCCTCTCACTCTTCCAAACTCCAGCGGGTACGAACCCCGACCTCTCCGACCCTTTCCTCATCGGACAACCCGCCCGTTCCCGGCGTTAGTCTGGGAAACCTTCCCTGAACCGCTTCCCGCGCATCGACATCTTTCCTCGGATAAGGAGAGCGATACCGTCCACAACGCTCCAGATGTGGTCTCACTAACGCCCTGTACAGGTGACGCCTAAAACCTCAATGAACTGAAGAAGGCCTCAACTGAAGTTGTAAATTAAATGTTATAACAACACCGACAGCACAGGTACGAGTTTGAACTGGTCGCCAATACTGAGGCGGAGGCTGGAACAGAGCTCGGAAACTTCCGGCCTCCTCCAGAGCAGGCGAACCGAGTGACTAATTGAGGAGCGAGGTGCAGAACCGGCTTTCCAAACCTAGTACCGTGCGAAGGGGCAGGGCCGAGTCCCAATTGCGGCAAAGGGCAAAACCGTGCGATCCTGTGGGAAAGAGCGATCCTTTTTTTTTAAAAAGAGTACCCAATAATTTTTTTGCCCAATTAAGGGGCAATTTAGTGTGGCCAATCCACCTGCCCTGCACATCTTTGGGTTGTTGGGTGGGGGGGGGAACCCACACAAACACGGGCAGAATGTCCAAACTCCACACGGACAGTGACCCAGAATCGAACCTGGGACCTCAGCGCCGCGAGGCAGCAAGGCTTAACCCACTGTGCTGCCCTCGGGAAAGAGCGATCATAACGGGGTTGGAGAGGAACGTAGTTGATAAGGTTTGCAGGGGCCGAGGCAAGCGAGGGGATTGTGGGGGAACGGCGGGGAAGGCGGACGTGAAGTCACTGAGAGTGGGGGGGGGGGGGGCTCAGTCTAGACTTGCTCAGGGCAGGGGGCTGGACCAGTTCGGGGTGGGGAACAGACGGGGAGTAACCGAAGGTGAGCGGGGAATTGAATCGACGAACCGTTATCCCTTCAATGCGGAAGCCGAGACTGGCTGTAGAACTCATGGTCTCCCGCCACTGCATGTAGCGCAGTTTGGTCACCCCACCCCTCCTGTGTTCCTCCTCGTTAGGGGCCTTCGGATCCACCTTGCACATCTTCTGGTACAGGTCCTTGCGGAAGGTCGACTGCTGCTTGGATTTCGTTACCTCCTCTTCCAGGTAGGTCCTGAGCAGGGAGGGAGAGACACAATGAAATTTCATTCATATAGCGCCCTTTCACAACCCGCGGCACCATTCCGCCGATGAGCTACTGGGGTGTGGGCAGGCGCCGTTAAGGCAGTTTCTGCACAACAGGCTCCGGCAAACACAACACAAGAAGGATCACAATTATCTTTCAGTCTGGTGTGTTTGAGGGATTAATGTTGTTACCCAGGACACCACTCAGTACTGACCCTCTGACAGTGCGGCACTCCCTCAGTACTGACCCTCTGACAGTGCGGCACTCCCTCAGTACTGACCCTCTGACAGTGCAGCGCTCCCTCAGTACTGACCCTCTGACAGTGCAGCACTCCCTCAGTACTGACCCTCTGACAGTGCAGCATTCCCTCAGTACTGACCCTCTGACAGTGCAGCACTCCCTCAGTACCGACCCTCTGACAGTGCGGCACTCCCTCAGTACTGACCCTCTGACAGTGCAGCACTCCCTCAGTACTGACCCTCTGACAGTGCGGCACTCCCTCAGTACTGACCCTCTGACAGTGCGGCACTCCCTCAGTACTGACCCTCTGGCAGTGCAGCACTCCCTCAGTACTGACCCTCTGACAGTGCAGCACTCCCTCAGTACTGACCCTCTGACAGTGCGGCACTCCCTCAGTACTGACGCACAGACAGTGCAGCACTCCCTCAGTACTGACCCTCTGACAGTGCAGCACTCCCTCAGTACTGACCCTCTGACAGTGCGGCACTCCCTCAGTACTGACCCTCTGACAGTGCGGCACTCCCTCAGTACTGACCCTCTGACAGTGCAGCATTCCGAGTACTGACCCTCCGACAGTGCAGCGCTCCCTCAGTACTGACCCTCTGACAGTAGCAGCACTCCCTCAGTACTGACCCTCTGACAGTGCGGCACTCCCTCAGTACTGACCCTCTGACAGTGCGGCACTCCCTCAGTACTGACCCTCTGACAGTGCGGCACTCCCTCAGTACTGACCCTCTGACAGTGCAGCACTCCCTCAGTACTGACCCTCTGACAGTGCGGCACTCCCTCAGTACTGACCCTCTGACAGTGCGGCACTCCCTCAGTACTGACCCTCTGACAGTGCTGCACTCCCTCAGTACTGACCCTCTGACAGTGCAGCTCTCCCTCAGTACTGACCCTCTGACAGTGCGGCACTCCCTCAGCACTGACCCTCTGACAGTGCGGCACTCCCTCAGTACTGACCCTCTGACAGTGCAGCGCTCCCTCAGTACTGACCCTCTGACAGTGCAGCACTCCCTCAGTACTGACCCTCTGACAGTGCGGCACTCCCTCAGTACTGACCCTCTGACAGTGCGGCACTCCCTCAGTACTGACCCTCTGACAGTGCGGCACTCCCTCAGTACTGACCCTCTGATAGTGCAGCACTCCCTCAGTACTGACCCTCTGACAGTGCGGCACTCCCTCAGTACTGACCCTCTGACAGTGCGGCACTCCCTCAGTACTGACCCTCTGACAGTGCGGCACTCCCTCAGCACTGACCCTCTGACAGTGCAGCACTCCCTCAGTACTGACCCTCTGACAGTGCGGCACTCCCTCAGTACTGACCCTCTGACAGTGCGGCGCTCCCTCAGTACTGACCCTCTGACAGTGCGGCACTCCCTCAGTACTGACCCTCTGACAGTGCAGCGCTCCCTCAATGTGTGAGCTCTATTTTGCCTCATGGTTCAGAGGGACACCGGGTAGGTGACATTCTACCATTGGGCCTTCTCCAATTTCGGGTTCAAATGGGACAAAGAAAGCGCAGTGGTTAGCACTGTTGCTTCACAACGCCAGGGTCCTAGGTTTGATTGCCCGCTGGATCACTGTCTGTGCGGAATCTGCACGTTCTCCCCCCGTGTCTGCGTGGGGTTCCCTCCGGGTGCTCCGGTTTCCTCCCACAAGTCCCGAAAGACGTGCCTGTTGGGTGAATCGGACATTCTGAATTCTCCCTCTGTGACCCGAACAGGCGCCGGAATGTGGCGACTAGGGGATTTACACAGTAACTTCATTGCGGTGTTAATGTAAGCCTACTTGTGACAATAAAGATTATTTTATTTTTTTATAGAACATTTGCGGAGCCATTTTTTTTTTACCCTGAGATGGATTCGGCAGCGGGTATGAAATGTGACACTGAGCCCCAGGCGCTGACCATCAGGCCAGCCATGTTAAATAGTGGGAGAGCTCGAGGGGCTGAATGGCCTCCTCCTGTTCCTCGTCTCTGTTGGGGGGGGGGGGGGGGGGGAGCAGCCGGAAAGTTTGGCCAGCGAGGCAGGTTTTCAAAGTGGCGGAGTGGGAGAGGTATTGCGATGCCTCTCCCGGCGGAATGGCCCCAAGAGAAGGACAACCCCCACTCGAAATGTCAGTCGGAGGGCGAATATAATCGCAGCTTTCAAAACGGGGAAGGGAACAAATACTCGGCGGCGAGGGGGGGGGGGGGGGGGGGGCGGGGGGTGGACATTGGCCAGGGCCTCGGGCGGGGGGGGGGCGAGGGAGGGGGGACATTGGCTGGGCCTCGGGCGGGGGGGGCGAGGAGGGGGTGGACTTGGCCTGGGCATCGGGCGGGGGGGGGGGGGGGCGAGGGAGGGGGGACATTGGCTGGGCCTCGGGCGGGGGGGGGGCGAGGGAGGGGGGACGTTGGCTGGGCCTCGGGCGGGGGGGCGGG
>NC_052176.1:6057540-6087377 GCF_902713615.1 Scyliorhinus canicula | reverse complement strand
TAGGCCCAGCATTTATCACCCATCTCTAATCGCCCCTGAAGAAGGTGGTGGGTGAGCCGCCATCTTGAACCCGCCGCAGTCCCGTGTGGTGTAGGTACACCCACCGTGCTGTTAGGGAGGGGAGTTCCCAGGATTCTGACCCCAGCCACAGTGAAGGAACGGCCGATATATTTCCCAGTCGGGGTGGCGAGCGGCTCGGAGGGGGGGGGGGGGACTTGCAGGCGGGGGTGTTCCCCGTGCGTCTGCTGCTGCCCTCATCCTTCTAGACGGTAGAGGTGGCGGGTTTGGAAGGTGCTGTCGAAGGAGCGAGTGGCTGCGGGGCGTCTTGTAGACGGTGCACACGGCTGCCGCTGTGCGTCGGGGGGGGGGGGGGGGAGTGAATGTTTGTGGTTAGCGTGTCGATCGAGCGGGGCTGCTTTGTCCTGGATGGTGTCGAGCTTCTCGAGTGTTGTTGGGAGCCGCGCTCATCCAGGCGAGTGGAGGGTCCCTCACACTCCTGACTTGTGCCTTGTAGATGGTGGACAGGCTTTGGGGGGAGTCAGGAGGTGAGTTACTCTCCGCAGGATTCCCAGCCTCTGACCTGCTCTGGTAGCCACAGTATTAATGTGGCTGGGTCCAGTTCAGTTTCTGATCAATGGTAACCCCCAGGATGTTGATTGTGGGGGGATTCAGCGATGGTAACGCCATTGAATGTCAAGGGGCGATGGTTAGATTCTCTCTTGTAGGAGGTGGTCATTGCCTGGCACATGTGTGGCGTGAATGTAACTTGCCCCTTGTCAGCCCCGAGCCTGGACATTGTCCAGGTCTTGCTGCATTTGGGCATGGACTGCTTCAGTATCTGAGGAGTCGCGAATGGTGCTGAACATTGTGCCGTCATCCGCAAACATCCCCACTTCTGACCTTAGGTTGGAAGGCTGAAGCATCTGAAGATGATTGGGGCCTAGGACAAGGTAGTCAAGAAAGCATATGGAACGTTTGCCTTCATTGAATGGGGCATCGAGTATAAAAACTGGCAAGTCACGCTATAATGGTATAGAAACTTGGTACGGCCGCACTTGGAATATTGCGCACAATTCTGCTCGCCACGCTACCAGAAGGATGTGGAGGCTTTGGAGAGGGTGCGGAGGAGGTGGCCTGGTATGGAGGGTGTTAGCTATGCGGAGAGGCTGAATAGACTCGGACTGTTTTTATTAGAAAGACGGAGGTTGAGGGAGCGAAATGATAGAGGTCTACAAGATTATGAGGGGCATGGATAGAGTGGATGGGCAGGCACTCTTTCCCAGGGTGGAGGGGTCAGTCACCAGGGGGCAGAGGTTGAAGGTCCGTGGGGCAAGGTTTAGAAGAGATGTGCGAGGCAGGTTTTTTACACAGAGGGTGGTGAGTGCCTGGAACGAGTTGCCAGGGGAGGCTGTGGAAGCAGATACATCAACGGGGCATAGAATTATAATGAAATGAAATGAAAATCACTTGTCACGAGTCGGCTTCAATAAAGTGACTGTGAAAAGCCCCTAGTCGCCAATTCCGGCGCCTGTTCGGGGAGGCTGGTACGGGAATCGAACCGTGCTGCTGGCCTGCTTTAAAAGCCAGCGATTTAGCCGAGTGAGCTAAACCAGCCCCTATAGAACAGTACAGCACAGAACAGGCCCTTCTGCCCTCGATGTTGTGCCGAGCAATGATCACCCCACTCACGCCCGCGTATCCACCCTATACCCGTAACCCAATAACCCCCCCCTTAACCGTACTTTTTTTTTAGGACACTACGGGCAATTTATCACGGCCAATCCACCTAACCCGCACATATTTGGAGTGTGGGAGGAAACCGGAGCACCCGGAGGAAACCCACGCACACACGGGGAGGACGTGCAGACTCCGCACAGACAGTGACCCAGCCAGGAATCGAACCTGGGACCCTGGAGCTGTGAAGCGATTGTGCTATCCACAATGCTACCGTGCTTGTGGCAATAAGAGAGATTATTATACGGTATCTTTCCCTCACAGTATTACAAAATTAAAATATAATATTGGGGTTTCTGTCCAGTATCTGAGTCACTGCTGGGGTCTGGGATCATAATAGATCCCCGTTTTAAACGGGCCGCTCCCTTATTTTTAAACGGTGATTCCCCCCCCCACCTCGTTCTCGATTCTCCCACAAGAGGAAACATCCTCTCCACATCCCACCCTGTCAGGACCCCCCCCTCAGGATCTGAAAGGTTTCGATCGAGTCGCCTCTCGCGCTTCTAAACTCCAGCGGGTACGAACCCGACCTCTCCGACCCTTTCCTCATCGGACAACCCGCCCGTTCCCGGTGTTAATCTGGGAAACCTTCCCCGAACTGCTTCCCACACATTGACATCTTTCCTCGGATAAGGAGAGCGATCCTGTACTCTGTGTAGTGCCATGGGGCATTTTGACAATGTTAAAGGCGCTATATAAATGCAAGCTGGAGCTCAGCCGGGCCCACACTCCCCTGGCCCACACTTGGTTGGAAAGCGAGCAGAGCCACTCACCGTGCAGATCACTGAAGGTGGCTTCATACTTCACAGGGTCGCCACTGCCAGCGGCTCCGAGTTCTGTCCTGCAGATCAGGTCTGTGCACTCCAGCCGCAGGGACTCCTTGCGTACGGCCTTCTGGAACCAGGGCGTGCGCTCGGTCTCGGGCCGTAGGTCAGGCACTGGGAACTGCAGCCGGAGGTGAGCTCTGGGGGCTGTGAGACGCACGGCCGTCGGCTGCCCCAGGACAGAGGGTGGCTCCACGTGGAGCGTGGGGATCCCGGAGATCTGAAAGGCAACGGTCAGGTCAGCATCGAGCGGCTACGCACACCGGTGCACATATACACCGACACACACTCACAAATACCAGACTAACACACCCACACCCACACCCACACCCACACCCCCACACACCGACACCCACACACCGACACACACTCACAAATACCAGACTAACACACCCACACACACACCCACACACACACCCCCACACACCGACACCCACTCACAAATACCAGACTAACACACCCACACACACCCCCACACACCGACACCCACTCACAAATACCAGACTAACACACCCAGACACAAACCCACAAACACACCCACCCCCCCACACACACACACCCACACACACACACCCCCACACCCACACACATACCAGACTAACACACACACCCCCACACACACCCCACCACACCCCCACACACCCCCACACACACCCACCACCACACACCCCCACACCACACACACACCCCCCCCACACACACACCCCCCCCACACACACCCCCCCCACACACACACCCCCCCCACACACACACACCCCCCCCACACACACCCCCCCACACACACCCCCCCCCCACACACACCCCCCCCCCCCACACACACCCCCCCCCCCCACACACACCCCCCCCCCCCACACACACACACCCCCCACACACACACCCCCCCCCCACACACACACCTCCCCCACACACACACCCCCCCCCACACACACCCCCCCCCACACACACACCCCCCCCCCACACACACACCCCCACACACACACACCCCCCCACACACACACACCCCCACACACCCCCACACACACACACCCCCACACACACACACACACCCCCACACACACACACACCCCCACACACACACACACACCCCCACACACACACACACCCCCACACACACACACACCCCCACACACACACACACCCCCACACACACACACACACCCCCACACACACACACACCCCCACACACACCCCCCCACTGTATCTAACCCCCTGCTGTTCCTGTCCTGGGAGTGTTTGATGGGGACAGTGTAGAGGGAGCTTTACTCTGTATCTAACCCCGTCCTGTACCTGTCCTGGGAGTGTTTGATGGGAACAGTGTAGAGGGAGCTTGACTCTGTATCTAACCCCGTGCTGTACCTGCCCTGGGAGTGTTTGATGGGGACAGTGTAGAGGGAGCTTTACTCTGTATCTAACCCCGTGCTGTACCTGTCCTGGGAGTGTTTGATGGGGACAGTGTAGAGGGAGCTTTACTCTGTATCTAACCCCGTGCTGTTCCTGTCGTCGGAGTGTTTGATGGGGACAGTGTAGCGGGAGCTTTACTCTGTATCTAACCCGTGCTGTACCTGTCCTGGGAGTGTTTGATGGGGACAGTGTAGAGGGAGCTTGACTCTGTATCTAACCCCGTGCTGTACCTGTCCTGGGAGTGTTTGATGGGGACAGTGTAGAGGGAGCTTTACTCTGTATCTAACCCCGTGCTGTACCTGTCCTGGGAGTGTTTGATGGGGACAGTGTAGAGGGAGCTTTACTCTGTATCTAACCCCGTGCTGTACCTGTCCTGGGAGTGTTTAATGGGGACAGTGTAGAGGGAGCTTTACTCTGTATCTAACCCCGTGCTGTACCTGTCCTGGGAGTGTTTGATGGGGACAGTGTAGAGGGACCTTTACTCTGTAACTAACCCCGTGCTGTACCTGTCCTGGGAGTGTTTGATGGGGACAGTGTAGAGGGAGCTTTACTCTGTATCTAACCCCGTGCTGTACCTGTCCTGGGAGTGTTTGATGGGGACAGTGTAGAGGGAGCTTTACTCTGTATCTAACCCCGTGCTGTACCTGTCCTGGGAGTGTTTGATGGGGGCAGTGTAGAGGGAGCTTTACTCTGTATCTAACCCCGTGCTGTCCCTGTCCTGGGAGTGTTTGATGGGGACAGTGTGGAGGGAGCTTTACTCTGTATCTAACCCCGTGCTGTACCTGTCCTGGGAGTGTTTGATGGGGACAGTGTAGAGGGAGCTTTACTCTGTATCTAACCCCGTGCTGTACCTGTCCTGGGAGTGTTTGATGGGGACAGTGTAGAGGGAGCTTTACACTGTATATAACCCTGTGCTGTACCTGTCCTGGGAGTGTGTGATGGGGGACAGTGTAGAGGGAGCTTTACTCTGTATCTAACCCCGTGCTGTACATGTCCTGGGAGTGTTTGATGGGGGACAGTGTAGAGGGAGCTTTACTCTGTATCTAACCCCGTGCTGTACCAGTCCTGGGAGTGTTTGATGGGGACAGTGGAGAGGGAGCTTTACTCTGTATCTAACCCCGTGCTGTACCTGTCCTGGGAGTGTTTGATGGGGACAGTGCAGAGGGAACTTTACTCTGTATCTAACCTCGTGCTGTACCTGTCCTGGGAGTGTTTGATGGGGACAGTGTAGAGGGAGCTTTACTCTGTATCTAACCCCGTGCTGTACCTGTCCTGGGAGTGTTTGATGGGGACAGTGGAGAGGGAGCTTTACTCTGTATCTAACCCCGTGCTGTACCTGTCCTGGGAGTGTTTGATGGGGACAGTGTGGAGGGAGCTTTACTCTGTATCTAACCCTGTGCTGTAACTGTCCTGGGAGTGTTTGATGGGGACAGTGTAGAGGGAGCTTTACTCTGTATCTAACCCCGTGCTGTACCTGTCCTGGGAGTGTTTGATGGGGACAGTGTAGAGGGAGCTTTACTCTGTATCTAACCCCGTGCTGTACCTGTCCTGGGAGTGTTTGATGGGGACAGTGTAGAGGGAGCTTTACTCTGTATCTAACCCCGTGCTGTACCTGTCCTGGGAGTGTTTGATGGGGACAGTGTAGAGGGA
This sequence comes from Scyliorhinus canicula, assembly GCF_902713615.1. NCBI lineage: Eukaryota > Metazoa > Chordata > Chondrichthyes > Carcharhiniformes > Scyliorhinidae > Scyliorhinus > Scyliorhinus canicula. The sequence continues at coordinate 6,081,768 of NC_052176.1, read as the reverse complement.
GCTTTACTCTGTATCTAACCCCGTGCTGTACCTGTCCTGGGAGTGTTTGATGGGGACAGTGTAGAGGGAGCTTTACTCTGTATCTAACCCCGTGCTGTACCTGTCCTGGGAGTGTTTGATGGGGACAGTGTAGAGGAAGCTTTACTCTGTATCTAACCCCGTGCTGTACCTGTCCTGGGAGTGTTTGATGGGGGACAGTGCAGAGGGAGCTTTACTCTGTATCTAACCCCGTGCTGCACCTGTCCTGGGAGTGTTTGATGGGGACAGTGCAGAGGGAGCTTTAGTCTGTATCTAACCCCGTGCTGTACCTGTCCTGGGAGTGTTTGATGGGGACAGTGCAGAGGAAACTTTACTCTGTATCTAACCACGTGCTGTACCTGTCCTGGGAGTGTTTGATGGGGACAGTGTAGAGGGAGCTTTACTCTGTATCTAACCCCGTGCTGTACCTGTCCTGGGAGTGTTTGATGGGGACAGTGTAGAGGGAGCTTTAATCTGTATCTAACCCCGTGCTGTACCTGTCCTGGGAGTGTTTGATGGGGACAGTGTAGAGGGAGCTTTACTCTGTATCTAACCCCGTGCTGTACCTGTCCTGGGAGTGTTTGATGGGGACAGTGTGGAGGGAGCTTTACTCTGTATCTAACCCCGTGCTGTACCTGTCCTGGGAGTGTTTGATGGGGACAGTGTGGAGGGAGCTTTACTCTGTATCTAACCCCGTGCTGTACCTGTCCTGGGAGTGTTTGATGGGGACAGTGTAGAGGGAGCTTTATCTCTATCTAACCTCGTGCTGTACCTGTCCTGGGAGTGTTTGATGGGGACAGTGTAGAGGGAGCTTTACTCTGTATCTAACCCCGTGCTGTACCTGTCCTGGGAGTATTTGATGGGGACAGTGTAGAGGAAGCTTTACTCTGTATCCAAACCCCGTGCTGTACCTGTCCTGGGAGTGTTTGATGGGGACAATGTAGAGGGAGCTTTACTCTGTATCTAACCCCGTGCTGTACCTGTCCTGGGAGTGTTTGATGGGGACAGTGTAGAGGGAGCTTTACTCTGTATCTAACCCCGTGCTGTACCTGTCCTGGGAGTGTTTGATGGGGACAGTGTAGAGGGAGCTTTACTCTGTATCTAACCCCGTGCTGTACCTGTCCTGGGAGTGTTTGATGGGGACAGTGTAGAGGGAGCTTTACTCTGTATCTAACCCCGTGCTGTACCTGTCCTGGGAGTGTTTGATGGGGACAGTGTAGAGGGAGCTTTACTCTGTATCTAACCCCGTGCTGTACCTGTCCTGGGAGTGTTTGATGGGGACAGTGTAGAGGGAGCTTTACTCTGTATCTAACCCCGTGCTGTACCTGTCCTGGGTGTGTTTGATGGGGACAGTGTAGAGGGAGCTTTACTCTGTATCTAACCCCGTGCTGTCCCTGTCCTGGCAGTGTTTGATGGGGACAGTGTAGAGGGAGCTTTACTCTGTATCTAACCCCGTGCTGTACCTGTCCTGGGAGTGTTTGATGGGGACAGTGTAGAGGGAGCTTTACTCTGTATCTAACCCCGTGCTGTACCTGTCCTGGGAGTGTTTGATGGGGACAGTGTAGAGGGAGCTTTACTCTGTATCTAACCCCGTGCTGTACCTGTCCTGGGAGTGTTTGATGGGGACAGTGTAGAGGGAGCTTTACTCTGTATCTAACCCCGTGCTGTACCTGTCCTGGGAGTGTTTGATGGGGACAGTGTGGAGGGAGCTTTACTCTGTATCTAACCCCGTGCTGTACCTGTCCTGGGAGTGTTTGATGGGGACAGTGTGGAGGGAGCTTTACTCTGTATCTAACCCCGTGCTGTACCTGTCCTGGGAGTGTTTGATGGGGACAGTGTAGAGGGAGCTTTACTCTCAATGTAACCTCGTGCTGTACCTGTCCTGGGAGTGTTTGAAGGGGACAGTGTAGAGGGAGCTTTACTCTGTATCTAACCCCGTGCTGTACCTGTCCTGGGAGTATTTGATGGGGACAGTGTAGAGGGAGCTTTACTCTGTATCCAAACCCCGTGCTGTACCTGTCCTGGGAGTGTTTGATAGGGACAGTGTAGAGGGAGCTTTACTCTGTATCTAACCCCGTGCTGTACCTGTCCTGGGAGTGTTTGATGGGGACAGTGTAGAGGGAGCTTTACTCTGTATCTAACCCCGTGCTGTACCTGTCCTGGGAGTGTTTGATGGGGACAGTGTAGAGGGAGCTTTACTCTGTATCTAACCCCGTGCTGTACCTGTCCTGGGAGTGTTTGATGGGGACAGTGTAGAGGGAGCTTTACTCTGTATCTAACCCCGTGCTGTACCTGTCCTGGGAGTGTTTGATGGGGACAGTGTAGAGGGAGCTTTACTCTGTATCTAACCCCGTGCTGTACCTGTCCTGGGAGTGTTTGATGGGGACAGTGTAGAGGGAGCTTTACTCTGTATCTAACCCCGTGCTGTACCTGTCCTGGGAGTGTTTGATGGGGACAGTGTAGAGGGAGCTTTACTCTGTATCTAACCCCGTGCTGTACCTGTCCTGGGTGTGTTTGATGGGGACAGTGGAGAGGGAGCTTTACTCTGTATCTAACCCCGTGCTGTCCCTGTCCTGGCAGTGTTTGATGGGGACAGTGTAGAGGGAGCTTTACTCTGTATCTAACCCCGTGCTGTACCTGTCCTGGGAGTGTTTGATGGGGACAGTGTAGAGGGAGCTTCACTCTGTATCTAACCCCGTGCTGTACCTGTCCTGGGAGTGTTTGATGGGGACAGTGTAGAGGGAGCTTTACTCTGTATCTAACCCCGTGCTGTACCTGTCCTGGGAGTGTTTGATGGGGACAGTGTAGAGGGAGCTTTACTCTGTATCTAACCCCCTGCTGTACCTGTCCTGGGAGTGTTTGATGGGGACAGTGTGGAGGGAGCTTTACTCTGTATCTAACCCCGTGCTGTACCTGTCCTGGGATGGTTTGATGGGGACAGTACAGAGGGAGATTTACTCTCTATCTAACCTCGTGCTGTACCTGTCCTGGGAGTGTTTGATGGGGAAAATGTAGATGGTGCATTACTCTGTATCTAACCCCGTGCTGTACCTGTCCTGGGAGTATTTGATGGGGACAGTGTAGAGGGAGCTTTACTCTGTATCCAAACCACGTGCTGTACCTGTCCTGGGAGTGTTTGATGGGGACAGTGTAGAGGGAGCTTTACTCTGTATCTAACCCCGTGCTGTACCTGTCCTGGGAGTGTTTGATGGGGACAGTGTAGAGGGAGCTTTACTCTGTATCTAACCCCGTGCTGTACCTGTCCTGGGAGTGTTTGATGGGGACAGTGTAGAGGGAGCTTTACTCTGTATCTAACCCCGTGCTGTACCTGTCCTGGGAGTGTTTGATGGGGACAGTGTAGAGGGAGCTTTACTCTGTATCTAACCCCGTGCTGTACCTGTCCTGGGAGTGTTTGATGGGGACAGTGTAGAGGGAGCTTTACTCTGTATCTAACCCCGTGCTGTACCTGTCCTGGGAGTGTTTGATGGGGACAGTGTAGAGGGAGCTTTACTCTGTATCTAACCCCGTGCTGTACCTGTCCTGGGTGTGTTTGATGGGGACAGTGGAGAGGGAGCTTTACTCTGTATCTAACCCCGTGCTGTCCCTGTCCTGGCAGTGTTTGATGGGGACAGTGTAGAGGGAGCTTTACTCTGTATCTAACCCCGTGCTGTACCTGTCCTGGGAGTGTTTGATGGGGACAGTGTAGAGGGAGCTTTACTCTGTATCTAACCCCGTGCTGTACCTGTCCTGGGAGTGTTTGATGGGGACAGTGTAGAGGGAGCTTTACTCTGTATCTAACCCCGTGCTGTACCTGTCCTGGGAGTGTTTGATGGGGACAGTGTAGAGGGAGCTTTACTCTGTATCTAACCCCCTGCTGTACCTGTCCTGGGAGTGTTTGATGGGGACAGTGTGGAGGGAGCTTTACTCTGTATCTAACCCCGTGCTGTACCTGTCCTGGGAGTGTTTGATGGGGACAGTGTAGAGGGAGCTTTACTCTCTATCTAACCTCGTGCTGTACCTGTCCTGGGAGTGTTTGATGGGGACAGTGTAGAGGGAGCTTTACTCTGTATCTAACCCCGTGCTGTACCTGTCCTGGGAGTATTTGATGGGGACAGTGTAGAGGGAGCTTTACTCTGTATCCAAACCACGTGCTGTACCTGTCCTGGGAGTGTTTGATGGGGACAGTGTAGAGGGAGCTTTACTCTGTATCTAACCCCGTGCTGTACCTGTCCTGGGAGTGTTTGATGGGGACAGTGTAGAGGGAGCTTTACTCTGTATCTAACCCCGTGCTGTACCTGTCCTGGGAGTGTTTGATGGGGACAGTGTAGAGGGAGCTTTACTCTGTATCTAACCCCGTGCTGTACCTGTCCTGGGAGTGTTTGATGGGGACAGTGTAGAGGGAGCTTTACTCTGTATCTAACCCCGTGCTGTACCTGTCCTGGGAGTGTTTGATGGGGACAGTGTAGAGGGAGCTTTACTCTGTATCTAACCCCGTGCTGTACCTGTCCTGGGAGTGTTTGATGGGGACAGTGTAGAGGGAGCTTTACTCTGTATCTAACCCCGTGCTGTACCTGTCCTGGGAGTGTTTGATGGGGACAGTGTAGAGGGAGCTTTACTCTGTATCTAACCCCGTGCTGTACCTGTCCTGGGAGTGTTTGATGGGGACAGTGTGGAGGGAGCTTTACTCTGTATCTAACCCCGTGCTGTACCTGTCCTGGGAGTGTTTGATGGGGACAGTGTGGAGGGAGCTTTACTCTGTATCTAACCCCGTGCTGTACCTGTCCTGGGAGTGTTTGATGGGGACAGTGTGGAGGGAGCTTTACTCTGTATCTAACCCCGTGCTGTACCTGTCCTGGGAGTGTTTGATGGGGACAGTGTAGAGGGAGCTTTACTCTGTATCTAACCTCGTGCTGTACCTGTCCTGGGAGTGTTTGATGGGGACAGTGTAGAGGGACCTTTACTCTGTAACTAACCCCGTGCTGTACCTGTCCTGGGAGTGTTTGATGGGGACAGTGTAGAGGGAGCTTTACTCTGTATCTAACCCCGTGCTGTACCTGTCCTGGGAGTGTTTGATGGGGACAGTGTAGAGGGAGCTTTACTCTGTATCTAACCCCGTGCTGTACCTGTCCTGGGAGTGTTTGATGGGGGCAGTGTAGAGGGAGCTTTACTCTGTATCTAACCCCGTGCTGTCCCTGTCCTGGGAGTGTTTGATGGGGACAGTGTGGAGGGAGCTTTACTCTGTATCTAACCCCGTGCTGTACCTGTCCTGGGAGTGTTTGATGGGGACAGTGTAGAGGGAGCTTTATTCTGTATCTAACCCCGTGCTGTACCTGTCCTGGGAGTGTTTGATGGGGACAGTGTAGAGGGAGCTTTACTCTGTGTATAACCCTGTGCTGTACCTGTCCTGGGAGTGTGTGATGGGGGACAGTGTAGAGGGAGCTTTACTCTGTATCTAACCCCGTGCTGTACATGTCCTGGGAGTGTTTGATGGGGGACAGTGTAGAGGGAGCTTTACTCTGTATCTAACCCCGTGCTGTACCAGTCCTGGGAGTGTTTGATGGGGACAGTGGAGAGGGAGCTTTACTCTGTATCTAACCCCGTGCTGTACCTGTCCTGGGAGTGTTTGATGGGGACAGTGCAGAGGGAACTTTACTCTGTATCTAACCCCGTGCTGTACCTGTCCTGGGAGTGTTTGATGGGGACAGTGTAGAGGGAGCTTTACTCTGTATCTAACCCCGTGCTGTACCTGTCCTGGGAGTGTTTGATGGGGACAGTGTAGAGGGAGCTTTACTCTGTATCTAACCCCGTGCTGTACCTGTCCTGGGAGTGTTTGATGGGGACAGTGGAGAGGGAGTTTACTCTGTATCTAACCCCGTGCTGTACCTGTCCTGGGAGTGTTTGATGGGGACAGTGTGGAGGGAGCTTTACTCTGTATCTAACCCTGTGTTGTAACTGTCCTGGGAGTGTTTGATGGGGACAGTGTAGAGGGAGCTTTACTCTGTATCTAACCCCGTGCTGTACCTGCCCTGGGAGTGTTTGATGGGGGCAGTGTAGAGGGAGCTTTACTCTGTATCTAACCCCGTGCTGTCCCTGTCCTGGGAGTGTTTGATGGGGACAGTGTGGAGGGAGCTTTACTCTGTATCTAACCCCGTGCTGTACCTGTCCTGGGAGTGTTTGATGGGGACAGTGTAGAGGGAGCTTTACTCTGTATCTAACCCCGTGCTGTACCTGTCCTGGGAGTGTTTGATGGGGACAGTGTAGAGGGAGCTTTACTCTGTATATAACCCTGTGCTGTACCTGTCCTGGGAGTGTGTGATGGGGGACAGTGTAGAGGGAGCTTTACTCTGTATCTAACCCCGTGCTGTACATGTCCTGGGAGTGTTTGATGGGGGACAGTGTAGAGGGAGCTTTACTCTGTATCTAACCCCGTGCTGTACCAGTCCTGGGAGTGTTTGATGGGGACAGTGGAGAGGGAGCTTTACTCTGTATCTAACCCCGTGCTGTACCTGTCCTGGGGGTGTTTGATGGGGACAGTGCAGAGGGAACTTTACTCTGTATCTAACCCCGTGCTGTACCTGTCCTGGGAGTGTTTGATGGGGACAGTGTAGAGGGAGCTTTACTCTGTATCTAACCCCGTGCTGTACCTGTCCTGGGAGTGTTTGATGGGGACAGTGTAGAGGGAGCTTTACTCTGTATCTAACCCCGTGCTGTACCTGTCCTGGGAGTGTTTGATGGGGACAGTGGAGAGGGAGTTTACTCTGTATCTAACCCCGTGCTGTACCTGTCCTGGGAGTGTTTGATGGGGACAGTGTGGAGGGAGCTTTACTCTGTATCTAACCCTGTGTTGTAACTGTCCTGGGAGTGTTTGATGGGGACAGTGTAGAGGGAGCTTTACTCTGTATCTAACCCCGTGCTGTACCTGTCCTGGGAGTGTTTGATGGGGACAGTGTAGAGGGAGCTTTACTCTGTATCTAACCCCGTGCTGTACCTGTCCTGGGAGTGTTTGATGGGGACAGTGTAGAGGGAGCTTTACTCTGTATCTAACCCCGTGCTGTACCTGTCCTGGGAGTGTTTGATGGGGACAGTGTAGAGGGAGCTTTACTCTGTATCTAACCCCGTGCTGTACCTGTCCTGGGAGTGTTTGATGGGGACAGTGTAGAGGGAGCTTTACTCTGTATCTAACCCCGTGCTGTACCTGTCCTGGGAGTGTTTGATGGGGACAGTGTAGAGGAAGCTTTACTCTGTATCTAACCCCGTGCTGTACCTGTCCTGGGAGTGTTTGATGGGGGACAGTGCAGAGGGAGCTTTACTCTGTATCTAACCCCGTGCTGTACCTGTCCTGGGAGTGTTTGATGGGGACAGTGTAGAGGGAGCTTTACTCTGTATCTAACCCTGTGCTGTACCTGTCCTGGGAGTGTTTGATGGGGACAGTGTAGAGGGAGCTTTACTCTGTATCTAACCCCGTGCTGTCCCTGTCCTGGGAGTGTTTGATGGGGACATTGTAGAGGGAGCTTTACTCTATATCTAACCCCGTGCTGTACCTGTCGTGGGAGTGTTTGATGGGGACAGTGTAGAGGGAGCTTTACTCTGTATCTAACCCCGTGCTGTACTTGTCCTGGGAGTGTTTGATGGGGACAGTGTAGAGGGAGCTTTACTCTGTATCTAACCCCGTGCTGTACCTGTCCTGGGAGTGTTTGATGGGGACAGTGTAGAGGGAGCTTTACTCTGTATCTAACCCCGTGCTGTACCTGTCCTGTGAGTGTTTGATGGGGACAGTGTAGAGGGAGCTTTACTCTGTACCTAACAGCAGCACTGACGGGGTAACTATCTCCCCGAACGCTAGCTGGCGTGCTGAGGATTTCTGCTCTCACCAGCGTTTGCTCCGACGGCCTCCTCTGCGCTGCCGGATTGTCCGGCCCTCCCGCTGCCCAGGGATGGAGCAGAACATCCACTCGGTCCAAGAAGCCAACATCAATATCCGCACGGGCCTCCTGCAGCTCGATCTGCAGCTCGGCCGCTCGCGTCACCTTCCGGCGGCTACCCTGAGGAGAAGCCAGACACTGTCAGACACCGGACTTCGTTACCAGCTCCACCCCCTTAAAGCCCCTTCCCTCAATATCCACAGCGTCCATTGGGTCACTACTGAGGGAGCGATGCACTGTCAGAGGGTCAGTACTGAGGGAGTGCCGCACTGTCAGAGGGTCAGTACTGAGGGAGCGATGCACTGACAGAGGGTCAGTACTGAGGGAGTGCCGCACTGTCAGAGGGTCAGTACTGAGGGAGTGCTGCACTGTCAGAGGGTCAGTACTGAGGGAGTGCTGCACTGTCAGAGGGTCAGTACTGAGGGAGTGCTGCACTGTCAGAGGGTCAGTACTGAGGGAGTGCCGCACTGTCAGAGGGTCAGTACTGAGGGAGTGCTGCACTGTCAGAGGGTCAGTACTGAGGGAGTGCTGCACTGTCAGAGGGTCAGTACTGAGGGAGTGCTGCACTGTCAGAGGGTGTTTGGAAAGTGCTTCGGAATATCTGAGGCGATGAAAGTTGCTACGTAATTCCCAAGTTTTCTTAAAGTTAGATCGTGGAACCCTCACCCGGATAGTTTGTTTTGACTTTACCTTGCCGGCCGTCCTCTGAGTCGTTCTGTAATGAAACTGGGCACAGGGGCCCGCACTGGGCCCACAAGCCAAGGGGGAGGCCTCCCTGAACATCAGCAGCTGGATGAGGGGAGACAAAAAGAAACGAGAGAGGAGGTCAGGAGGAGAGGTCAAAAGAGGCAGGCCGCCGGACAGACATGGGGGCTGAGCAGAGCTCACGGGCCATCTGTGAGTCGCCGTCCTGTCGGATGTCAACGGCGAGGGGCAGAAATTAAAATGAAATTAAAATGAAAATGGCTTATTGTCACGAGTAGGCTTCAATGAAGTTACTGTGAAAAGCCCCCTAGTCGCCGCATTCCGGCGCCTGTTCGGGGAGGCTGGTACGGGAATTGAACCGTGCTGCTGGCCTGCCTTGGTCTGCTTTAAAAGCCAGCGATTTAGCCCAGTGAGCTAAACCAGCCCATTTGCGATGCTTCCTTGGTCGACGAGCCTGCCACGACGCCATTGGTGAATGACGGACCCCAGAGGGTTGCCGTTGAAAACTGAGAGCCTTTCGTGAAGGGGTGTGGGGTGAAGGGTGGGAAGTTGGAAGAGGCGGAAGACGTCGACTGCTTAGATGTGATCCCAGAATTGGGCAGCACTTACTGAACAATCCCGCGTGTGCTCATTCCTCTCCCCCCACCCCCCCCTCCAATTAAGGGGCAAATTAGCATGATCAATCCACCTACCCTGCACATCTTTGGGTTGTGGGAGTGCGTCCCACGCAAACACGGGGACAATGTGCAAACTCCACACGGACAGTGGCCCGGGGCTGGGATCGAACCCGGGTCCTCGCCGCCTTGAGCTAGCAGCGCTAACCGATTGAGTTAATAACCACGCTGACAGCCAATTTCAGATAATCAGTTGAACTCGTAAGGTGGGCCATTTACATTTGCTTAAAGTGACGTACATTCAGAAACAGGGACCTGTTCTCTGCAAACAAAAGGTATCTGCTCAAGCCCCGCCCCTTTTTTGTTTGAGTTTCCCGGGGACTTGGGAAGCTCATTGTTCCCCCCCCCCCCCCACCAATGACCAATCGGAGCTGACTTGCCAACCAATCCGCTCCCTTTCCTCCGGTCGTCAAAACTGTTGTGAAAGCATTTGAAATTTGTCATTCCTGTATTTGACCTGATGAGTGCGGGACGAAAAGCTTCGACAACACGTCTCTTTTCAGCAAAGGTCAAGTGCTGTACAAACCAGTGGCAGTCAATAGAACGACGATACGTCACAGTTACACTTCGGGAATTGGTTAGAAGCCAAGAGGGCAACTTGTGGAGGGCAGGGGGTCGCCACTTACCTCCGTGTACTCGGCCACCCGCCGCTCGGCCCCGGGTCCCGCCGGGTTCCACAGGCACTCCAGGATTTCCAGCGTGCCGAAGCAGACGTCCACGCTCAGCAACTGCGCGCCTCCTCCCACCTTCTGCTCGCACGTCAACTGCACTGCACCGCCCATGAGCCTGAGCAAAGCAACAACATGACCCGTTGAGATCGCGGATGCCCTCCAAACAAACAACTTTACACTGAGCCTTTGGGGCAGAAGAGGAGGTCACATGGTATTCCGCCAGAGCAAACTTTGGCCCACGCAAGGAGATAGTAGGTGAGGTGACCAAAAGTCAAAAGAGAAGTTTTAAGGAGCGTCAAATGGGAGCTGGATGGGCACACGAGGGAAATAAACAAGCTGAAATGTGAGGATAGAGCGGGGGCGAGTAGGGGGGCAGTGAGGGTTGCTGTATGGAGAGTGGGCTTGAATTCAATGAAACGAATGGCCTCGCTCTCGCCGTGAACTACTCCAAAAGGAGAGTGAGAGAAAGGGAGGGAGAGAGATAATGAGAGAGAGAATGAGGGAGCAGGAAAGAGCGAGAAGCACAAGAGAAAGTGAGGGAGAAAACGAGAGCAAAGAGAGATAAAGCGCTAGAACGAGAGAGCATAAGAGAACACGAGAGAAAGCGCGAGAGGCAGAGAGATTTACATAGAACATACAGTGCAGAAGGAGGCCATTCAGCCCATCGAGTCTGCACCGGCCCACTTAAGCCCTCACTTCCACCCTACCCCCGTAACCCAATACCCCTCCTAATCTTTTTTGGACACTACGGGCAATTTAGCACGGCCAATCCACCTAACCTGCACGTCTTTGGACTGTGGGAGGAAACCCACGCAGACAGGGGGAGAACGTGCAGACTCCGCACACTGACCCAACAGGGAATCGAACCTGGGACCCTGGCGTCGTGAAGCCACAATGCTAACCACTGTGCTACCGTGCTGCCCTGCGGTAAGTGGAGCTGAGTCCACAAAAAGATCAGCCATGATCTCACTGAATGGCGGAGTGGACTCGAGGGGCCAGATGGCCGACTCCTGCTCCGCGTGCTAACGTTCTTGTGTAACCCTCGAAAAGTTCTGCCCTCCTCCAATTCTCGCCTCTTGCATATTCTCCAATTTCTTTTTTATTCCCTTTTTAAAAATAATTTAAAGTACCCAATTCTCTCCTCTTCCCAATTAAGGGGCAATTTAGTACGGCCAATCCACCTAACCACATCTTTGGGTTGTGGGGGCGAGACCCACGCGGACACGGGGAGAATGTGCAAATTCCACACGGACAGTGACCCAGAGCCGGGATCGAACCTGGGACCTCAGCGCCATGAGACAGCAGTGCTAACCACTGTGCCACCCGTGCCGCCCTCTACCCCGATTTTAATCGCTGAAATTTTGCTGCCCGGACCTGCGACCCTCTGCTCTAAAAATCCTCCCGTAAATCTGGGCAGCACGGGAGCACAAGTGGTTAGCACTGTGGCTTCAGTTTCGATTCCCTGCTGGGTCACACTGTGCGGCGTCTGCACGTTCTCCCCGTGTCTGCGTGGGTTTCCTTTGGACACTAAGGGATTGCCCCTTAGTGTCCAAAGATGTGAAGGTTGGGTGGATTGGCCGTGCTAAATTGCCCCTTAGTGTCCAAAGATGTGCAGGTTAGGTGGATTGGCCGTGCTAAATTGCCTCTTAGTGTCCAAAGATGTGAAGGTTGGGTGGATTGGCCGTGCTAAATTGCCCCTTAGTGTCCAAAGATGTGCAGGTTAGGTGGATTGGCCGTGCTAAATTGCCCCTTAGTGTCCAAAGATGTGCAGGTTAGGGTGGATTGGCCGTGCTAAATTGCACCTTAGTGTCCAAAGATGTGCAGGTTAGGTGGATTGGCCGTGCTAAATTGGCCAAAAAGGTTAGGAGTTATTGGGTTACGGGCATATGGTTGAAGTGAGGGCTTAAGTGGATCGGTGCAGACTCGATGGGCCGAATGGCCTCCTTCTGCACTGTATGGTCTATGCTCTACCCACCCGCTCACCGTAACCCTTAACCTTTTTAGTTGTAGGGCTGGAGATTAGTGATGGGGAGGGGGAGGGTAAGACATGGAGGGATTGGAAAGCAAGGATAGGAATGTTTAAATTGAAAGGTTGTCGGGCTGGAGGTGAAACAGTGTGAGAAGCCGTCAATTTAAACATCTTGTTGGTGAACCACACTGAAGTTGACGTGCCAGAGTTTTTCAGCCTACTGTCTCTCCCCTCAATTTTAGCCGGAGAATTATTACGCAGGCTGGATTTGCAGACAGGCCCATCCTTTCTCAGCCGGCTACCAAACGGACAGGGAAGGTGCCCCATCCCAAACACCGACACTCGGAGTACAGTGCTGTCCTGCAGCGAAGGGAGCTCGGTCACCCTCACCCCAATCCCACAGCAATGTGGTTGTATTTCAGCCGCCCTTTGGCAGTGACCTCACGAGCCACCCATACAGAGACAGCACCCCCCCCCCCCCCCCCCCCCCCCCGTCCAACAGCCCCGCCTCAGGGCAACAAACCCCAGCCGTGCCAGCGATGCCCAGGTCCTGAGAACAAGCAGTGGGTTAGCCCTGCTGCCTCACGGCGCCGAGGTCCCAGGTTCGAATCCCGGCCCTGGGTCACTGTCCGTGTGGAGTTTGCACATTCTCCCCAACCCCGGATGCTTCAGTTTCCTCCCACAGTCCAAAGATGTGCGGGTTAGGTAGGGGTTACGGGGATAGGGCGGGGGAAGCGGGCCAAGGCAGATGCTCTTTCGGAGGGTCGGTGCAGAATTGATGGGCCGAATGACCGTCCTCCTGAGCTGTATGGGTTTTATGGCCCTCAGTATACAGGTACAGTGGCCTGCAGGGGTCAGTCAAACAATAATGAGATGGCAAGAGGTCAATTTAGCTGGGGGGGAGGGGGGGGGGGGGGGTCTGGAGTGGACAGAGCTGGGATGTTATTGGTTGTGGGGAGTGAGGGATTCGCTTGGGTGGGATATTAAAGGGTGAGGGGGAGAGTGGGATTAGACTGGGTGGGATATTAAAGGGTGCGGGGAGTGAGGGGGAGAGTGGGATTAGACTGGGTGGGATATTAAAGGGTGCGGGGAGTGAGGGGGAGAGTGGGATTAGACTGGGTGGGATATTAAAGGGTGCGGGGAGTGAGGGGGAGAGTGGGATTAGACTGGGTGGGATATTAAAGGGTGCGGGGAGTGAGGGGGAGAGTGGGATTAGACTGGGTGGGATATTAAAGGGTGCGGGGAGTGAGGGGGGGAGAGTGGGATAGACTGGGTGGGATATTAAAGGGTGTGGGGAGTGAGGGGGAGAGTGGGATTAGACTGGGTGGGATATTAAAGGGTGCGGGGAGTGAGGGGGGAGAGTGGGATTAGACTGGGTGGGATATTAAAGGTGAGGGGGAGAGTGGGATTAGACTGGGTGGGATATTAAAGGTGCGGGGAGTGAGGGGGGAGAGTGGGATTAGACTGGGTGGGATATTAAAGGGTGTGGGGAGTGAGGGGAGAGTGGGATTAGACTGGGTGGGATATTAAAGGGTGTGCGGGGAGTGAGGGGAGAGAGTGGGATTAGACTGGGTGGGATATTAAAGGGTGAGGGGGGAGAGTGGGATTAGACTGGGTGGGATATTAAAGGGTGCGGGGGAGTGAGGGGAGAGGGGATTAGACTGGGTGGGATATTAAAGGGTGTGGGGAGTGAGGGGAGAGAGTGGGATTAGACTGGGTGGGATATTAAAGGGTGTGGGGAGTGAGGGGAGATAGTGGGATTAGACTGGGTGGGATATTAAAGGGTGAGGGGGAGAGTGGGATTAGACTGGGTGGGATATTAAAGGGTGCGGGGAGTGAGGGGAGAGTGGGATTAGACTGGGTGGGATATTAAAGGGTGTGGGGAGTGAGGGGAGAGAGTGGGATTAGACTGGGTGGGATATTAAAGGGTGCGGGGGAGTGAGGGGAGAGTGGGATTAGACTGGGTGGGATATTAAAGGGTGCGGGGGAGTGAGGGGAGAGTGGGATTAGACTGGGTGGGATATTAAAGGGTGCGGGGAGTGAGGAGGAGAGTGGGGTTAGACTGGGTGGGATATTAAAGGGTGCGGGGAGTGAGGGGGAGAGTGGGGTTAGACTGGGTGGGATATTAAAGGGTGCGGGGAGTGAGGGGGGAGAGTGGGGTTAGACTGGGTGGGATATTAAAGGGTGCGGGGAGTGAGGGGGGAGAGTGGGATTAGACTGGGTGGGATATTAAAGGGGTGAGGGGGAGAGTGGGATTAGACTGGGTGGGATATTAAAGGGTGCGGGGAGTGAGGGGGGAGAGTGGGATTAGACTGGGTGGGATATTAAAGGGTGTGGGGAGTGAGGGGAGAGTGGGATTAGACTGGGTGGGATATTAAAGGGTGCGGGGAGTGAGGGGAGAGAGTGGGATTAGACTGGGTGGGATATTAAAGGGTGAGGGGGAGAGTGGGATTAGACTGGGTGGGATATTAAAGGGTGCGGGGAGTGAGGGGAGAGGGGGATTAGACTGGGTGGGATATTAAAGGGTGTGGGGAGTGAGGGGAGAGAGTGGGATTAGACTGGGTGGGATATTAAAGGGTGTGGGGAGTGAGGGGAGATAGTGGGATTAGACTGGGTGGGATATTAAAGGGTGAGGGGGAGAGTGGGATTAGACTGGGTGGGATATTAAAGGGTGCGGGAGTGAGGGGGAGAGTGGGATTAGACTGGGTGGGATATTAAAGGGTGTGGGGAGTGAGGGGAGAGAGTGGGATTAGACTGGGTGGGATATTAAAGGGTGCGGGGGAGTGAGGGGAGAGTGGGATTAGACTGGGTGGGATATTAAAGGGTGCGGGGGAGTGAGGGGGAGAGTGGGATTAGACTGGGTGGGATATTAAAGGGTGTGGGGAGTGAGGGGAGAGTGGGATTAGACTGGGTGGGATATTAAAGGGTGCGGGGAGTGAGGGGGAGAGTGGGGTTAGACTGGGTGGGATATTAAAGGGTGCGGGGGAGTGAGGGGAGAGTGGGATTAGACTGGGTGGGATATTAAAGGGTGCGGGGGAGTGAGGGGAGAGTGGGATTAGACTGGGTGGGATATTAAAGGGTGCGGGGGAGTGAGGGGAGAGTGGGATTAGACTGGGTGGGATATTAAAGGGTGCGGGGGAGTGAGGGGGAGAGTGGGGTTAGACTGGGTGGGATATTAAAGGGTGCGGGGGAGTGAGGGGAGAGTGGGATTAGACTGGGTGGGATATTAAAGGGTACGGGGTGTGAGGGGGGAGAGTGGGATTAAACTGGGTGGGATATTAAAGGGTGCGGGGAGTGAGGGGAGGAGTGGGATTAGACTGGGTGGGATATTAAAGGGTGCGGGGGAGTGAGGGGAGAGTGGGATTAGACTGGGTGGGATATTAAAGGGTGCGGGGGAGTGAGGGGAGAGTGGGATTAGACTGGGTGGGATATTAAAGGGTGCGGGGAGTGAGGGGAGAGTGGGATTAGACTGGGTGGGATATTAAAGGGTGCGGGGGAGTGAGGGGAGAGTGGGATTAGACTGGGTGGGATATTAAAGGGTGCGGGGGAGTGAGGGGAGAGTGGGATTAGACTGGGTGGGATATTAAAGGGTGCAGGGGAGTGAGGGGAGAGTGGGATTAGACTGGGTGGGATATTAAAGGGTGCGGGGGAGTGAGGGGAGAGTGGGATTAGACTGGGTGGGATATTAAAGGGTGCGGGGGAGTGAGGGGAGAGTGGGATTAGACTGGGTGGGATATTAAAGGGTTCGGGGGAGTGAGGGGAGAGTGGGATTAGACTGGGTGGGATATTAAAGGGTGTGGGGAGTGAGGGGAGAGTGGGATTAGACTGGGTGGGATATTAAAGGGTGCGGGGGAGTGAGGGGAGAGTGGGATTAGACTGGGTGGGATATTAAAGGGTGCGGGGGAGTGAGGGGAGAGTGGGATTAGACTGGGTGGGATATTAAAGGGTGTGGGGAGTGAGGGGAGAGTGGGATTAGACTGGGTGGGACCAGATAGTGTATTTACCCTGTGGGTAAAACGTTTTTTTCTCAGATCCCTCCTAAACCTCCCGCCCCTCACCGTGAACTTGTGTCCCCCCTCGTGACTGACCCTTCAACTGAGGGGAACAGCTGCTCCCTATCCACCCTGTCCACCCCCCTCATAATCTTGTCCACCTCGATCAGGTCGCCCCTCTGTCGTCTCTGCTCCAGCGAAAACAACCCAAGCCCATCCAACCTCTCTCCATAACTTAAACGTTCCCCCCCAGGCAACATCCTGGTGAATCTCCTCTGCACCCCGTCCAGTACAATCACATCCTTCCTATAATGTGGAGACCAGAACTGCACCCAGTGCTCCAGCTGTGGCCTCACCAAAGTTCTATACAGCTCCAACTGAGGGGCTGGTTTAGCTCACTGGGCTAAATCGCTGGCTTTGAAAGCAGACCAAGGCAGGCCAGCAGCACGTTTCAATTCCCGTACCAGCCTCCCCGAACAGGCGCCGGAATGTGGCGACTAGGGGCTTTTCACAGTAACTTCATTTGAAGCCTACTCGTGACAATAAGCGATTTTCATTTTTCATTCATGACCTCCGTGCTTTTGTGATCTATGCCTCGTTTGATAAAGGCGAGTGTCTCGTATGCCTTTTGTTATATATATGTTCATAGAATTTACAGTGCAGAAGGAGGCCAATCGGCCCATCGAGTCTGCACCGGCCCTTGGAAAGAGCACCCTACTCAAGCCCACGTCTCTACCCTATCCCCGTAACCCAGTAACCCCCATCTAACCTTTTTTGGGACACTCGGGGCGATTTAGCGTGGCCAATCCACCTAACCCGCACATCTTTGAACTGTGGGAGGAAACCGGAGCACCCGGAGGAGACCCACGCAGACACGGGAGGGGAGAGAACGTACAGACTCCGCACAGACAGTGACCCAAGCCGGGAATCGAACCTGGAGCTGCGAAGCAACTGTGCTAACCACTGTGCTGCCCCTCGTGTTACTCATTTGCTTCTTACCGAGATGATCTTTCATCTGATGTTGATTAACACTCGCAGCCTTCCAATTAAAGCAAGTAATTTGAGTAATGTTAACAAATAAACAGTGAATTTGTTCTCTCTCCAACACTTATACTAGATTTTAAATAAACAAGATTGAGTAAGAATTAACTACGCCTGCACTCTGAGCTATCTCTCTCTCCACCACTGGTCACTAGTCACTACACACGCACGAAGAGGCGGGAACTCGGCTTGAGTCGGTCTTTTATATCCATCTCTAGTGCTGCCATCTAGTGATTACTCAGCTGTTATGTTTACATATTAACCCCTTGTATACATACAGGTATGCAGCTCTTGACACCTTTCCCCCACCCTATTAACCTGCCTTCAGAGATCAGAGTGCAGGGAGTCTGCTCAATGTGGGGCCTCTCTTTGCAAACGGGTCACCTGCGAGAAGCAAGGCCGCCCCGCCACCTACCTCAAGTTGTTGTGGGGGCAGGCCTTCTCAAAGTGGCCCCTCAGGTGGTCAAAATCACGCCCTCCGAAGATGCCATCCTTGAAGTAGGCCAGCTCCGCGAAGTACTGGCAGGCGGCACTTTGGAAGATGCTCCCCGTTGGCGGGGGGGCGTCGGGCGCTTCAGGGGGCTGGCCAAGCAGCGGGTCCAGGTGCAGCAGCGTGGCAGTCAACCCGCCGACGGTCAACCTCAGCAGCAGCTCGGCCTTCACAGTGTCCAGCGAGGGGGGCGGCTGGGCCTTCCCTGGTCAGGAGAACAGTCCAGAGGTTCAAACAGGCGCAGGACAACAACCCCGAACACACCCTCGCCAAAACCCGTCCACCCTCGCCAAAACCCGTCCACCCTCGCCAAAACCCGTCCACCCTCGCCAAAACCCGTCCACCCTCGCCAAAACCCGTCCACCCTCGACACAAAACCCGTCCACCCTCGCCAAACCCGTACACCCTCGCCAAAACCCGTCCACCCTCGCCAAACCCATCCACCCTCGCCAAAACCCATCACACCCCTCAGCCAAAACCCGTCCACACCGCCACCAAAACCCGTGCCACTCCGCGCCAAAACCCGTCCACCCTCGCCACAAACCCGTCCACCCTCGCCAAACCCACCCGTCCACCCTCGCCAAAACCCCGTCCACCCTCGCCAAAACCCGTCCACCCCTCGGCAA
Source organism: Scyliorhinus canicula (assembly GCF_902713615.1). Classification (NCBI taxonomy): domain Eukaryota; kingdom Metazoa; phylum Chordata; class Chondrichthyes; order Carcharhiniformes; family Scyliorhinidae; genus Scyliorhinus; species Scyliorhinus canicula. The sequence goes on along the minus strand of NC_052176.1, from coordinate 6,063,660 downwards.
ACACACCCGTCCACCCTCGCCAAAACCCCGTCCACCCTCGCCAAAACCCGCCTCCACCCCTCTGCCAAAAACCCGTCCACCCTCGCCCAAAACCACGTCCCCCTCGCCAAACCCGTCCACCCTCGAAAAACCCGTCCACCTTCGCCAAAACCCGTCCACCCTCGCCAAACCCGCCACCCTCGCCAAAACCCTCCACCCTCGCCAAACCCGTCCACCAGCCCAAACCCGTCCACCCTCGCCAAAACCCGTCCACCCTCGCCAAAACCCGTCCACCCTCGCCAAAACCCGCCCACCCTCGCCAAAACCCGCCACCCTCGCCAAAACCCGCCCACCCTCGCCAAAACCCCCCACCCTCGCCAAAACCCCCACCCTCGCCAAACCCCACCCACCCTCGCCAAAACCCACCCACCCTCGCCAAAACCCGTCCCCCTCGCCAAAACCCGTCCCCCTCGCCAAACCCCTCCACCCTCGCCAAAACCCGTCCACCCTCGCCAAAAACCCGTCACCCTCGCCAAAACCCCTCCACCCTCGCCAAACCCGCCCACCCCTCGCCAAAACCGTCCACCCTCGCCAAAACCGTCCACCCTCGCCAAAACCCCACCCTCGCCAAAACCCGTCCACCCTCGCCAAAACCCGTCCACCCTCGCCAAAACCCGTCCACCCTCGCCAAAACCCGTCCACCCTCGCCAAAACCCGTCCACCCGCGCCAAAACCCGTCCACCCTCGCCAAAACCCGTCCACCCGCGCCAAAACCCGTCCACCCTCGCCAAAACCCGTCCACCCTCGCCAAAACCCGTCCACCCTCGCCAAAACCCGCCCACCCTCGCCAAAACCCGTCCACCCCGCCAAACCCGTCCACCCTCGCCAAAACCCGTCCACCCCTCGCCAAAACCCGTCCACCCTCGCCCAAAACCCGTCCACCCTCGCCAAAACCCGTCCACCCTCGCCAAAACCCGTCCACCCTCGCCAAAACCCACCCACCCTCGCCAAAACCCGTCCACCCTCGCCAAAACCGTCCACCCTCGCCAAACCCGTCCACCCTCGCCAAAACCCGTCCACCCTCGCCAAAAACCCGTCCACCCTCGCCAAAACCCGTCCACCCTCGCCAAAACCCGTCCACCCGCGCCAAACCCCCTCCACCCTCGCCAAAACCCGTCCACCCTCGCCAAAACCCGTCCACCCTCGCCAAAACCTCCACCCTCGCCAAACCCCGTCCACCCCGCCAAACCCGTCCACCCTCGCCAAAACCCGTCCACCCTCGCAAAACCCGTCCACCCTCGCCAAAACCCGTCCACCCTCGCCAAACCCACCCACCTCGCCAAAAACCCGTCCACCCTCGCCAAAACCCGTCCACCCTCGCCAAAACCCGTCCACCCTCGCCAAACCCGTCCACCCTCGCCAAAACCCGTCCACCCTCGCCAAAACCCCCCCACCCTCGCCAAAACCCTCCACCCTCGCCAAAACCCTCCACCCTCGCCAAAACCCCCCCCCTCGCCAAAACCCACCCACCCTCGCCAAAACCCGTCCACCCTCGCCAAAACCCGTCCCCCCTCGCCAAAACCCGTCCACCCCGCCAAAACCCGTCCACCCTCGCCAAAAAACCCGTCCACCCTCGCAAAACCCGTCCACCCTCGCCAAAACCCCCACCCCGCCAAACCCGTCCACCCTCGCCAAAACCCGTCCACCCTCGCCAAAACCCGTCCACCTCGCCAAAACCCGTCCACCCTCGCCAAAACCCGTCCACCCTCGCCAAAACCCGTCCACCCTCGCCAAAACCCGTCCACCCTCGCCAAAACCCGTCCACCCTCGCCAAAACCCGTCCACCCTCGCCAAAACCCGTCCACCCTCGCCAAAACCCTCCACCCGCGCCAAAACCCTCCCGCGCCAAAACCCGTCCACCCTCGCCAAAACCCGTCCCACCCTCGCCAAAACCCGTCCACCCTCGCCAAACCCCGTCCACCCTCGCCAAAACCCGTCCACCCCGCCAAAACCCGTCCACCCTCGCCAAAACCCCCACCCTCGCCAAAACCCACCCACCCTCGCCAAAACCCACCCACCCTCGCCAAAACCCGTCCACCCTCGCCAAAACCCGTCCACCCTCGCCAAAACCCCGAACACAACCTCGCCAAAACCCCACCCTCGCCAAAACCCGTCCACCCTCGCCAAAACCCACCACACCCTCGCCAAAACCCATCCACCCTCGCCAAAACCCGTCCATCGGGACCAACTTGGATCAGCCTGCTCTGCACGTCCGCCATTTCCTGCTTTTCTGACACATTTATACAACCCACCCCCACATATTATCTGTGGTACAACCAGTTCCGTTTCACATCAAACCCCACCGGTTTCAGACCATTGTGTTCGATAGTAGTCACTGTTACAGCCCAAAATAATCCCACTGCCCCGCTCTCTCCCCATAGCCCTGTATCAATCCCCAAACTAAATCCCACTGCCCCGCTCTCTCCTCATAGCCCTGTATCAATCCCAAACTAAACCCACTGCCCCACTCAACCCATAGCCCTGTATCACATCCCCAAAACTAAACCCACAGCCCCACTCTCTCTCCCCATAGCCCTGTATCAATCCCCAAACTAATCCCACTGCCCCGATCTCCTCCCCATAGCCCTGTATCCATCCCACAATAATGCCCACTGCCCCGCTCTCTCCCCATAGCCCTGTATCAATCCCCAAACTAATCCCACTGCCCCACTCTCTCCCCATAGTCCTGTATCAATCCCAAACTAAACCCACTGCCCCACTCTTTCCCCATAGCCCTGTATCAATCCCCAAACTAAACCCACTGCCCCGCTCTCTCCCCATAGCCCTGTATCAATCCCAAACTAATCCCACTGCCCCGCTCTCTCCCCATAGCCCTGTATCAACCGCAAACTAATCCCTCTGCCCCACTCTCTCCCCATAGCCCTGTATCAATCCCAAACTAATCCCATTGCCCCGCTCCCTCCCCATAGCCCTGTATCAATCCCTAACTAATCCCACTGCCCCACACTCTCCCCACAGCCCTGTATCAATCCCAAACTAATCCCACTGCCCCACACTCTCCCCACAGCCCTGTATCAATCCCAAACTAATCACACTGCCCCACTCTCTCCCCGTAGCCCTGTATCAATCCCTAACTAATCCCACTGCCCCTCGCTCTCCCCATAGCCCTGTATCAATCCCAAACTAATCCCACTGCCCCGCTCTCCCCATAGCCCTGTATCAATCCCAAACTAATCCCACTGCCCCTCTCCCTCCCCATAGCCCTGTATCAATCCCCAACTAATCCCACTGCCCCTCTCTCTCCCCATAGCCCTGTATCAATCCCAAACTAATCCCACTGCCCCTCTCTCTCCCCATAGCCCTGTATCAATCCCAAACTAATCCCACTGCCCCGCTCTCTCCCCATAGCCCTGTATCAATCCCCAACTAATCCCACTGCCCAGCTCTCTCCCCATAGCCCTGTAGCAATCCCAAACTAATCCCACTGCCCCCTCTCTCCCCATAGCCCTGTATCAATCCCCAACTAATCCCACTGCCCAGCTCTCTCCCCATAGCCCTGTAGCAATCCCAAACTAATCCCACTGCCCCGCTCTCTCCCCATAGCCCTGTATCAATCCCAAACTAATCCCACTGCCCCGCTCTCTCCCTGTAGCCCTGGAACAACCCCAAACTAATCCCACTGCCCCACTCTCTCCCTGTAGCCTTGGAACAACCCCACACTAAGGGAGGAGAGTTAAGGGTCTTGTGGCTATATCTCCTCCAACAGAGACACCCTGACAGGCTGCTGAGTGTGCAGTGAGCTCAGCTCTAACTGACCTTGCTGTCGGTTCATGGGCTGCAAACTGGCGAGACTGGCGGGGAACACGGGGCTCCCATAGCGATGTGGACTGTTCAGCAGCAGCTGGAGGGAGTTCAAAGAACAAACATGTCAGCACGAGCGGGGTGGTGCAGGAGGCAGCTCGCCGCTGCCACCTTCACAAGGGGGCGATTGGGGGTTGGCAACAAGCCCGGGCCTAGCCAGCGAAATGGAGGGTGCTGGGAGTGCCAAACCTGGACACGCGGGTCAGGAAGGTGCCAGCCTGGGTCTGCACAGAATTACTGTCACTACCGGCAACCTGCGTACCGCACCACGAGCCCTTCGGAAGGGGCCCCAGCAAATTAGAAGGCGCGGGGAAACGGAGAAAATAGGAGCTGGAGGAGGCCTTTTGGCCCATCTAGCCTGCTCCAGTCTATGCCGCACCCGGGGTTGGGGTCGTGAGCCGTGCGGAGGGCAGGAGAAATACTGCGAGGCCTGGGATAGAGGGGACGTGGAGAGGATGTTTCCACGTGTCGGAAAAACTAGTACCAGAGGGCACCATCTCAGACTATCATTTAAAACAGAGATGGGGAGGAATTTCTTCAGCCAGAGGGTGGGTGAATCTGTGGAACTCTTTGCCGCAGAAGGCTGCGGAGGCCAAATCACTGAGTGTCTTTAAGACAGAGATCGATAGGTTCCTGATCAATAAGGGGATCGGGGTTATGGGGAGAAGGCAGGAGAATGGGGATGAGAAAATATCAGCCATGATTGAATGGCGGAGCAGACTCGATGGGCCGAGTGGCCTAATTCTGCTCCTATGTCTTATGGTCTGACAACATGAGCCAATTTTCTCTCTCCCCCCCCCCCCCCCCCCCTCGTTCTGGGCATCCCTACTTCAACCTCTCCTCTGTGACCTCTTATTTTTCCCCCCCCCCCCCCCCCCCCCATCAGTCCTAGGATCTCCTGACGCAGCTCGTCCGATGGCACTTCTTGCGAAGTGACTCGGCAGATTCTACTGCAGCGGTGGGCAACCTGCGGCCCCCACCTGGGTTCTGGGTGCGGCCCCATGGGAGAAACTTTGTTGACCGTTGCCCCAGGCGCGGGGTCGCCGCATTGCACTGATTTGGGGCCGAGGCGGATATTTTTTTTTCCTGCCGGTATGGCTGAAGTAATTCGCGAGTAAAGCGAGGGACGAGTGAAGTGAGGTGAGTGATCGCACACAACATTGACTGAGAGAGCCGTGCGTTCCTGCTGTACTGTTCTACGTCCGAAGTGTAAATATTTAATTTGTCTTTGCCATTTGAAGTTGATGACACTTCTATTCATATATAAATGACTCGGCATTTTCCATACACCCACTATGAAATATTTGGCATGTATTAAATGTTATTTTGTTTTCGTTCAAGGGGCGTGGGCATGCAGGCTATGCCAGCTGTCATGAGAATGTCGCTTTAAGAAACGTTTGGCTGCTCATATTACTGCAGTGATGTCAGAGAGTGGGTGGAGCTGGGCTGTCTGTCAGCTTTTTACTCTCATTTTAGGCTGTTTGCTGCAGGGTGTGCTTTAGTTTCGTTTTCAGTGTTGGAGCTGAAGCCAGACAGAGCAGGTGTACCTGTTGATCTCACTGCCCGTCAAAAGACTATCTCTTGATCATTCGGTGAATTCAGAATTATAAATGTTCTCAGTAGTGAATGTAAACCTGATGTGCTTCTGTTAAAAGGCGTTTCTTTCGTCTTCTGGATGTTGTTTGGGAAGTTATTAAGGATTACTTAGTGTTGCATTCTTTGGGGGTTGTATTTGAATTGATGGTTTCTAAGATGTTCACTGTATGTTTGAAAAAGGTTAACTTGAGTTCATAGGAATGAACATTGTTTTGCTTTAAAAAATACATTTCCATTTCTGCTGTACCTGTAGAGTGGGCCGTGTGCTCCTCATACCACAATCTATTAAAAGGTTGTGGGTCAGGTGAGCTCCATGATACACTTTGGGGTTCTCTATACCCTGGCCCATAACAAAGCATTTATTGCCCATCGCTAATTGCCTTGAGGGGGCAGTAAAGAGTCAACCACCGTAGGTCAGGGGTCACATATAGGCCAGACCGGGTAAGGACGGCAGATTTCCTTCCCTGAAGGACATTAGTGAATCAGCTGGGTTTTTACAACAATAGTCATCATTACACTGTTAATTCCAGACTTTTATTGAATTCACCATGTGCAGTGGCGGGATTTGAACCTGGGACCCCAGTGACAATAACAAGACACCACCGCCTCCACGCGATTCATGGGGTCACGGTTAGCGAAGGAGGCCGATTTCAACCTCGCGCC
>NC_052176.1:6037540-6057040 GCF_902713615.1 Scyliorhinus canicula | reverse complement strand
TGGCCGTGCCGTCAGCTGCTTGGGGGCGCTAAGCTTTGGAATTCCCTCGCCCTTTCCCTCTCCACCTCTCTGACCATCTGTCCTCGCATCGCCTTGGGTTGAGTTAGGTTCAGAACTGCGGTTGGGCGAGGTGCGTGAGGGGCCCCGGGGTGGGGTGGGTGGGGTGGGGGGGGGGGGGGGGGGGGGGGGGGGGTCACAGACGTCCCGTGCTAAAGCTCGATGAGGTTTGGTTATTCACGGATTTGTGGATACTCGGACCTGAGAATGTTGGTTTGCGATTGAGCCAAAGGCTGCCTTCCAGGATGGACAAGGTGGCTACAATGCAAATTGATCACAATCTAATTGGTGGAATGGGCTGGAGGGGCCGAATGGCCTCCTCCTGCTCCAATGACTGATCACCGGTGTGTCAGCTTTTATTGGTAGAGGGATTGAGTTTCGGAGCCATGAGGTCATGTTGCAGTTGTACAAAACTCTGGTGCGGCCGCATTTGGAGTATTGCATGCAGTTCTGGTCGCCGCATTATAGGAAGGATATGGAAGCTTTGGAAAGGGTGCAGAGGAGATTTACCAGGATGATGCCTGGTATGGAGGGAAAATCTTATGAGGGAAGGCTGATGGACTTGAGGTTGTTTTCGTTAGAGAGAAGAAGGTTAAGAGGTGACTTAATTGAGGCATACAAGATGATCAGAGGATTAGATAGGGTGGACAGTGAGAGCCTTTTTCCTCGGATGGTGATGTCCAGCACGAGGGGACGTAGCTTTAAATTGAGGGGAGATAGATATAGGACAGATGTCAGAGGTAGGTTCTTTACACAGAGAGTAGTAAGGGCGTGGAATGCCCTGCCTGCAACAGTAGTGGACTCGCCAACACTAAGGGCATTCAAATGGTCATTGGATAGGCATATGGACGATAAGGGAATAGTGTAGATGGGCTTTAGAGGGGTTTCACAGGACGGCGCAACATCGAGGGCCGAAGGGCCTGTACTGCGCTGTAATCTTCTATGTTCTACCCTGAGCCTTGCTGGCACGCTATAAAGCCCAAGGACGCTGTTGTAGAAAATGTGGCAACAAGTCGGTGCACAGGAGGATCCCACTAACAGCAGTGTGGTCGTCTGCTTTTACTGAGGGTGGCTGAATGTTGAGGGCACCTGGGAGGGCTCCCTCGCTGTGAATTACGGGAGTCGTTTACATCACAGAAAGAGGCCCCAGCCAGCTGTCTGTAAAGCCAAGGAGGCTGGCTCCCTAACCTTGGGATCTAAGATCCCCCTCATCCCCGGAACCGGTCTGGGGAAGTCTCCCTCCCGGCCTCCCTCTCACTCGAGGACCCTCGCATCCTCCAGAAAGTGTGCAGACCGGAACTGGGCCCAATACTTCCTTGAGTTGAGGTGCCTATGGTGGCTTTGGTATTGTTGCCACTTCCTGGAGTGACCCCCCCCCCCCCCACCCCAACCGAACCCCTCCCTCCCGGTTTCCATTTCCGAGCCTGTGGCCCACTCTCCCGCGACGGGAACACCGCCAGGGTAAAACCAGTCCCTCCAGCGCAAATCCCTGATGACGGATTCCTCAGCCGCCCGCGTATTGTAAACTAAAACTCTGCGGGCAAGAGCAAAATACCATAGCCATGACAGCCTTTTCCCAGAACGGCATTTGTCAAAACGCAGCTCGGCTCTTAAGCTGACTTAGGGTTTAATTGGCCATGTCTGCTGGTTGCCAGAAATGCACTTTGCATTAAGGAAAATGGAGGTTGTAATTCCCATAATAGTCGAGCTGAATTCTATCCAAACAGTCCCAGTGCACAGATATTCCCCAGAGCAACGGGTCTGAGACCCAGAGAGAGAGGGATCTGAGTGACACTGGTCAGTGTACAGATTTTCTCCAGTGAGCAAGAGGGGACCGAGAGACACGTCAGTGTACAGATATCTCCCTGAGAGAGAGAGGGGACCGAGAGACACCAGTCAGTGTACAGATATCTCCCTGAGACGGAGAGGGGACTGAGAGACACCAGTCAGTGTACAGATATCTCCCTGAGAAAGAGAGGACAGAGAGACACCAGTCAGTGTACAGATATCTCCGAGAGAGAGAGGGGACTGAGAGACAGCAGTCAGTGTACAGATATCTCCCTGAGAGAGAGGGGACTGAGAGACAGCAGTCAGTGTACAGGTATCTCCCTGAGAGAGAGAGGGGACTGAGAGACAGCAGTCAGTGTACAGATATCTCCCTGAGAGAGAGAGGAGACTGAGAGATACCAGTCAGTGTACAGATATCTCCCTGAGAGAGAGAGGGGACTGAGAGACACCAGTCAGTGTGCAGATATCTCCCTGAGGGAGAGAAGGGTCTGAGACAGCAGACAGTGTACAGATATCTCCCTGAGAGAGGGGACTGAGAGACGCCAGTCAGTGTACAGATAGCTCCCTGAGAGAGGGGACTGAGAGACACCAGTCAGTGTACCAATATCTCCCTGAGAGAGGGGACTGAGAGACACCAGTCAGTGTACCGATATCTCCCTGAGAGAGAGGGGGGACTGAGAGACACCAGTCAGTGTACCGATATCTCCCTGAGAGAGAGAGAGAGAGAGAGGGGACTGAGAGACAGCAGTCAGTGTACAGATATCTCCCTGAGAGAGAGAGGGGACTGAGAGACACCAGTCAGTGTATAGATATCTCCCTGAGGGGGACTGAGAGACACCAGTCAGTGTACAGATATCTCCCTGAGAGAGAGAGGGAACTGAGAGACACCAGTCAGTGTACAGAGATCTCCCTGAGAGAGAGAGAGAGAGGGGACTGAGAGACACCAGTCTGTGTACAGATATCTCCCTGAGAGAGAGGAGACTGAGAGACACCAGTCAGTGTACCGATATCTCCCTGAGAGAGAGGGGACTGAGAGACACCAGTCAGTGTACAGATATCTCCCTGAGGGAGAGAGGGGACTGAGAGACACCAGTCAGTGTACAGATATCTCCCTGAGAGAGAGAGGGGACTGAGAGACACCAGTCCGTGTAGAGATATCTCCCTGAGAGAGAGGGGACCGAGAGACACCAGTCTGTGTACAGATATCTCCCTGAGGGAGCGAGGGGACTGAGAGACACCAGTCAGTGTACAGATATCTCCCTGAGAGAGAGGGGACTGAGCGACACCAGTCAGTGTACAGATATCTCCCTGAGAGAGAGGGGACCGAGAGACACCAGTCAGTGTACAGATATCTCCCTGAGGGAGAGAGGGGACTGAGAGACACCAGTCAGTGTACAGATATCTCCCTGAGAGAGAGAGGGGACTGAGAGACACCAGTCAGTGTACAGATATCTCCCTGAGGAGAGAGGGGACCGAGAGACACCAGTCAGTGTACAGATATCTCCCTGAGAGAGAGAGGGGACTGAGAGACACCAGTCAGTGTATAGATATCTCCCTGAGAGAGAGAGGGGACTGAGAGACACCAGTCAGTGTACAGATATCTCCCTGAGAGAGAGTGGACTGAGAGACAGCAGTCAGTGTACAGATATCTCCCAGAGAGAGAGAGGGGAGTGAGAGACACCAGTCAGTGTACAGATATCTCCCTGAGACGGAGAGGGGACTGAGAGACGCCAGTCAGTGTACAGATATCTCCCAGAGAGAGAGAGAGAGGGGAGTGAGAGACACCAGTCAGTGTACAGATATCTCCCTGAGACGGAGAGGGGACTGAGAGACACCAGTCAGTGTACAGATATCTCCCTGAGAGAGAGAGGGGACTGAGAGACACCAGTCAGTGTACAGATATCTCCCTGAGAGAGAGGGGACCGAGAGACACCAGTCAGTGTACAGATATCTCCCTGAGAGAGAGAGAGGGGAGTGAGAGACACCAGTCAGTGTACAGATATCTCCCTGAGACGGAGAGGGGACTGAGAGACACCAGTCAGTGTACAGATATCTCCCAGAGACGGAGAGGGGACTGAGAGACGCCAGTCAGTGTACAGATATCTCCCAGAGACGGAGAGGGGACCGAGAGACACCAGTCTGTGTACAGATATCTCCCTGAGGGAGAGAGGACCGAGAGACACCAGTCAGTGTACAGATATCTCCATCCTGTAGAGACTGAGGAAATGTGGCAGATTTGCGATCTCTCCTGTTGCTATTTTCCAAGGTTGAAAAGCTCATTTTCCACTCCGCTTCCCCTCTGTCCTTCAGCACAATTATCCTGTGTGCGGTTGATAGAGAAACTATCTCCTCTGGTGTGGGGGGGGAGGTGACCAGTCTCTTTCCAACTGCCGCACACTATTTAAAAAAAAAAAGCTAATGAAACTGGAGGACATTAAAAACCAAAGTCTGCTATTGATCATTTTCTGTTCGATAAGGGAAGCGAGGTAATGGTGTGGATGTTAACCGGCCATGATCTGATTGTGGATGAAACAGAATCGAGGGGCTGAATAGTCTCCTTAAATTCCCACTTAATTCCTTCACGGGATGTGGGCGTCGCCAGATAGTCCCAGTATTTGCCACCCGTCCCTAATTGCCCCTGGAGAAGGTGGCGGGTGAGCCGCCATCTTGAACCCGCCGCAGTCCCCGTGTGGTGTAGGTACACCCACCGTGCTGTTAGGGAGGGAGTTCCCAGGATTCTGACCCCAGCCACAGTGAAGGAACGGCCGATATATTTCCGAGTCGGGATGGCGAGCGGCTCGGAGGGGGGGGAACTTGCAGGCGGGGGTGTTCCCCGTGCATCTGCTGCTGCCCTCGTCCTTCTAGACGGTAGAGGTGGCGGGTTTGGAAGGTGCTGTCGAAGGAGCGAGTGGCTGCGGGGCGTCTTGTAGACGGTGCGCACGGCTGCCGCTGTGCGTCGGGGGGGGGGGGGGGGGGGGGTGAATGTTTGTGGTTAGCGTGTCGATCGAGCGGGGCTGCTTTGTCCTGGATGGTGTCGAGCTTCTCGAGTATTGTTGGGAGCCGCGCTCATCCAGGCGAGTGGAGAGTCCCTCACACTCCTGACTTGTGTCCTTGTAGATGGTGGGCTGGCTTTGGGGGGGGTCAGGAGGTGAGTTACTCTCCGCAGGATTCCCAGCCTCTGACCCGCTCTGGTAGCCATAGTATTAATGTGGCTGGGTCCAGTCCACTTTTTGGCTGGTAGTGATTTGCGGCCGGCCCCTCTCCTTGGGTAGTCGGCAGAACGATCGCCCTGTGTGTATCTGAAGAATAAAGATGCAGCAGAAGCCGGGTCGAGTTGCCCAGTTCTGTCATGGTGCAATGGAACTATTTAGATTTGGAGATTAAACCTTGAGTTAAACACTGAGTTGCAATGAGGATGAGAAGGACTTTCTAACATGAAGCAGGAGCCATTCAATCCCACTCGCCTTCTCCGCCATTCAACATGATCATGGCTGATCGAATATATTCTGGACAATCCCTGCAGTTCAAGAGGAGGCCATTCGGCCCTTTTAGTCTGCACCGACCCTCTGAAAGACCACCCCAGCCAGGCCCTGTCACCCCACCTAACCCTTTGGACACTAAAGGACAATTTAGCACCGCCAGTCCACCCAACCCGCACGTCTTTGGACTGTGGGAGGAAACCAGAGCACCCGGACGAACCCCACGCAGGCACAGTAGCATAGTGAACAAAGGAAAGTACAGCACAGGAACAGGCCCTTCGACCCTCCAACACCCGTGCCGACCATGCTGCCCGTCTAAACTAAAACCTTCTACAATTCCGGGGTCCGTATCCCTCTATTCCCATCCTATTCATGTATTTGTCAAGATGCCCCTTAAATGTCACTATCGTCCCTGCTTCCACCACCTCCTCCGGCAGCGAATTCCAGGCACCCACTACACTCTGTGTTTTTAAAAAAAACTTGCTTCGTACATGTCCTCTAAATCTTGCACCTCGCCCCTTAAACCTATGCCCCCCCAGTGATTGACCCCTCTACCCTGGGGAAATAAGTGGTTTGTACAATTGTTTCACAGCTCATGGATCCCGGGTTCGATTCCCGGCTTGGGTCACTGTCTGTGCGGAGTCTGCACGTCCTCCCCGTGTCTGCGTGGGTTTCCTCCGGCTGCTCCGGTTTCCTCCCACAGTCCAAAGACGTGCAGGTTAGGTGGATTGGCCGTGCTAAATTGCCCTTGTGTCAAAAAGGTGAGGTGGGGTTACAGGGACAGGGTGGAGGTGTGGGCTCAAGTAGGGTGCTCTTTCCAAGGGCCGGTGCAGACTCAATGGGCCGAATGGCCTCCTTCTGCACTGTAAATTCGATGAAAAACACTCCCAGGAATTCCTCCTCCACGGTATTGCGGCTAATTTGATTTACTCGATCTGTAAGCAGATTAAAATCGCCCACGTTCCTTCATCGCATGCGTCTATAATCTCCTGTTTAATGCCAATCCCAACAGAATCTGTCAGCGATGCAGGAAAACCCAGACCGTTCCTTCTCCACTTTAAATGCTCCCCCCCCCCCCCCCCCCAGCGTGCACAAAAGCTCTGGGAATGTGGAGAGTTCGAGCTGCCCTTTTCCAATCTAAACATTTATGTTCCAGTCTTCAGGTCAGGCAGATTAAAACCGGCCAAAGCTGATGCTTGCAGGCTTGCAGATCGAGGCTCCCCCCCCTCCCCCCCACACAGGCCTCATCCTGATGATACATCGGGCAGCAGCAAGCGCCCATACACGGCTCGCCAGACACATGCTGCAGCTGAAGTCAAAACGGACCCAGTTCTGTTTGGCATTCCTGAGCGAGTGGATTATCGCGTCATGCGAAAGGCTCCGAAACATTAGTGTTTGGGGCAGATGGAAAATCTCCACAGCAACCGTGTGCAATAAATAAATACAGCCAGCCGCTCTTCACTACCCCCCCCCCCCCCCCCCCCCACCCCACCCTTGGCCGACCCTCCTTTATTTCAAATCCCGTGAAAGCAATTCTCACTGCGGAAAAAAATTAACGAGGGAAAGATGTCTGCGTTCCCGTCCTTCATTCCTAACCATGTCATAACACTGGGGTATAGTACTGGTGGGGACGGGTCTGTCACTGTATAACACTGGGGTACAGTACTGGTGGGGTTGGATCTGTCACTGTATAACACTGGGGTACAGTACTGGTGGGGACGGGTCTGTCACTGTATAACACTGGGGTACAGTACTGGTGGGGACGGGTCTGTCACTGTATAACACTGGGGTACAGTACTGGTGGGGATGGGTCTGTCACTGTATAACACTGGGGTACAGTACTGGTGGGGATGGGTCTGTCACTGTATAACACTGGGGTACAGTACTGGTGGGGACGGGTCTGTCACTGTATAACACTGGGGTACAGTACTGGTGGGGGTGGGTCTGTCACTGTATAACACTGGGGTACAGTACTGGTGGGGACGGGTCTGTCACTGTATAACACTGGGTACAGTACTGGTGGGGACGGGTCTGTCACTGTATAACACTGGGGTACAGTACTGGTGGGGACGGGTCTGTCACTGTATAACACTGGGGTACAGTACTGGTGGGATGGGTCTGTCACTGTATAACACTGGGTACAGTACTGGTGGGGATGGGTCTGTCACTGTATAACACTGGGGTACAGTACTGGTGGGGACGGGTCTGTCACTGTATAACACTGGGTACAGTACTGGTGGGGGTGGGTCTGTCACTGTATAACACTGGGGTACAGTACTGGTGGGGACGGGTCTGTCAGTGTGTAACACTGGGTACAGTACTGGTGGGGACGGGTCTGTCACTGTATAACACTGGGGTACAGTACTGGTGGGTACGGGTCTGTCACTGTATAACACTGGGGTACAGTACTGGTGGGGAAGGATCTGTCACTGTATAACACTGGAGTACAGTACTGGTGGGGACGGGTCTGTCACTGTATAACACTGGGGTATAGTACTGGTGGGGACGGGTCTGTCACTGTATAACACTGGGGTACAGTACTGGTGGGGATGGGTCTGTCACTGTATAACACGGGTATAATACTGGTGGGGATGGGTCTCGCTGTATAACACTGGGATACAGTGCTGGTGGGGACGGGTCTGTCACTGTATAACACTGGGGTGCAGTATTGTTGGGGACGGGTCCGTCACTTTATAACACTGGGGTCCAGTACTGGTGGAGACGGGTCTGTCACTGTATAACACTGGGGTACAGTACTGGTGGGGACGGGTCTGTCAGTGTATAACACTGGGGTACAGCACTGGTGGGGCGGGTCTGTCACTGTATAACACTGGGGTACAGTACTGGTGGGGACGGGTCTGTCACTGTATAACACTGGGGTACAGTACTGGTAGGGATGGGTCTGTCACTGTATAACACTGGGGTACAGTACTGGTGGGGACGGGTCTGTCACTGTATAACACTGGGGTACAGTACTGGTGGGGGTGGGTATGTCACCGTATAACACTGGGATGAAGTGCTGGTGGGGACGGGTCTGTCACTGTATAACACTGGGGTACAGTACTGGTGGGGACGGGTCTGTCACTGTATAACACTGGGGTACAGTACTGGTGGGGACAGGTCTGTCACTGTATAACACTGGGATGAAGTGCTGGTGGGGACGGGTCTGTCACTGTATAACACTGGGGTACAGTACTGGTGGGGACGGGTCTGTCACTGTATAACACTGGGGTACAGTACTGGTGGGGACGGGTCTGTCACTGTATAACACTGGGATACAGTACTGGTGGGGACGGGTCTGTCACTGTATAACTCTGGGGTACAGTACTGGTGGGGACGGGTCTGTCACTGTATAACACTGGGGTACAGTACTGGTGGGAACGGGTCTGTCACTGTATAACACTGGGGTACAGTACTGGTGGGGACGGGTCTGTCACTGTATAACACTGGGGTACAGTACTGGTGGGAACGGGTCTGTCACTGTATAACACTGGGGTACAGTACTGGTGGGAACGGGGTCTGTCACTGTATAACACTGGGGTACAGTACTGGTGGGGACGGGTCTGTCGCTGTATAACACTGGGGTACAGTACTGGTGGGGACGGGTCTGTCACTGTATAACACTGGGGTACAGTGCTGGTGGGGACGGGTCTGTCACTGTATAACACTGGGATACAGTACTGGTGGGGATGGGTCTGTCTCTGTATAACACTGGGGTACAGTACTGGTGGGGACGGGTCTGTCTCTGTATAACACTAGGGTACAGTACTGGTGGGGACGGGTCTGTCACTGTATAGCACTGGGATGAAGTGCTGGTGGGGACGGGTCTGTCACTGTATAACACTGGGGTACAGTACTGGTGGGGAAGGGTCTGTCACTATAACACTGGGGTACAGTACTGGTGGGGACGGGTCTGTCACTGTATAACACTGGGGTACAGTACTGGTGGGGACGGGTCTGTCACTGTATAACACTGGGATACAGTACTGGTGGGGACGGGTCTGTCTCTGTATAACTCTGGGGTACAGTACTGGTGGGGACGGGTCTGTCACTGTATAACACTGGGGTACAGTACTGGTGGGAACGGGTCTGTCACTGTATAACACTGGGGTACAGTACTGGTGGGGACGGGTCTGTCACTGTATAACACTGGGGTACAGTACTGGTGGGAACGGGTCTGTCACTGTATAACACTGGGGTACAGTACTGGTGGGAACGGGGTCTGTCACTGTATAACACTGGGGTACAGTACTGGTGGGGACGGGTCTGTCACTGTATTACACTGGGGTACAATACTGGTGGGGACGGGTCTGTCACTGTATAACACTGGGGTACAGTACTGGTGGGGACGGGTCTGTCACTGTATAACACTGGGGTACAGTACTGGTGGGGACGGGTCTGTCGCTGTATAACACTGGGGTACAGTACTGGTGGGGACGGGTCTGTCACTGTATAACACTGGGGTACAGTACTGGTGGGGACGGGTCTGTCACTGTATAACACTGGGATACAGTACTGGTGGGGTGTATTTGTGGATGGGCCGGACTTAATTGCCCCTTGGAGCTCAAAGGATGTTCAGGCTAGACTATAGGGTTGTGGGATGGATGGGGAGATGGACATGGGCAGAGTGATCCTTCAAAGAGTCGGTGCAGACTCAATGGGCCTAATAACTTCATTCTGTGATTCTACTCGAGGGAGAATCAGCCTCGTCTGTGCGACCCACCCTGCTAATTTAACCCCTATCATTTCAGGGTGATCCTGACCCGGCCTCAAGCCGGAAACCGTTCCATCCTCTTCCTTGTCCTTGCTGTCTGTTTTTCCTGCTATTTGTCGGCCGAGACCACTGACTGACGTTCCTTCTCTGTCGCTGTCTCCCTCTGCCACTCTGCAGCGTATCTATTACCTGTCCCTGGAGTTCTACATGGGCCGCACGCTGCAGAACACCATGGTGAACCTGGGTCTACAGAACGCCTGCGACGAAGCCATCTATCAGGTAAGTGACCCAGGGGGGTAGCTGGGCGCCGTAACACTGCTCCCCCCGACCCCTCAACTCACATCCCTGACCTGCTGCACCTCCATCCCTCGATCCTCAAAGTTCTCGCACTGTTTGATCGGTGTATCCATGTCACTCCTGTCCTGCACATTGTGTTCAAATGTTGCCCCTTGGCATGGGGTCTCTCAACGCTAATCCAGTCAGTCCCATCTTCCCCCCCCCCACCCCCTTCACTGTATCCCCCTCGAATGGCCATCCACCCCTCCCCCCAATCTCCTTCCCTCCATTGGGAATAAACCCCGGCTTCTCCAACCTGAACCTCGGAGCTAAAATCCCCTCGTCCCTGAAGTTTGGGTCCAAGAACTGGGCCCAATACTGTAGTTTTGGGGCCGAAACAGTGCTTCATAAAGAACATACAGTGCAGAACGAGGCCATTCGGCCCATCGAGTCTGCACCGTCCCACTTAAGCCCTCACTTCCACCCTATCCCCGTAACCCAATAACCCCTCCAAACCTATTTTGGTCACTGAGGGCAATTTAGCACGGCCAGTCCACCTAACCTGCACATCTTTGGACACGAAGGGGCAATTTAGCACGGCCAATCCACCCAACCTGCACATCTTTGGACACGAAGGGGCAATTTAGCACGGCCAATCCACCTAACCTGCACATCTTTGGACACGAAGGGGCAATTTAGCACGGCCAATCCACCCAACCTGCACACCTTTGGACTGTGGGAGGAAACTGGAGCACCCGGAGCAGACACGGAGAACATGCAGACTCCGCTCAGACAGTGACCCAGCGGGGAATTGAACCTGGGACCCTGGCGCTGTGAAGCCACAGTGCTAGCCACTTGTGCTACCCCAACCTTTCCTTATATATTTTTTTATTTAAAAAAAAAATAAATTTAGAGTACCCAATTACCTTTTCCAATTAAGGGGCAATTTAGCATGGCCAATTCACCTATCCTGCACATCTTTTGGGTTGAAACCCACGCAGACATGGGGAGAATGTGCAAACTCCACACGGACAGTGACCCAGGGCCGGGATTCGAACCCGGGACCTCAGCGGCGTAGGCAGCAATGCTAACCACTGTGCCGCCGTGCTGCCCAACCTTACCTTGTATAATGGAACACTACTCCTCTCCCCCCGAATTCCACATATTACCACCTTTTCTGGCAACATTCTTCCCAAACTGCATAACTCCTCTACTTATGAAGTGCAAGGTCCCATGCAAGCTCCCTCAATGTATCTTGCCACTTTTCAAAGATGTATGGATACCCAAGGATCTCAGCCCCCCCCCGCACGCTCTCTGAAACTATGCCAGGAAGTCTGTATTGCTTCTCCTGATCCCTTCTGTGGGATCCCTTTTACCCCTGCCTCCCAGTTATGTCCATTGGCTCCGCGGGCTCTTGTTAATCTCCAACGCAACTGCAGTCGAGCCCCTATCTGCATCTGGAGCCTCCCCACTTCTTTTCGCACCACCCCCGCTCCACCCCACATTCCTCCCCACCCAACCCTAATCCAGCCTGAAGAAACCTGAAGAGTCTCCAGTGGGCGAGGGTTCCCGAAGCCTGCCGTCACCAGACACCCCTCGGTCGGGACGAGTCACTTTAATAGGCTTCGGTGCAATGCGTCAACGACTGACAGGCCGGGCGGGTTGGGTGACTGAGCTAACCAGGCCCTGGGCTGAGTTCTGAGGAACCGTGACATTTAGCTGGCCGACTGAGTCGTCACAAAATCGCCTGCAGCTGTTTGAGCACCGTCTCCCATTACAGTCCCTCTCCCCTGCACCCCCCCCCCCTGCTCCCTCTTAATTTGACACTCGAGTCAGGCTGAAGATGAACTTTAACATTGTGGGTCATTCGGGAGCGACCTCTGCCATTTCGTCCGTTTTTAACCCCTGCTTTGTACTCCTCCGCTTTCCCAACCTGTTCCGTATCCTAGAACTGCCCAAATTTCCCCGTTTCTCCCCGGTGCCCCCTAACGTCCTCCGTTGTGCGGAGGTAGCACCAGTCGGAGGCGCTGGCGCGTTCGTGTTAACCCCCCCCCCCATCCCTTGGTGGTGTTCCGGCCAATTGTCGCGCCCCCTGCATGGGCCGGACACCGAGCCTGGGACCGTCCTGCTGCGTAAAACCCCAGTCCCGCAGCCCCACTCTTCCAGCATTTCCGGCCTGTCAGGGTCGGGATAGCGCCTTGCTTACTACTTTCACTTCCTTCTGCAGCTGGGTCTGGACATGGAGGAGCTGGAAGAGATCGAGGAAGATGCCGGCCTTGGCAATGGGGGTCTCGGCCGACTGGCGGGTGAGTAGCCCCCTCCCGCGGCTTGGCGCCAGTTTCGGCAGCGTTCCCTTCCCCATTCAGCTGAGGGCCCCCATTTCTGTTGGCGGCACCCCTCTCACTGGGCCATCCAGCCCCACATGTGTGCGTGTGTACGTTCTCCCCGTGTCTGCGTGGGTTTCCTCCGGGTGTTCCAGTTTCCCACCGCAGCCCAAAGATGTGCAGGTTAGCTGGGGTTACAGGGATAGGGCCGAGGTAGAGTGCAGTGCAGACACGATTGTTATGAATAGCCTCCTGCACTGTATAGATTTGAGGGTGTGTGAGTGTGTGTGTGCATGCGGTGTGTATGGGTGGGTGAGTGTATGTATGGGTGGGTGAGTGTGTGCATGCGGTGTGTATGGGTGGGTGAGTGTATGTATGGGTGGGTGAGTGTGTGCATGCGGTGTGTGTGGGTGAGTGTGTGCGTGCAGTGTGTATGGGTGGGTGAGTGTGTGTATGGGTGGGTGAGTGTGTGCATGCGGTGTGTATGGGTGGGTGGGTGAGTGTGTGCGTGCAGTGTGTATGGGTGGGTGAGTGTGTGCATGCAGTGTGTAGGTGAGTGTGTGCATGCAGTGTGTATGGGTGGGTGAGTGTGTGCATGCGGTGTGTATGGGTGGGTGAGTGTGCATGCGGTGTGTATGGGTGGGTGAGTGTGTGTATGGGTGGGTATGGGTGGGTGAGTGTGTGCATGCAGTGTGTATGGGTGGGTGAGTGTGTGCATGCAGTGTGTATGGGTGGGTGAGTGTGTGTGTGCGTGCAGTGTGTATGGGTGGGTGAGTGTGTGCATGCGGTGTGTATGGGTGGGTGAGTGTGTGCATGCGGTGTGTATGGGTGGGTGAGTGTGTGCATGCGGTGTGTATGGGTGGGTGAGTGTGTGTATGGGTGGGTGAGTGTGTGCATGAGGTGTGTATGGGTGGGTGAGTGGGTGGGTGAGTGTGTGCATGCGGTGTGTATGGGTGAGTGTGTGAGTGTGTGCATGGGTGGGTGAGTGTGTGCATGCGGTGTGTATGGGTGGGTGAGTGTGTGCATGCGGTGTGTATGGGTGAGTGTGTGAGTGGGTGTATGGGTGGGTGAGTGTGTGAGTGTGTGTATGGGTGAGTGTGTGAGTGGGTGTATGGGTGGGTGAGTGTGTGTATGGGTGGGTGTGTGAGTGCATGCGGTGTGTATGGGTGGGTGAGTGGGTGGGTGAGTGTGTGCATGCGGTGTGTATGGGTGAGTGTGTGAGTGTGTGTATGGGTGAGTGTGTGAGTGGGCTGCTGTAATTGTTCTCAGTAAGACTCCCGTAAAGCAAAAAGTGCCGAGGATACTGGAAGTCTGCAGAGGGATTTGGATAGGTTAAGTGAATGGGCTCGGGTCTGGCAGATGGAATACAATGTTGACAAATGTGAGGTTATCCATTTTGGTAGGAATAACAGCAAACGGGATTATTATTTAAATAAAATATTAAAGCATGCCGCTGTGCAGAGAGACCTGGGTGTGCTAGTGCATGAGTCACAGAAAGTTGGTTTGCAGATGCAACAGGTGATTAAGAAGGCGAATGGAATTTTGTCCTTCATTGCTAGAGGGATGGAGTTTAAGACTAGGGAGGTTATGTTGCAATTGTATAAGGTGTTAGTGAGGCCACACTTGGAGTATTGTGTTCAGTTTTGGTCTCCTTACTTGAGAAAGGACGTACTGGCACTGGAGGGTGTGCAGAGGAGATTCACTAGGTTAATCCCCGAGCTGAAGGGGTTGGATTACGAGGAGAGGGTGAGTAGACTGGGACTGTACTTGTTGGAATTTAGAAGGATGAGGGGGGAATCTTATGGAAACATATAAAATAATGAAGGGAATAGATATGATAGATGCGGGCAGGTTGTTTCCACTGGCGGGTGAAAGCAGAACTCGGGGACGTAGCCTCAAAATAAGGGGAAGAAGATTTAGGACTGAGTTTAGGAGGAACTTCTTCACCCAAAGGGTTGTGAATCTATGGAATTCCTTGCCCAGTGAAGCAGTTGAGGCTCCTTCATTACATGTTTTCAAGATAAAGATAGATAGTTTTTTGAGGAATAAAGGGATTAAGGGTTATGGTGTTCGGGCCAGAAAGTGGAGCTGAGTCCACAAAAGATCAGCCATGATCTCATTGAATGGCGGAGCAGGCTCGAGGGGCCAGATGGCCGACTCCTGCTCCTAGTTCTTATGTTCTTACCCGTTAGAGCAGCCAATTCTGGACACCGTTGGAGCCATATCCTTGAAGGATGATGGGATAGGTGACAGTACTGTCCCCACAAGCCTCCTCTGGCATCTCTGCCACCCTAGAGAATGTCCTGCATTTCTACAAAGCCTGCCACCACCTTGGGATGTCCCAAACTGCTTTTTAAATCAATGCAATACATCGTGTTGTGCGCCGACTGCGGTGTGGGGAGGGGTGAAGTTTAATTGACAGGTCGTATAATGCAAATGGCTGACGAGCTCTCTTCCCCTCCCTGCCTAGCCTGCTTCCTGGACTCCATGGCAACACTGGGCCTGGCTGCCTACGGTTACGGCATCCGGTACGAGTTTGGCATCTTCAACCAGAAGATTTCCAACGGGTGGCAGGTGAGTGAACGTCTGAATTTCTGTAGCCGCCTGCACCCGGTCGTCCTCTCGCGCGGGCGGAGCACCGTCACAAAATGGCGGTGGGGAGGAGAGGACAAGAGGGCCGCCAGCAAGGTAGCAGTCGGGCGATGACACGTCTGTCGGAGCAAGTGAGGCGCGGGTTTGTAGTTTGGGGGCAGAGCAGACAGGAGAGGAGTGTGTTGGGGTAAATTGGTGACACATCGGGCGGCCAGGTGAAGCCACACCGAGTGTTGATTCAAGGTCAGTAAGGCTCACCGCCATTTTTCCTTTCTGGGGAAGGGAGGGGGGAGGAAATCAAGACTTTCTTTTCAGAGGGACACAATTGAAATGGTCGGGAAGTTGTGCGAAACCTGGATCGAACCTTCCTTGGACCAAACCTGAGCAGGTTCTGGTCGCCATATTGTTAAAAAGGCCATCGAGGCTCTGGAGGGGGGGGGGGGGTGCAGAGAAGACCTTTGGGCAACATGGTAGCACAGTGGTTAGCACTGTCTGTGTGGAGTCTGCACGTTTCCCCCGTGTGTGCGTGGGTTCCCTCCGGGTCCTCCGGTTTCCTCCCACAGTCCAAAGACGTGCAGGTTAGGTGGATTGGCCGTGCTAAATTGCCCCTTAGTGTTCAAAGATGTGCAGGTTAGGTGGATTGGCCGTGCTAAATTGCCCCTTAGTGTCCAAAGATGTGCAGGTTAGGTGGATTGGCTGTGCTAAATTGCCCCTTAGTGTCCAAAGATGTACAGGTTAGGTGGATTGGCCATGCTAAATTGCCCCTTAGTGTCCAAAGATGTGCAGGTTAGGTGGATTGGCTGTGCTAAATTGCCCCTTAGTGTCCAAAGATGTACAGGTTAGGTGGATTGGCCATGCTAAATTGCCCCTTAGTGTCCAAAGATGTGCAGGTTAGGTTGATTGACCATGCTAAATTGCCCCTTAGTGTCCAAAGATGTGCAGGTTAGGTGGATTGGCTGTGCTAAATTGCCCCTTAGTGTCCAAAGATGTGCAGGTTAGGTGGATTGGCCGTGCTAAATTGCCCCTTAGTATTCAAAGATGTTCAGGTTAGGTGGATTGGCCGTGCTAAATTGTCCCTTAGTGTCCAAAGACGTGCAGGTTAGGTCGATTGGCCGTGCTAAATTGCCCCTTAGTGTCCAAACAAAAAAGGTTGTGTGGGATTATGAGGATAGGGTGGAGGTGTGGCCTTGGGTAGGGTGCTCTTTCCAAGGTCTGGTGCAGGCTCGATGGGCCGAATGGCCTCCCTCTGCACTGTAAATTCTATGATTCTACCGTGACCATACCAGAAATAACTGGGTCGACAGATCAGGAGAGGATTCTCCGTCTGCATCTCTCGCTCTCCTTGGGGGGGAAATAGGAAAACTGAGGGCATGACCTAATTAGAGATCGTTTCAAAATTGCGAAAGGTTTTGATCCCGCTTGTGGGGAAGAAACTAGATGCCGCCCGTGGCAACGTGAGACACTAAAGGAGGTCGCTGACTGCGTTGTTTAAAAGAAGGATCTTCTTTCGTATAAATGAGTATCGAAGTTCACCACCAACAGTAATAACTGTGAAAGCAGGTGCGGTAGTAAAACAGGCCTGGCTCACAGGCCACACTCGCGCAGACTGAAAAAGGCCACGCATGCCCCCGACCCGCAACAGACAGCAAGAAAACAACTACGGAGGAGACAGGCTTATAAGAAGACCCCATACTCATGTCAACACTCTTGTTACGCCGTCGATATAAGATGGTCACTTCCCGTGACCGGTGGGCGCCCCGGGGGCTGCGGTCTTGGGATTTCGGGCGAACCTTTTTTTCCCCCCAGAGCGAGGTGCGAATCTGGAACCCACTCCCACAGGGAGCGGTCAGGGTGAATAGTGTCGCGGCATTTACAGTCGTCCGCTCTACCATCTGAGCTATCGAAGGAACGCTAGTGTCCCGGCATTTACAAAGAACAAAGAAAAGTACAGCACAGGGACAGGCCCTTCGGCCCTCCAAACCTGTGCCGACCATGCTGCCCGTCTAAACTAAAATCTTCTACACTTCCTGGGTCCGTATCCCTCTGTTCCCATCCTCTTCATGTATTTGTCAAGATGCCCCTTAAACGTCACTATCGTCTCTGCTCCCACCACCTCCTCCGGCAGCGAGTTCCAGGCACCCACTACCCTCTGTGTAAAAACCTTGCCTCGTACATCTCCTCTAAACCTTGCCCCTCGCACCTTAAACCTATGCCCCCTAGTAATTGACCCCTCTACCCTGGGGAAAAGCCTCTGACTATCCACTCTGTCTATGCCCCTCATAATTTTGTAGACCTCTATCAGGTCGCCCCTCAACCTCCGTCGTTCCAGTGAGAACAAACCGAGTTTATTCAACCTCTCCTCATAGCTAATGCCCTCCGTACCAGGCAGCATCCTGGTAAATCTCTTCTGCACCCTCTCTAAAGCCTCCACATCCTTCTGGTAGTGTGGCGACCAGAATTGAACGCTATACTCCAAGTGTGGCCTAACTAAGGTTCGATACAGCTGCAACATGACTTGCCAATTCTTATACTCAATGCCCCGGCCAATGAAGGCAAGCATGCCGTATGCCTTCTTGACTACCTTCTCCACCTGTGTTGCCCCTTTCAGTGACCTGAGGGGTAAGGAAAGCTGGATGACATGAGGGAGAGGGTAATAGAGGGTCACGATAGTAGTTTTCGACAGGGAAAGCTGGTAGGAGGATTGAGTGGACTCGAAAAACCAGCATGGAGTGGTTGGGCCGAATGGCCTGATTCGGTGCTGTGCACTCCGATGTGGTCCTTTGAGTTCAACGTTGGGGAGAGGGGGGGGGGGGGGGGGGGGGGGGGGGGGCGGCCGACAAGGCTAGAGGAGGAATGCAGAACGCCTTCGTGATTAAAATAGAGCTTCACAACTTTGACAGGGACAGGCAGTTAACGTTTCCGCCACCCCCCCCCCGCCATCCCAGACAGCTTGCCTTCCCCGATCATGTTCGCAGCATTCCATTAAAGGCCAAATGGGAACGCCGTGAATTTGCACGGCCCAAAGGTCGCCCTGGTAATCCTGGAAGCAACAGGTGGCGGTGGGGGTTGTTTGCCCATCATGGTCGCTCCCTGCACCCTTTAATATCCCACCCAGTCTAATCCCACTCTCCCCCCTCACTCCCCTCACCCTTTAATATCCCACCCAGTCTAATCCACTGTCCCCTCACTCCCCGCACCCTTTAATATCCCACCCAGTCTAATCCCACTCCCCCCTCACTCCCCACACCCTTTAATATCCCACCCAGTCAATCCCCACTCTCCCCCCTCACTCCCCTCACCCTTTAATATCCCACCCAGTCTAATCCCACTCTCCCCCTCACTCCCCGCACCCTTTAATATCCCACCCAGTCTAATCCCACTCTCCCCCTCACTCCCCTCACCCTTCAATATCCCACCCAGTCTAATCCCGCTCTCCCCCTCACTCCCTGCACCCTTTAATATCCCACCCAGTCTAATCCCACTCTCCCCCTCACTCCCCGCACCCTTTAATATCCCACCCAGACTAATCCCACTCTCCCCCTCACTCCCCTCACCCTTTAATATCCCACCCAGTCAATCCCCACTCTCACTCCTCACTCCCCTCACCCTTTAATATCCCATCCAGTCTAATCTCACTCTTCCCCCCTCACTCCCCGCACCCTTTAATATCCCACCCAGTCTAATCCCACTCTCCCCCTCCCCGCACCCTTTAATATCCCACCCAGTCTAATCCACTCTCCCCCTCCCCGCACCCTTTAATATCCCACCCAGTCTAATCCCACTCTCCCCCTCCCCGCACCCTTTAATATCCCACCCAGTCTAATCCCACTCTCCCCCTCCCCGCACCCTTTAATATCCCACCCAGTCTAACCCCTCTCTCCCCCTCACTCCCCGCACCCGTTAATATCCCACCCAGTCTAATCCCACTCTCCCCCTCACTCCCCGCACCCTTTAATATCCCACCCAGTCTAATCCCACTCTCCCCCCTCACTCCCAGTACCCGTTAATATCCCACCCAGTCTAATCCCACTCTCCCCTCACTCCCCGCACCCTTTAATATCCCACCCAGTCTAATCCCTCCCACCCCCTCATTCCCCGCATCCTTTAATATCCCACCCAGTCTAATCCAACACCCCCCCCCCTCACTCCCCGCACCCTTTAATATCCCACCCAGTCTAATCCCACTCTCCCCCTCACTCCCCGCACCCTTTAATATCCCACCCAGTCTAATCCCACTCTCCCCTCACTGCCCACACCCTTTAATATCCCA
>NC_052176.1:5980554-6037040 GCF_902713615.1 Scyliorhinus canicula | reverse complement strand
GGGGGGGGGGGGGGGGGCAGTGGGCAGAAAGCGGAATAACCCATCGCCAAGAGCCCCCCCCCCTCCCCCTCTCCGACACCATCAAGGGGCTAGCTCTACGCGAGTGAGGATCTGAGTGAGCGGGAAGGTCAGACAGCAGTGACGACTGAAGGTCGAGTCAGACATGAGGCGATTCTTTTTAGATTAGACTGAGAAGGAAGTGCGGGGTGAGGGGGCGGGTCCTCTGGGAGGTGGGAGGAGGGGACGGCGAGGGGGGGGGGGGTGGGGGCGGGTAGTTAAGGGGAGGAAGGCAGGGAAAGAGTTCGAGAGGCGGGTTTCATGTGCGGCAGCGGGGAATAGAATGGCGGCCTGCAGCGTGGAGAACTCGCTCAAGGCGCTGCGGGACGCGGCCTTCGACAAGGACGAGACGGTGCGGCAGCAGATCGCCCAGTCGCTGCGCCAGCTCGGGCGCCAGCACACCGAGCTGGTGCTGGTCTCCTGCCAAAACTACCTGAGCAAGCACAGCCAGCTGGAAGAAGCTCACCGGGCCGTCATCCTGCGGAGCATGGAGCTGGTGGTCAAGGACGTGGGGAGCGAGGTCACCGAGCTGCTGGCCAAGAAGCTCATCACCACGGCGACCCAGGACCTGGTCAAGCCCGACGAGGCCTTGGGCGAAGGCTCCAAGGTGGCCTTCAGCGACCTCCTGGTGGCGCTGGGCGGCAGCTTTATCGAGGAGGTGCTGGACGAGATGCTGCGGAGCTTTGGAAAGCCCAATGTGCTGCCGGACCTTTTCATCGTGCGGACGGTGGCGCACCTGTCCGTCGCCAACGTGCCGGGCATGACGCCCTACCTGGGCACCGTCTTCGAGGCCATCATCCCCATGCTGGGTCTTGCAAAGTCGGACAGGATGAAGGCGGCCCTCGCCGAAGCCATGGGCCTCCTTAGCAGGTGCGTCCTCAAGTACCAAGAAACCCTGCCCGACCCGACCCTGAAGAAAGAGGCCTTCTTCCAGGAGATTCACGCCGCCTACGACATACTCTTCAACAGCTGGCTCCAGTCGAAGGAACCCCGGGTGAGGGTGGAGATATTGACGGCGCTGGGGGACATGGTCCACGTGATGTCCCCCGGGAAACTGCTAGACGAGGTGCCCAGGCTGATCCCGGCCATCGTCTCCTGCTACAAGAAGCTGTACGAGCCCTTTCACATCACCCACTGCCTGTGCCAGGCTCTGGACGTGGTCACCAAGCTGGACGCCCGCCCGCTGGAGGCGCAGGTGGACGGCCTCCTGCACCCGCTCCACCACCAGATCTGCCTGCCGCTGGACGGGGAGAGCCCGCTCGCCGGGAGGAACCACGCCGGCCTCCTCCACTGCTTCGTCGTGCTGGCCGGCGTGTCCCTGGACGCGCTCCTCAAGTTCCTGATCCACAGGTTGGCCAACAACGAGCGCAGCCGGCTGGGCACCCTGATCGTCCTCAGGCACTTGATCGTCTCGCTGCCGGCGGCCCAGCTGGAGGGCAAGCGGCTGGTCATCCTGGCTGGCATGAAGGCCCCCCTGCAGGACGCCAACAACCGCATCAAGAAGATGGTGCTGGAGGTCATCGCCAGCATGGCGGCCAGCGGCTACTTGGAGCTGGAGGGGGGCATGGCCATGGTGGAGTTTGTCGTGGGGCATTGCAGCCTGCCGGACAGCCGGCGCCCGCCCGGCCTGCTGAAACCCGGCGACATGACGGACGGCGAATTGAAGGAGGCAGCCGAGGGCCTCTTGGGCCAGCTGGTTGCCATGGACAGGATGTTGCCCATTCTCTGGCCCCCCTTGCTGGAGTTCGTGACCCCTGTGCAGTACACCAGCGCCCTGGCGGTGGTCTGCAGCTGCTTGGAGAGTCTGGCAGTCAGGAAGCGCAGCACGGGAATGGAACTCTTTGAGCTCAACTACGACGCCCGGCCCAGCCTCCCCTCCCCCCAGGCGCTGGTGGCCCGCCTCTTGGTGGTGGCCTCCTTGCCCTACAAAGGTCAGGCCAGGGGGGTCCCGGCCCTCAGGCTCCTGCTGGCCCTCAGCCCGACCATCCACCCGGGCCTGGAGAAGCTGTGGGCAGAGGAGCTGCCGCCGCTGCTCCACTACGTGACCGACCACTCCGAGGAGACCATAGCCCAGCAGCAGTGGGAGAAGAACTTGCTGCTGCTGCTCTTCAAGACGGTGGAGACGGTGGCCGACGACCGGTGGACCTGCCGCCTGGGGGAGGAAATGACCAACCACATCAACGCCTGGCACAGCACCGCCGTGCCGTACGCCCACGTCTCGCAGGAGAAGCAATTCCTCTACAAGTGCCTGGGCATCGTCCTCCAGCACACCAGCAGCACCGAGGTGATCAACCAGCAACTCCAGGAGATGCTCTTCAGCGTCCAGCACGGGGAGGCCCTGGAGCGCGAGGGGGTGGCCATCGGCGTGGGCTTCTGCGCCATGACCCACTTCGACAAGACGCTGGCCCGGCTGGAGGAGTTCGTCAAGCTGGACGCCCTGAAGAAGACGGTCAACTTCTTCAACACCCTGATGGAGAAGGTGGACGGCGACATCGAGAAGATGAAGAGCACGCTGATTCTCTGCTACGGCTACGTGGCCCTGTACGCCCCCGAGGACCTGCTGCTGCCCAAGATAGAGGTCAGCATCCTGCAGCACGTGGTCAACCTGTCCAACACCAAGGTGCTGGGTATCAAGATCGAGAGCAAGGACCTCATGGTCAAGCTGAGCCTGATCAAGGCCGTCACCCTGATCGCCAAGGCCATCCTGTCGAACAAGTGGCGGCACTCATACCCCTTTGGCCGGAAGGGCGAGCTGCTGACCAGTATGCAGAGCCTCGTGAAGGCCGAGCCGCGCACGCAGCTGAAGACGCCGGTCCGCCACATGGCCATGACCGCGTGCACGTTCCTGATCCGGCTGGAGCCCCCGTTGAACAGGGCCTACATCACCGAGCTGATCAAGACCTGCCTGGACAGCGTGGTAGGCTTGCCGCCCCTGCTGCTCGAGAAGGGCAAAGAGGCGAGCCCGGAGGAGAAGGAGCGGGCGGTCCTCTACAGCGAGACCAGCGCCGCCCTCCAGGGCCTCCTCAACGAGATCCTCATGCGCGTCCTGTCGCCTGACGGGCTGCAGGCCGTCTTCAAGCACGTGGAAGGGTGGATCATCTCCACGAAGGACCACGAGCGCGAGCGGGCCCTGGATATCGCCAGCAAGCTGGCCGCCATCTACCTGGACAAGATGGTGGTGCGCTCGGAGGTGGAGTTCGCCCACCTGGGCACCATCGTGGGACGCCTGGTGCCCCGGTGCACGGACCCGGTTCTGAAGGTGCGCCAGCTGGCCATGGGCAGCATCTACACTCTGTTCTACATCCACCTGCGGTACACCGGGCGGCCGGCTGGCGACAAGGACGAACTGATCGAGCACCTGAAGGTCATCGGCGCCCGGCTGGACCAATCGGAGAGCCAGGTGCTGCTGCGGGTCTGCTCCGACCTGGCCAAGGTCATCTCCCGGCGGCTGCCCCAGGAGCAGGTCAACACCATCCTCTTTGTCCTCTTCGAGGGGCTCGACGACCACTACTTCAGCTGCTCCAGCGCCGCCTCCATCGTCATGAACACCCTCATCCGCACGTGCGGCACCGTGCTGGAGGGCCACGTCTCCGAGATCCTCAAGGCCCTCTACATCCGCCTGCAGTGGATCACCGGCGAGCAGGTCAAGCTCTCCATGATCCACTTCATCTGCGTCCTGGCCTCGCAGAACACGGCCGAGGTGGTCTCCTGCCTGCTCTGCTCGCCGCTGCCCTTCGACAAGTACACCAGCGATATCTGGCGGGCGATGGCCGGGGAGCTGACGCTGGCCACCCGGGCCATGGAGCTGCTGATGGAGGCGCTGAGCAAGCACCTGATGCCCTCTGATCGGCCGGGGTCCCTGGTGCACAAGAGCGGGGCGGTCTGCTCGGCGCTGGAACCCCTGGCCATCATCTGCGCCCTGAGCGAGATGCTGGCCAACCCCGAGGCGGCGGCTGCCGTGAAGGGCCTCTACCCTCAGCTCTTCAGCACCCTGCTCATCCACCTCAGCTCCAGTGTCGGAGTGGAGTTCCCCAAGGAGCTCTTCAACGTGGGAGGCGCAAAGGAATGGAAGATCTCCCTGCGGTCCAAGCAGAGCACCTTCGACGTCTGCAACTACTCCATGGACACCCTGAAGGCGGTGCTCGCCGCGGGCCGCAACGACAACGTGGTGGCCGGCATGGAGGAGCTGGGCGGCTGGAATCTGGTCAGGAGCTCGGAGAAGCACCACGAGGGGGTGGCCCTGCTGGCCCAGGCCATGGCCAGGCTGGCCAGGCCCCACCTGGTGGGCATCGCTCACCACCTGACCTCCGCCCTGCCCAGCATGCCCAAGTCGCAGCGGGTCACCCTGTCCGCTTTCCTGTGCGAGCTGCTGAGCGACCCGGTCTCCGCGGAGCTCCAGCTGACCGACGTGCTCCTGGCCAGCCTGCTGGGCTGCGCTGGCGACGTGGTGCCGATCGTCCGCCTCCTGTGCATCCGGGGCCTGGGCGGCGTGATCACCGGCGACCCGCAGAAGGTGGCCCTCTACGCCCCCAAGCTGGTGGGTGCCATGATCTCCGGCATCAGCGACGGGGAGGACCCCTGGGACCTGGTCAAGCTCGAGGCCATGGACAGGCTTTCCATGCTGCTGGGCCGACTGGAGGAGGGCAAGGTGCGCAGCCTGCTCGCCAACATCATCCTGGCCACCCAGCCGCACTTCGAGAGCGAGAACGACCGGGTCAGGACCAAGGCCTTCTCGCTGTTCGGGAGCCTTGCCAAGTTCGGGGAGGGGGAGCTCAAGCAAGTCTACGTGGAGCAGGTCCACGCCAGCCTGGTCAGCCTGATCCTGCACGTCAACGACAGCAGCGGCGAAGTGGTCAAGGCCTGCAAGGACGCCCTCCTGTCCGCGGGGCCGCTCATCGGCTCCGACAGCCTGTGCGCCCTGTTCCAGAGCGAGCTGCAAGCGGAGGGCACCCTGGGCTACTGGGCCTTCCTCGACGACCTCTCCACCACCATCGCCGGCGAATTCCCCGCCAAGGTCAACATCTACCTGGCGGTGGGCGTCACCTTCTTCAAGAGCCTGCTGCCTGAGATCAGGGGCAACGCCGTCATCTTCACCGCCAGCCTGCTGCAGAAGCTGCCCAGGAAGTACCACCAGGGCGTGACCAACGGCAACGTCTGTGTCGACATTGTCGCCATGATGCAGGACCCCGTGGCCAGCGTCCGAGTGAAGGTGGCCAAGGCTCTGAGCCTCCTGCACTGAAGGCTCGCCGAGGAACGATTGGGGTGGGAGGGGTGGGGGGGGGAAATTGCCCACACTGCCGCAAAGTCTTGATGCCCACCGCGAGGCCCCGAGGGAGGTCAAAGTGCAAAGAGGGGCTGCGGGCGGAGCGTCATTACGACTGAACAACTCAACAACTCTTCCAGCGTGAGGATATTGAAGAAGATTTAAGAGAGGAGCCTCGGCGATACCGCAGTGTGAATGGGAAGAGAGTCAGGCCGCTCGACGTTAATGCCCCCACTGCCTGGCACAGGGGGGGCACCAGCGACTCGTTGTCGCCTGGGCAGGAACGGGGCAGCCACGTTTGCTAAGAGTTAATAAAATCATCTTGCAAAAAGCTGAGTCCAGTTGATTCATTTCAACCCAGCAGACAAGGTCACTGCGCAAGACGCGGGATAAAGATCCACTTGAGAGCTCATAGGCTTTAATCTCGACTGTCAGAGGGTCAGTACTGAGGGAGGGCTACACTGTCAGATGGTCAGTACTGAGGGAGTACCGCACTGTCAGAGGGTCAGTACTGAGGGAGTGCCGCACTGTCAGAGGGTCAGTACTGAGGGAGTGCTGCACTGTCAGAGGGTCAATACTGAGAGAGTGCCGCACTGTCAGAGGGTCAGTACTGAGGGAGCACCGCACTGTCAGAGGGTCAGTACTGAGGGAGCGCTGCACTGTCAGAGGGTCAGTACTGAGGGAGCACCGCACTGTCAGAGGGTCAGTACTGAGGGAGTGCCGCACTGTCAGAGGGTCAGTACTGAGGGAGTGCTGCACTGTCACAGGGTCAGTACTGAGGTAGTGCCGCACTGTCAGAGGGTCAGTACTGAGGGAGTGCCGCACTGTCAGAGGGTCAGTACTGAGGGAGTGCCGCACTGTCAGAGGGTCAGTACTGAGGGAGTGCCGCACTGTCAGAGGGTCATTACTGAGGGAGTGCTGCACTGTCAGAGGGTCAGTACTGAGGGAGTGCCGCACTGTCAGAGGGTCAGTACTGAGGGAGTGCCGCACTGTCAGAGGGTCAGTACTGAGGGAGTGCCACACTGTCAGAGGGTCAGTACTGAGGGAGTGCTGCACTGTCAGAGGGTCAGTACTGAGGGAGTGCTGCACTGTCAGAGGGTCAGTACTGAGGGAGTGCTGCACTGTCAGAGGGTCAGTACTGAGGGAGTGCC
Source organism: Scyliorhinus canicula (assembly GCF_902713615.1). Classification (NCBI taxonomy): domain Eukaryota; kingdom Metazoa; phylum Chordata; class Chondrichthyes; order Carcharhiniformes; family Scyliorhinidae; genus Scyliorhinus; species Scyliorhinus canicula. The sequence continues at coordinate 6,030,569 of NC_052176.1, read as the reverse complement.
GCACTGTCAGAGGGTCAGTACTGAGGGAGTGCCGTACTGTCAGAGGGTCAGTACTGAGGGAGTGCTGAACTGTCAGAGGGTCAGTACTGAGGGAGTGCCGCACTGTCAGAGGGTCATTACTGAGGGAGTGCTGCACTGTCAGAGGGTCAGTACTGAGGGAGTGCCGCACTGTCAGAGGGTCAGTACTGAGGGAGTGCCGCACTGTCAGAGGGTCAGTACTGAGGGAGTGCCACACTGTCAGAGGGTCAGTACTGAGGGAGTGCTGCACTGTCAGAGGGTCAGTACTGAGGGAGTGCTGCACTGTCAGAGGGTCAGTACTGAGGGAGTGCTGCACTGTCAGAGGGTCAGTACTGAGGGAGTGCCGCACTGTCAGAGGGTCAGTACTGAGGGAGTGCCGTACTGTCAGAGGGTCAGTACTGAGGGAGTGCTGAACTGTCAGAGGGTCAGTACTGAGGGAGTGCCGCACTGCCAGAGGGTCAGTACTGAGGGAGTGCTGCACTGTCAGAGGGTCAGTACTGAGGGAGCGCTGCAATGTCAGAGGGTCAGTATGGAGGGAGTGCCGCTCTGTCAGAGGGTCAGTATTGAGGGAGTGCTGCTCTGTCAGAGGGTCAGTACTGAGGGAGTGCCGCTCTGTCAGAGGGTCAGTACTGAGGGAGTGCCGCACTGTCAGAGGGTTATTTCTGAGGGAGCGCCGCACTGTCAGAGGGTCAGTACTGAGGGAGTGCTGCACTGTCAGAGGGTCAGTACTGAGGGAGTGCCGCACTGTCAGAGGGTCAGTACTGAGGGAGTGCTGCACTCTCAGAGGGTCAGTACTGAGGGAGCGCTGCACTGTCAGAGGGTCAGTACTGAGGGAGTGCTGCACTGTCAGAGGGTCAGTACTGAGGGAGTGCTGCACTGTCAGAGGGTCAGTACTGAGGGAGTGCTGCACTGTCAGAGGGTCAGTACTGAGGGAGTGCCGCACTGTCAGAGGGTCAGTACTGAGGGAGTGCCGTACTGTCAGAGGGTCAGTACTGAGGGAGTGCTGCACTGTCAGAGGGTCAGTACTGAGGGAGTGCTGCATTGCCAGAGGGTCAGTACTGAGGGAGTGCTGCACTGTCAGAGGGTCAGTACTGAGGGAGCGCTGCAATGTCAGAGGGTCAGTATGGAGGGAGTGCCGCTCTGTCAGAGGGTCAGTATTGAGGGAGTGCTGCTCTGTCAGAGGGTCAGTACTGAGGGAGTGCCGCTCTGTCAGAGGGTCAGTACTGAGGGAGTGCCGCACTGTCAGAGGGTCATTTCTGAGGGAGCGCCGCACTGTCAGAGGGTCAGTACTGAGGGAGTGCTGCACTGTCAGAGGGTCAGTACTGAGGGAGTGCCGCACTGTCAGAGGGTCAGTACTGAGGGAGTGCTGCACTGTCAGAGGGTCAGTACTGAGGGAGCGCTGCACTGTCAGAGGGTCAGTACTGAGGGAGTGCTGCACCGTCAGAGGGTCAGTACTGAGGGAGTGCTGCACTGTCAGAGGATCAGTACTGAGGGAGTGCCGCACTGTCAGAGGGTCAGAACTGAGGGAGTGCTGCACTGTCAGAGGGTCAGTACTGAGGGAGTGCTGCACTGTCAGAGGGTCAGTACTGAGGGGGTGCTGCACTGTCAGAGGGTCAGTACTGAGGGAGTGCTGCACTGTCAGAGGGTCAGTACTGAGGGACTGATGGCCCCGGTTGACCTAGGCCCACCATTTATCTTGGACATTGGTGGGATTTTGCTGAGCCATGTACCCAGTGGAACTCAAAAGAACATGAGGTCTTCGCGGGAAGGGGACGGGGTGTGGGGGGGGGGCAGTTTGACAGGCTGGATTCTGAGAGGATGTTTCCCACCTTGTAGGAGAATCTATAACTTGGGAGGGGGGGCACAGTTTCTAGACTAAGGGATGTCCGATCGGAGACAGAGGGTGAGGAATTATGGGAAAGGATTAATGGTTGGGTCATTGAATGGTCATTGATTAGATTCTTGCTGGATCAAGGGGGCGGATATGAAATTGAGATCAACCGCCATCTTCTGAAATGGAGGAGAGGAAGCGTTGGGACAAACGGCCTCCCGCTCCACCATTCGGTCCGCATCGCTACGAAGCAAGTGACAAAGCCGCCTATTTCCGTCTCTGAACGTCGCCCAGGTCCGTCTGATCAGATGTCGATGCCCTTGTCATTCTGTGGCTTTGCGACCTCCGACTTCCGCACCACCCCCCCCCTGCCCCAAGCTCTGAATCTCTGCTGCCCTCGTTCAGCCCCGCGCCAAGTCCTGCTCACCCGTTGCCCCACTTCCCTGTCCTTGGTCTCCCCCAAGTAGGCCCCCCGCCGCCTCTTGAAGCTGCTGCTGTGGCTGGCTGAAGTGGCCAATAAACGGGGTCCAGGCAGTGAGAGGCGATGGGGGGGCCTTGTCCGGCCTAACTGTCCGCCCCTCTTCCATGGCTAAGTTCTCTGCCGGGTGCCTCAGTTTGCTCCATGTGGGGCAGCACAGTGGTTAGCACCGCTGCCTCCCCGCACCAGGGATCCGGGTTCGATTCTGCCCTTGGGTGACTGTGTGGCGTTTGCACGTTCCCCTCTGTGTCTGCGTGGGTTTCCCTGTCCGCTTTCCAAGAACAGAGAAAAGTACAGCACAGGAACAGGCCCTTCGGCCCTCCAAGCCTGTGCCGACCATGCTGCCCGTCTAAACTAAAATCTTCTACACTTCCGGGGTCCGTATCCCTCTATTCCCATCCTATTCGTGTATTTGTCAAGATGCCCCTTAAACGTCACTATCGTCCCTGCTTCCACCACCTCCTCCGGCAGCGAGTTCCAGGCACCCACTACCCTCTGTGTAAAAAACGTGCCTCGTACATCTCCTCTAAACCTTGCTCCTCGTACCTTAAACTTTTCCCCCTCGTAATTGACCCCTCTACCCAGGGGAAAAGCCTCTGACTATCCACTCTGTCTACGCCCCTCATAATTTTGTAGACCTCGATCAGGTCGCCCCTCAACCTCCGTCGTTCCAGTGAGAACAAACCGAGTTTATTCGACCTCTCCCCATAGCTAACGCCCTCCGTACCCGGCAACATCCTGGTAAATCTCTTCTGCGCCCTCTCTAAAGCCTCCACATCCTTCTGGTCGTGTGGTGACCAGAATCCTCTCTCATTGTCCAAAGGTGTGATGGTTATGTAGGGTTACAGAGACAGGGCGGCGGGAGGGGGTGTGGGGCCTGGGTGGGTGTGCTCTTTCGGAGGGTGGGTGCTGACACGATGGGCTGATTGGCCTCCTTCTGCGCTGCGGAGATGCCAAAGATTTGACGCGCCTCCGATTTCAGACGCTCCACAATTGACGGCCGTGCCTTCAGCTGCCTGGAGTGGGAGAGGGGGCCCCGATCTTTGGAATTCCCCCTCCCCAAACCTCTCTCTCCGCCTCCTTTGACACGTTCCTGAAGACCGACCCCTTTGACCAAGATTTTGGTCTCCCTGTCCCGCGTGTGCGTCCAAACGTTGGGGGGGGGGGACGTTGCCGTCGCTGACCTCAGCCAACGGACAGAGGACGGATGAGGAGAGACTCGGAAGCAGGTTGGAGAGGGACGGCCGAGCCGGTTGGGGACAAGGTTGAGAATTCCTGTGCGGAAATCTGCTCGAGAAGTGCTCTCCGGCGATGGAGAATCCAGCAGCAGCCGGGCAGTCTCAGAGCGCCACCTGGTGGACTGCAGCTCGGAGAATCCCGGGCCCGTGTCCAGCTGTGGGGAAAGTCAAACTCCCCCCGCTGGGGTTTCGGCGGAGAGATTCGATCAGAGATAGCAGCCGGGTTACCTCCTTTGCAAAGATCCACGGTCCCCGAGAGCTGCTCGGGGTCCAGTGTTTGAGCCTGCTGCTTTCTCTTTATTCGCAACATTTACATTCTGGTGTTTACATACCTTTTTTAAAAAATGGCATCCATAGACGCCCCATTCGGCCCATCGAGTCTGTACCCACCCCTCCGAAAGAGCCCCCTAACCCAGGCCCACCCCCCCCCCACTCTTTCCCCGTAACCCCACCTAACCGTTTGACACTAAGGGGCAATTTAATAATAATAATCTTTATTAGTGTCACGAGTAGGCCGACATTAACGCCGCAATGAGGTCACGGTGAAAATCCCCTCGTCGCCACATTCCGGCGCCTGTTCGGGTCACAGAGGGAGAATTCAGAATGTCCAATTCACCCAACAAGCACGTCTTTCGGGGACTTGTGGGAGGAAAGCGGAGCACCCGGAGGAAAGCGGAGGGAACCCCGCGCAGACACGGGGAGAACTCAGCACAGACGGTGAGCCAAGGCCGGGAATCGAACCTGGGGGTCCCGGGCAGCGCGAGGCGGCGATGCCGAACGCCACGGGAGGAGGGAAGGTTTGCGGGAGCTGGCTTTGGGGACGTTGGCCGGAATGGGTTCGGGCGCGTCCCAGGTTTGGGGGGGGGGGGGAGGGTGGGGGGGGGGGAAGAGAGGCGCTACTGGAATGCGGGTCTCTGCGGCGGAGCGGTCCGCTTTCGTGATCCCGCGTCCGTGCGGACCATCCGCCCCGGAGGAGGGGTGAATGGGGAAAGGGGAGCCGGCCTCACCCCACCCGCGGCAGGGAACAAACGTTCGCCCATTGTCACTTTGGGAGGAAAATGGCGGCAGGTTTGAAGCTGGTCGGGACGGCGGGGAGGGAGGGATGGGGGGGGGGGGGTCCCTGTTGACCCACAGTGACAGCGCGCCAGCCGCCAGACTCCCTGAATCGAGACGTGGCTGCCGCCCCAACAGTGCAATCGAGGCACTGCAGTGAATTGGGTGAGGGGCAGAGTGGGTGGGGGAGGAGGGGTGGTGTTGGTGGGGGACTGGGGGGGGTCCCAGGTGCAGTGCTGCGGAGGGGCGGGCAGGCCCAAGTTCTGGAGGACGGCAGGAACAGACCCGGACGTGCCCGCACCTCTCCGGTGCGTTGATCCCAGCTCTCCCGCCGCGCTCCGGGACTGGGCGACGTGGCGGCTCCTTCCGGAGTCAATGATCCCGTGGTCGGCTACTGGGGTGGTGAGGGGGGGGGGGGCACAGTGCGGATTCCCTGGGAGCTCAGGACCACTCCTCGGGAGGGGGCTGGAGTGGGCTAACTCACACCGGGCCCCACGCCGTCAGGAAACAAAAGGGGGAGTGTGGGGGGGGGGGGAGGTGGAGCACAGTCGGCGGGTCCCACGCGTCCAATTGTCCCTCCACGCCGGTTCACTGCTGGAACCTAGCTGATCCCAGCAGAGCCATCAGAGATTACCTGCAGAGAGAGAGAGAGAGAGACAGAGAAGAGTGAGAGGCGACTTGCTCGAAACCTTTCAGATCCTGAGGGGAGGGTCTGGACAGGGTTGGGATGTGAAGAGGATGTTCCCTCTTAGAACAGAGAACAGTACAGCACAGAACAGGCCCTTCGGCCCTCGACGTTGTGCCGAGCAATGATCACCCTACTCAAACCCACGTATCCACCCTATACCCATAACCCAACAACTCCCCCCCTTAACCTTACTATTAGGACACTACGGGCAATTTAGCATGGCCAATCCACCTAACCCGCACATCTTTGGACTGTGGGAGGTAACCGGAGCACCCGGAGGAAACCCTCGCACACAGGGGGAGGATGTGCAGACTCCGCACAGACAGTGACCCAGCCGGGAATCGAACCTGGGACCCTGGAGCTGTGAAGCATTGATGCTATCCACCATGCTACCGTGCTGGGAGGAACGAGAACGAGGGGGGGGGGGGTCGCCGTTTAAAAATAAGGGGGCGGCCCGTTTGAAACGGAGATGGGGAGAAATGTTTTCTCTCAGAGGGTGGCAAGTCTCTGGGACTCTCTTCCTCGAGAGACGGCGGAAGCAGAATCTCTGAATGTTGTTCAGGGTAGATACAGAGTAAAGCTCCCTCTACACTGTCCCCATCAAACACTCCCAGGACAGGTACAGCACGGGGTTAGATACAGAGTAAAGCTCCCTCTACACTGTCCCCATCAAACACTCCCAGGGCAGGTACAGCACGGGGTTAGATACAGAGTAAAGCTCCCTCTACACTGTCCCCATCAAACACTCCCAGAACAGGTACAGCACGGGGTTAGATACAGAGTAAAGCTCCCTCTACACTGTCCCCATCAAACACTCCCAGGACAGGTACAGCACGGGGTTAGATACAGAGTAAAGCTCCCTCTACACTGTCCCCATCAAACACTCCCAGGACAGGTACAGCACGGGGTTAGATACAGAGTAAAGCTCCCTCTACACTGTCCCCATCAAACACTCCCAGGACAGGTACAGCACGGGGTTAGATACAGAGTAAAGCTCCCTCTACACAGTCCCCCATCAAACACTCCCAGGACAGGTACAGCACGGGGTTAGATACAGAGTAAAGCTCCCTCTACACTGTCCCCATCAAACACTCCCAGGACAGGTACAGCACGGGGTTAGATACAGAGTGAAGCTCCCTCTACACTGTCCCCATCAAACACTCCCAGGACAGGTACAGCACGGGGTTAGATACAGAGTAAAGCTCCCTCTGCACTGTCCCCATCAAACACTCCCAGGACAGGTACAGCACGGGGTTAGATACAGAGTAAAGCTCCCTCTACACTGTCCCCATCAAACACTCCCAGGACAGGTACAGCACGGGGTTAGATACAGAGTAAAGCTCCCTCTACACTGTCCCCATCAAACACTCCCAGGACAGGTACAGCACGGGGTTAGATACAGAGTAAAGCTCCCTCTACACAGTCCCCCATCAAACACTCCCAGGACAGGTACAGCACGGGGTTAGATACAGAGTAAAGCTCCCTCTACACTGTCCCCATCAAACACTCCCAGGACAGGTACAGCACGGGGTTAGATACAGAGTGAAGCTCCCTCTACACTGTCCCCATCAAACACTCCCAGGACAGGTACAGCACGGGGTTAGATACAGAGTAAAGCTCCCTCTGCACTGTCCCCATCAAACACTCCCAGGACAGGTACAGCACGGGGTTAGATACAGAGTAAAGCTCCCTCTACACTGTCCCCATCAAACACGCCCAGGACAGGTACAGCACGGGGTTAGATACAGAGTAAAGCTCCCTCTATACTGTCCCCATCAAACACTCCCAGGACAGGTACAGCACGGGATTAGATACAGAGTAAAGCTCCCTCTACACTGTCCCCATCAAACACTCCCAGGACAGGTACAGCACGGGGTTAGATACAGAGTAAAGCTCCCTCTACACTGTCCCCATCAAACACTCCCAGGACAGGTACAGCACGGGGTTAGATACAGAGTAAAGCTCCCTCTACACTGTCCCCATCAAACACTCCCAGGACAGGTACAGCACGGGGTTAGATACAGAGTAAAGCTCCCTCTACACTGTCCCCCATCAAACTCTCCCAGGACAGGTACAGCACGGGGTTAGATACAGAGTAAAGCTCCCTCCACACTGTCCCCATCAAACACTCCCAGGACAGGTACAGCACGGGGTTAGATACAGAGTAAAGCTCCCTCTACACTGTCCCCATCAAACACTCTCAGGACAGGTACAGCACGGGGTTAGATACAGAGTGAAGCTCCCTCTACACTGTCCCCATCAAACACTCCCAAGACAGGTACAGCACAGGGTTAGATACAGAGTAAAGCTCCCTCTACACTGTCCCCATCAAACATTCCCAGGACAGGTACAGCACGGGGTTAGATACAGAGTAAAGCTCCCTCTACACTGTCCCCATCAAACGCTCCCAGGACAGGTACAGCACTGGGTTAGATACAGAGTAAAGCTCCCTCTACACTGTCCCCCATCAAACACTCCCAGGACAGGTACAGCACGGGGTTAGATACAGAGTAAAGCTCCCTCTACACTGTCCCTATCAAACACTCCCAGGACAGGAACAGCACGGGGTTAGATACAGAGTAAAGCTCCCTCTACACTGTCCCCATCAAACACTCTCAGGACAGGTACAGCACGGGGTTAGATACAGAGTGAAGCTCCCTCTACACTGTCCCCATCAAACACTCCCAAGACAGGTACAGCACAGGGTTAGATACAGAGTAAAGCTCCCTCTACACTGTCCCCATCAAACATTCCCAGGACAGGTACAGCACGGGGTTAGATACAGAGTAAAGCTCCCTCTACACTGTCCCCATCAAACATTCCCAGGACAGGGACAGCACGGGGTTAGATACAGAGTAAAGCTCCCTCTACACTGTCCCCATCAAACACTCCCAGGGCAGGTACAGCACGGGGTTAGATACAGAGTAAAGCTCCCTCTACACTATCCCCATCAAACACTCCCAGGACAGGTACAGCACGGGGTTAGATACAGAGTAAAGCTCCCTCTACACTGTCCCCATCAAACACTCCCAGGACAGGTACAGCACGGGGGGTCAGAGGAAGCTGTACTCACTCTTGGCCAGCGCTCTCAGTGCTCCCTCCCGCTCTTCGAGGAGCTCCCGGGCAGACTGGGCCATCCTCCGCCGGGAGGCCTCAGACATGCTCAGGCCGTGCACCATCTTCCAGCGTCTCTCCTGGAAACAGAGACAAATCTGTGAGGGCGTAGCTCAGGACCCCGGCGAGGCCGGCGCCTATGGACGAGGTGCTGATTTCGCCCAGACCGTCCGCTTCCCATCCCCCCCCCCACTGCCCCTCGACCCGTCCAGCACACGGTTCCAGAGCCAAGCCAAGCCGGCTATTCAACCGGGCGGACGTCGTCGCAGGCAGACCTGACTGCCAGGAGGCGAGGGAAGTTTCAATCCCTCCTCAGCTGCAGGAGGGGATTCAGAGGAATTTTCCGGTGTTCGAATACAACGCAATAACAAAGAGCTAGCTTTCCAAAGCTGCATCGCAGGAGCATTATCGCGGAAAATATTATTCAGGACCTGTTACCAAATGCTCAGTCAAAGGGGTCGGTCTTAAAGAACGTATTAAACAAAGAGAGAGAGACAGTGCGGCGCTCCCTCAGTACTGACCCTCTGACAGTGCGGCACTCCCTCAGTACTGACCCTCTGACAGTGCAGCACTCCCTCAGTACTGACCCTCTGACAGTGCGGCACTCCCTCAGTACTGACCCTCTGACAGTGCAGCAGTTCCTCAGTACTGACCCTCTGACAGTGCAGCGCTCCCTCAGTACTGACCCTCTGACAGTGCAGCACTCCCTCAGTACTGACCCTCTGACAGTGCAGCACTCCCTCAGTACTGACCCTCTGACAGTGCAGCACTCCCTCAATACTGACCCTCTGACAGTGCAGCACTCCCTCAGTACTGACCCTCTGACAGTGCGGCACTCCCTCAGTACTGACCCTCTGACAGTGCAGCGCTCCCTCAGTACTGACCCTCTGACAGTGCAGCACTCCCTCAGTACTGACCCTCTGACAGTGCAGCACTCCCTCAGTACCGACCCTCTGACAGTGCGGCACTCCCTCAGTACTGACCCTCTGGCAGTGCAGCGCTCCCTCAGTACTGACCCTCTGACAGTGTGGCATTCCCTCAATACTGACCCTCTGACAGTGCAGCACTCCCTCAGTACTGACCCTCTGACAGTGCAGCACTCCCTCAGTACTGACTCTCTGACAGTGCGGCACTCCCTCAGTACTGACCCTCTGACAGTGCGGCACTCCCTCAGTACTGACCCTCTGACAGTGCGGCACTCCCTCAGTACTGACCCTCTGACAGGGCAGCACTCCCTCAGTACTGACCCTCTGACAGTGCGGCACTCCCTCAGTACTGACCCTCTGACAGGGCAGCACTCCCTCAGTACTGACCCTCTGACAGTGCGGCACTCCCTCAGTACTGACCCTCTGACAGGGCAGCACTCCCTCAGTACTGACCCTCTGACAGGGCAGCACTCCCTCAGTACTGACCCTCTGACAGTGCGGCACTCCCTCAGTACTGACCCTCTGACAGGGCAGCACTCCCTCAGTACTGACCCTCTGACAGGGCAGCACTCCCTCAGTACTGACCCTATGACAGTGCGGCACTCCCTCAGTACTGACCCTCTGACAGTGCAGCGCTCCCTCAGTACTGACCCTCTGACAGTGCAGCACTCCCTCAGTACTGACCCTCTGACAGTGCGGCACTCCCTCAGTACTGACCCTCTGACAGTGCGGCACTCCCTCAGTACTGACCCTCTGACAGTGCGGCACTCCCTCAGTACTGACCCTCTGACAGTGCAGCACTCCCTCAGTACTGACCCTCTGACAGTGCAGCACTCCCTCAGTACTGACCCTCTGACAGTGCGGCACTCCCTCAGTACTGACCCTCTGACAGTGCGGCACTCCCTCAGTACTGACCCTCTGACAGTGCGGCACTCCCTCAGTACTGACCCTCTGACAGTGCAGCACTCCCTCAGTAATGACCCTCTGACAGTGCGGCACTCCCTCAGTACTGACCCTCTGACAGGGCAGCACTCCCTCAGTACTGACCCTCTGACAGGGCAGCACTCCCTCAGTACTGACCCTCTGACAGTGCGGCACTCCCTCAGTACTGACCCTCTGACAGTGCAGCACTCCCTCAGTACTGACCCTCTGACAGTGCGGCACTCCCTCAGTACTGACCCTCTGACAGTGCAGCACTCCCTCAGTACTGACCCTCTGACAGTGCGGCACTCCCTCAGTACTGACCCTCTGACAGTGCGGCACTCCCTCAGTACTGACCCTCTGACAGTGCGGCACTCCCTCAGTACTGACCCTCTGACAGTGCGGCACTCCCTCAGTACTGACCCTCTGACAGTGCGGCACTCCCTCAGTACTGACCCTCTGACAGTGCAGCACTCCCTCAGTACTGACCCTCTGACAGTGCAGCACTCCCTCAGTACTGACCCACTGACAGTGCGGCACTGCCTCAGTACTGACCCTCTGACAGTGCCCCACTCCCTCAGTACTGACCCTCTGACAGTGCGGCACTCCCTCAGTACTGACCCTCTGACAGTGCGGCACTCCCTCAGTACTGACCCTCTGACAGTGCAGCACTCCCTCAGTACTGACCCTCTGACAGTGCAGCACTCCCTCAGTACTGACCCACTGACAGTGCGGCACTCCCTCAGTACTGACCCTCTGACAGTGCGGCACTGCATCCAATTAGTATTGAGAGTGTGGGACTGGGTTATTTGCTCCAATCTCTGAGTGGGGCTCGAACCAGTAACATTGGTACCTTCCGGTGAGGTATTATCACTGAGGGAAATCTACCCAATCAGAAGCTCGAGTTCAATGTACCTGTACGGTCACTGGGAAGGGGTAAATGAGCTGGTCCGGAACTCCATAGGGATTCCCTTTGGAGAGGACTCCCATCGACACGTATTCACCCTGTGAAGAACAACAGCAAATCAGTGGTGAATGATAGTGAAAAAACCATGAGCGAGAGTGGGCCAATTGTGAGCGTGTGTGGGCCAAATAGTGAGTGAGTGTGGGAGAAATAGTGAGTGAGTGTGGGTCAAATAGTGAGTGAGCGTTGGTCAAATAGTGAGTGAGTGTGAGAAAGATAGTGAGTGAGTGTGGGTCAAATAGTGAGTGAGTGTGGGTAAAATAGTCAGTGAGTGTGAGAGAAATAGTGAGTGACTGGCTCAAATAGTGAGTGAGTGTGGGAAAAATAGTGAGTAAGTGTGGGTCAAATAGTGAGAGAGCGTGGGTAAAATAGTGAGTGAGCGTGGGCGAAATAGTGAGTGAGCGTGTGTAAAATAGTGAGTGAGTGTGGGAGAAATAGTGAGTGAGGGTGGGAAAAATAGTGAGTGAGCGTGGGTCAAATAGTGAGTGAGTGTGGGAAAAATTGAGTGAGTGTGGGTCAAATAGTGAGTGAGTGTGTCTCAAATAGTGAGTGAGTGTGGGAAAAATAGTGAGTGAGTGTGGGTCAAATAGTGAGTGAGTGTGGGTCAAATAGTGAGTGACTGGCTCAAATATTGAGTTAATGTGGGAAAAATAGTGAGTAAGTGTGGGTCAAATAGTGAGAGAGCGTGGGTAAAATAGTGAGTGAGCGTGGGCGAAATATTGAGTGAGCGTGTGTAAAATAGTGAGTGAGTGTGGGAGAAATAGTGAGTGAGGGTGGGAAAAATAGTGAGTGAGCGTGGGTCAAATAGTGAGTGAGTGTGGGAAAAATTGAGTGAGTGTGGGTCAAATAGTGAGTGAGTGTGTCTCAAATAGTGAGTGAGTGTGGGAAAAATAGTGAGTGAGTGTGGGTCAAATAGTGAGTGAGTGTGGGTCAAATAGTGAGTGAGTGTGTCTCAAATAGTGAGTGAGTGTGGGAAAAATAGTGAGTTAGTGTGGTAAAAATACTGAGTGAGTGTGGGAAAGATAGTGAGTGAGCACTGGAGATCCGGAGCAGGACGGCCCTCCAACCCCCTCGATTCCTACCCCGGCCCCCTCAGCTCCCACCAGTCCCAATTGCGACACTTTGACCCCCCCGACCAATGCAAGGGTTTGAAGCAAATCGCGGCACCCTAAAACGGCCAATAGGAAAGAGCACCCCGGTCAGTGACCTCCGCCCCCACCCCCATTCTCAGGACCCCCCAGTGTGACCGACCCTTCCCCCTCCCGAGGCAACGTACCTTCTGTGTCCCCGACCACAGCGCCCGCAGGTGGTCACCAATGGCATTGGCGGTGGACATGGCACCAGGTGGTCTGCCCGCCCCCATCAGGGTCGTCGCTCGCTGCGGGAAGGTCTGAGGAGAAGGCGAGAGCGAGAGAGAGAGAGAGAGAGAAAGAGAGGGGAGAATCGGTTAATGAGGGAAACACGGGAATGGTGGGGAGGGGCACATCACTTGCCTGCTTCCCGGATCATCAAGCATGGCCCAGGGAGGGGGGGGGAACAGTTTCCTCACTATGTTAGAGTCCTCTGGTTAGGAACGAGGACTCTCTGAAGGTCTCCCCAAACCTCCCCCAACCCAACATCACTGCCTCCTCTCCCCCAGATCGCACCCTCCGCCATCTCTGTAACCTCCCCCAACCCGACATCACTGCCTCCTCTCCCTGAAATCTCCACCTCCGCCATCTCTGTAACCTCCCCCAACCCTACACCACTGCCTACTCTCCCCGAGATCTCACCCTCCGCCATCTCTGTAACCTCCCCAACCCGACATCACTGCCTACTCTCCTCGAGATCTGACCCTCCGCCATCTCTGTAACCTCCCCCAACCCTACACCACTGCCTCCTCTCCTCGAGATCTGACCCTCCGCCATCTCTGTGACCTCCCCCAACCCTACACCACTGCCTCCGCTCCCCCAGATCGCACCCTCCGCCATCTCTATAGCCTCCCCCAGCCCGACACCACTGCCGCCTCTCCCTGAGATCTCACCCTCCGCCATCTCTGTAACCTCCCCCAACCCTACACCACTGCCTACTCTCCCCGAGATCTCCACCTCCGCCATCTCTGTAACCTCCCCCAACCCTACACCACTGCCTACTCTCCCCGAGATCTCACCCTCCGCCATCTCTGTAACCTCCCCCAACCCGACACCACTGCCTCCTCTCCCCGAGATCTCACCCTCCGCCATCTCTGTAACCTCCCCCAACCCTACACCACTGCCTACTCTCCCCGAGATCTCACCCTCCACCATCTCTGTAACCTCCCCCAACCCGACATCACTGCCTCCTCTCCCCGAGATCTCCACCTCCGCCATCACTATCACCTCCCCCAACCCTACACCACTGCCTCCTCTCCCTGAGATCTCACCCTCCACCATCTCTGTAACCTCCCCCAGCCCGACACCACTGCCTCCTCTCCCCCAGATCTCACCCTGCACCATCTCAATAGCCTCCCCCAACACTACACCACTGCCTCCTCTCCCCGAGATCTTCACCTCCACCATCTCTGTAACCTCCCCCAACCCGACACCACTGCCTCCTCTCCTCGAGATCTCACCCTCCGTCATCTCTGTAACCTCCCCCAACCCGACATCACTGCCTCCTCTCCCTGAGATCTTACCCTCCGCCATCTCTATAGCCTCCCCAACCCTACACCACTGCCTCCTCTCCCCCAGATCTCACCCTCCGCCATCTCTGTAACCTCCCTCAACCCTACACCACTGCCTCCTCTCCCCCGAGATCTCCACCCTCCACCTCCACCATCTCTGTAACCTCCCCCAACCCTACACCACTGCCTACTCTCCCCGAGATCTCCACCATCTCTATAACCTCCCCCAACCCTACACCACTGCCTACTCTCCCCCGAGATCTCACCCTCCGCCATATCTATAACCTCCCCCAACCCTACACCACTGCCTACTCTCCCCGAGATCTCCACCATCTCTGTAACCTCCCCCAACCCTACACCACTGCCTACTCTCCCCCGAGATCTCACCCTCCGCCATCTCTGTAACCTCCCCCAACCCTACACCACTGCCTCCTCTCCCCAAGATCGCACCCTTCACCATCTCTATAGCCTCCCCAACCCTACACCACTGCCTCCTCTCCACCAGATCGCACCCTCCGCCATCTCTGTAACCTCCCCCAACCCTACACCACTGCCTCCTCTCCTCGAGATCTCCACCTCCACCATCTCTATAACCTCCCCCAACCCTACATCACTACCTACTCTCCCCGAGATCTCAACCTTCGCCATCTCTGTAACCTCCCCCAACCCTACACCACTGCCTCCTCTCCCCCAGATCTCACCCTCCGCCATCTCTGTAACCTCCCCCAGCCCGACATCACTGCCTCCTCTCCCCCGAGATCTCCACCTCCGCCATCTCTATAACCTCCCCCAGCCCGACACCACTGCCTCCTCTCCCCGAGATCTCCACCTCCGCCATCTCTATAACCTCCCCCAGCCCGACACCACTGCCTCCTCTCCCCGAGATCTCACCCTCCACCATCTCTGTAACCTCCCCCAACCCTACACCACTGCCTCCTCTCCCCCAGATCTCACCCTCCGCCATCTCTGTAACCTCCCCCAACCCTACACCACTGCCTACTCTCCCCGAGATCTCCACCTCCGTCATCTCTGTAACCTCCCCCAACCCGACACCACTGCCTCCTCTCCCCCAGATCGCACCCTCCGCCATCTCTGTAACCTCCCCCAACCCTACACCACTGCCTCCTCTCCCCGAGATCTCACCCTCCACCATCTCTGTAACCTCCCCCAGCCCCACATCTCTGCTACTCTCCCCGAGATCTCACCCTCCACCATCTCTGTAACCTCCCCCAACCCGACATCACTGCCTCCTCTCCCTGAAATCTCCACCTCCGCCATCTCTGTAACCTCCCCCAACCCTACACCACTGCCTACTCTCCCCGAGATCTCACCCTCCGCCATCTCTGTAACCTCCCCAACCCGACATCACTGCCTACTCTCCCCGAGATCTCCACCTCCGCCATCTCTGTAACCTCCCCCAACCCTACACCACTGCCTCCTCTCCCCCAGATCGCACCCTCCGCCATCTTTGTAACCTCCCCCAACCCTACACCACTGCCTACTCTCCCCTCGAGATCTCACCCTCCGCCATCTCTATAGCCTCCCGCAACCTAACCTCCCCCAGTCCTACCGACCCCCGGCCCTCAGATCTCACCCCGCCCTCTCGGTCACTACCCCCGGCCGTAAAATAACCGCGGCCTCCCGACGATCTCACTCCCTTATTTTCCGCAGCCTCCCCCGGCCCTTGCAGACGTGCAGCCCACCCCCCGACCTCAGTGACCTCCTCCCAGCCCCCAGGACCCCCTCGTCAGATCTGGAAACACCTGCCGGCCTCTTGAGCTTCTTCTGTTGTCCTTCGCTCCGCCATTGGCGGCCGTGCCTTCAGCTGCCTGGGGGGAGGGGGGGGGGGGGGGGGGGGGGGGGGGGGGGGGGGGGGGGCTATGCTTGTGAATCCCATCCCTCAACCTCTTTGCTTCCCTCGCTCAATCGCCCTCTCCCTCTTCACCTTCAAGATGCTCCTTAAAACTGATCGGGAGTTCACCTGTCCTAATATCTCCTTGGCTGACATCGCCCCCATCGTGTAAACATCTCCCCCAAGTCAATGGGAGCAGACCAGACCTGGTTGGGTTTGGAGGAAGGTGGGTCCTCACATGTGCCAACCCCCCCCTCGCCCAACCCACCTTTCCCGGTGCCTACCTGTGCCCGAGCTTGGCTGCGGCCCGGACCCGTCAGGCAGGAGAAGTTCTCGCGAGGGATGGAAGGCGCCGCCGTCATGGCCACCAGGCAGCCGGTGTTGGCCGAGCTGCCCACCACCACCACCTGAGCGACGAGAGACAGAGAATGAGGTGGCAGCGGGGACCGCTCAGAGACACCCATCGACCGCCGCGCCTCTCGCGCCCGACCGCAATGGCTGGGGCTGTTTCCAAACGCCCTGCGAGAATTAGGGGGGGGCGCGGTGGTTAGCACCGCTGCCTTACCGCGCCAGGGGCCCGGGTTCGATTCCGGCCTCAGGTGACTGTCTGCGTGCAGTTTGCACCTTCTCCCCCCTTCCCCCTGCCCATGTAGGTGGATTGACCGTACTAAACTACCCCTTAGTGTTAAAGATGTACAGGTTACCGGCACTGGAGGAGTTCTGGAAGGGGGTGGCGAGGACGGTGTCGAGGGTGGTGGGATCCAGGGTCAAGCCAGGCTGGGGACTCACAATTTTTGGGGTTGGGGTGGAGCCGGGAGTGCAGGAGGCGAAAGAGGCCGGTGTTCTGGCCTTTGCGTCCCTAGTATCCCGGCGAAGGATTTTGCTACAATGGAAGGATGCGAGGCCCCCAAGCGTGGAGACCTGGATCAATGACATGGCCGGTTTTATCAAGCTAGAGAAGGTCAAATTCGCCCTGAGAGGGTCGGTACAAGGGTTCTTTCGGCGGTGGCAGCCTTTCCTCGACTTCCTGGCTCAACGATAGGGTACTGGGACAGTAGCAGCAGCAACCCGGGGGGGGGGGGGGGAGGGGGGGGGGACGATGACTATGTTTGTTTATCTTATTTAAATTTGATTTATTTAATTTTAATTTATGGTTAAGTTCTCTTGTTGGGGTGGGGGGGGGGGTGGGGTGGGAT
The DNA here is from genome assembly GCF_902713615.1 of Scyliorhinus canicula. NCBI lineage: Eukaryota > Metazoa > Chordata > Chondrichthyes > Carcharhiniformes > Scyliorhinidae > Scyliorhinus > Scyliorhinus canicula. The sequence continues at coordinate 6,013,649 of NC_052176.1, read as the reverse complement.
ACATGTGATGTTACGGTTGGGGGGGAGTTGTGGGTGTTATGGGGCAGTTTGTTGCGTATTATTACTTGTTGTTATGTTCTTAAATTTTCTGTAAAAAATTCCAATAAAAATTATTTAAAAAAAAAAGATGTGCAGGTTAGGTGGATTGGCCGCGCTAAATTGACCCTTAGTGTCCAAAGATGTTCAGGTTAGATGGATTGGCCGTGCTAAATTGTCCCCTTAGTGTCCAAAGATGTGCAGGTTGGGTGGATTGGCCGTGCTAAATTGTCCCTTAGTGTCCAAAGATGTGCAGGTTAGGGTGGATTGGCCGTGCTAAATTGTCCCTTAGTGTCCAAAGATGTGCAGGTGAGGTGGATTGGCCGTGCTAAATTGTCCCTTAGTGTCCAAAGATGTTCAGGTTAGATGGATTGGCCGTGCTAAATTGCCCCTTTGTGTCCAAAGATGTGCAGGTTAGGTGGATTGGCCGTGCTAAATTGTCCCTTAGTGTCCAAAGATGTGCAGATTAGGGTGGATTGGCCGTGCTAAATTGTCCCTTAGTGTCCAAAGATGTGCAGGTTAGGTGGATTGGCCGTGCTAAATTGTCCCTTAGTGTCCAAAGATGTGCAGGTTAGGTGGATTGGCCGTGCTAAATTGTCCCTTAGTGTCCAAGATGTGCCGGTTAGGTGGGGTTACAGGGGATAGGACGGGACCAGGTCGGGTGTTCTTTCAGAGGGTCGGTGCAGAGTCGATGGGCCGAATGGTCTCCTTTTGCTCTCTTGGGTTTCTATGGTTCTAACCATCAGCTGGAACCCACATGCTTGGGCAGGGGGGGTGGTAAAGTGGAGGCGGTGAATGACTTTGAAAGGACGTTGGACGGGGTACTGGGCTAGAACAGGGACATGGGCGGGGTGGGGGGAGGTGGAGTGGGGACTGACTGGATTGCTGCACCAGAGAGCTGGCATGGACCAGATGGGCGGATCGGCCTCCTTCTGTGCCCCCCCCCCCAAAAAATGGCTCTCTCAACAAATCGTTTTCCGGCCCAGCTGGAGGCCATTTGGCCCACTGATCCCGTGCACTCCCTCTCTCCAGAAGAGGCGCACCCTTTCATTCCCTAACCCTGGACCCTTTGGAGTTTTACCATTGCTCAGACATTAACCTCATTCACGACTTTGATAGTGGGTTAGAGAATCGCAGGTCCCAATGTGTCGATGGCGCAAAGACGGGTGACAGTGGGCGCGGTGGAGACGGCAGAATAAAACAACACGGGAGATATTGGCAGATTAGCGAAGGAGTGAAACGGTGACCAATAGGTTTCAGTGTGGCCGACGGGATGCTGCCCTCTATCCCCGGAGGACTGGAATACAAAAGGGGGTAGGAGTCAGGCTTCAGTTGGACACAGGCCTTGGGTAGGCCCGGAGTCACTGTGAGCAGCTCTGGCCCCCCCCCCCCCCCCCCCCCACACCTCAGGAAGGATGTACTGACCCTCGGGAGGGAGCGCGGTGCAGATTGACCGGAGCAATGACTTAGGTTAAATGATAAGGAGAGGTTGGGGGGCGGGGGGCATCGCCGTGAACGGCAGCCATCTTGTTGAGGGTTAAACCAGTGACATGGATTGTACCGTACGTACAGGCAGCTGGAACGCTTTGGGGTTGGGAGCTTCTTCTGGCGAAGGAAGTGTCTGACAATAAACCAGCTAGCAGCTAAAATACCAGACTGGGTTGATTCTTTTGTCGGCGGCCCTGGTCGTGAGCAGCAGTAGTGATCTGATATACCCCTACAAAATTAATCAATGGATTCAGAGGATTTACAGTACAGAAGGAGGCCACTCGGCCCATCGAGTCTGCACCGGCCCTGGGAAACAGCACCGTACTTAAGCCCACACCTCCACCATATCGCCCCAGTAACCACCACCTAGCCTTTTGGACAATTTTAGCACGGCCAATCCACCTAACCTGCACATCGTTGGACACTAAGGGGCAATTTAGCACGGCCAATCCACCTAACCTGCACATCGTTGGACACTAAGGGGCAATTTAGCACGGCCAATCCACCTAACCTGCACATTTTTGGACACTAAGGGGCAATTTAGCACGGCCAATCCACCTAACCTGCACATCTTTGGACACTAAGGGGCAATTTAGCATGGCCAATCCACCTAACCTGCACATCTTTGCACACTAAGGGACAATTTAGCACGGCCAATCCACCTAACCTGCACATCTTTGGGCACTAAGGGGCAATTTAGCATGGCCAATCCACCTAACCTGCACATCTTTGGACACTAAGGGGCAATTTAACACGGCCAATCCTCCTAACCTGCCCATCTTTGGTCACTAAGGGGCAATTTAGCACGGCCAATCCACCTAACCTGCACATCTAGGGGCTGTTTAGCACTGGGCTAAATCGCTGGCTTTGAAAGCAGACCAAGGCAGGCCAGCAGCACGGTTCGATTCCCGTATCAGCCTCCCCGAACAGGTGCCGGAATGTGGCGACTAGGGGCTTTTCACAGTAACTTCATTTGAAGCCTACTCGTGACAATAAGCGATTTTCATTTTTTCATTTCACCTAACCTGCACATCTTTGGACTGTGGGAGGAAACCGGAGCACCCGGAGGAAACCCACGCAGACACGGGGGGAGAACGTGCAGACTCCGCACAGACAGTGGCCCGAGGCCGGAATCGAACCCGGGTCCTTGGCGCCGTGAGGCAGCGGTGCTAACCACTGTGCCACCAAGCCCCGCCCCCGTTCGATAGGGTCGACGTGTTACGAACAAGTCCAATTGGGGAATATTCTTTACCCCGGGAGAGTGGGCGGGAACGTGGAATGTGGGCTGAGGGGGAAGCTGGGTAAACACGTTAGGGAGTGAGGGTTAGAAGGATATGTTTGTCGGAGCATTACCACCACCATGGACCAGTTGGGAGGAATGGGGGTCGCTCGATGTGGCAGATACCGGAGGGGGGGGGGAGGCGGGAACAACATGGAAGAAGAAAGACAGACGCGCCTTTCGGGACCTGGAGACGTTCGCAATCACCTGGCAGCCAATGAGGGGCCTGGCCATTCGGCCCATCGAGCCTGCCTCCGCCACTCGAGGAGATTGCGACAAACAGGGGTGAATATTGACCCCAGGTCACCGGGGGCTGGGGGGGGGGGGGGGTCTGGTAAGAGGGCAAGGAGGGAGGGGAAGGGAACGCGCCCCTACCTTGACTGTCTTCTTGGCATGGGCGTCTAAGGCCTTCCCCTGGGAGCTGACCATCCGGACGTTGGCTCTGAATTGGCCGTCGGTCTCCGCGCCCCCCAGGCTGGGCATCTCTGCAATCAGCACGGCAACGTCCACATCCCTGAAGGCCACCTCGTCAAGGTCCGTTACCGTGACTCCTGCAGGGGAGAGGCAGACAGCGTCAACCAGCTGGCAAACACACAGAGCTCCCACGCAAAGCACTCCCGATAATGTGACCGGCGGACGGGTTTTATTTTATAAACGTGAAGCTGGCTACAGGACAGGACCCCGGGGAGAACTCCACTAACTGTGGCGAGGCGTTTAGCACCGCTACCTCACAGCGCCAGGGTCCCAGGTTCGATTCCCAGCCTCGGGTCACTGTCTGTGCGGAGTCTGCACGTTCTCCCCGTGTCTGCGTGGGTTTCCTCCGGGTGCTCCGGTTTCCTCCCACAGTCCAAAGATGTGCGGGTTAGGTGGGGTTATGGTGCTGGGGTGGGAGAGTGGGCCAAGGTTAGGGTCCTCTTTCAGAGGGTGCGTGTAGACTCGATGGGGCGAATGGACTCCTTCTGCACTGTGGGGATTCTATGCCTCTTCCAATAGTGGCGTGGGATCTTTCACACCCAGCGGAGGGGAGACAGGGACTGGGTTTCATGTTTTGTCCAAAAGACAGAACCCTAGACAGTGCAGCACTCCCTCAGTACTGACCCTCTGACAGTGCAGCACTCCCTCAGTACTGACCCTCTGACAGTGCAGCACTCCCTCAGTACTGACCCTCTGGCACTGCAGCACTCCCTCAGTACTGACCCTCTGACAGTGCAGCACTCCCTCAGTACTGACCCTCTGACAGTGCAGCATTGCCTCAGTACTGACCCTCTGACAGTGCGGCACTCCCTCAGTACTGACCCTCTGACAGTGCAGCGCTCCCTCAGTACTGACCCTCTGACAGTGCGGCACTCCCTCAGTACTGACTTTCTGTCTGTCTTTGTCGACAGGAATAGTGCCGGAAGACTGGAGGATAGCAAATGTTGTCCCCTTGTTCAAGAAGGGGAGTAGAGACAACCCTGGTAATTATAGACCTGTGAGCCTTACTTCGGTTGTGGGTAAAATGTTGGAAAAGGTTATAAGAGATAGGGTTTATAATCATCTTGAAAAGAACAAGTTGATTAGCGATACTCAACACGGTTTTGTGAAGGGTAGGTCATGTCTCACAAACCTTATTGAGTTTTTTGAGAAGGTGACCAAACAGGTGGATCAGGGTAAAGCTGTTGATGTGGTGTATATGGATTTCAGTAAGGCGTTTGATAAGGTTCCCCACGGTAGGCTATTGCAGAAAATAAGGAAGTATGGAATTGAAGGTGATTTAGCGGTTTGGATCAGTAATTGGCTAGCTGAAAGAAGACAGAGGGTGGTGGTTGATGGCAAATGTTCATCCTGGAGTTCAGTTACTAGTGGTGTACCGCAAGGATCTGTTTTGGGGCCACTGCTGTTTGTCATTTTTATAAATGACCTGGAAGAGGGTGTAGAAGGATGGGTTAGTAAATTTGCAGATGACACGAAGGTCGGTGGAGTTGTGGATAGTGCTGAAGGATGTTATAGGATACAGAGGGACATAGATAAGCTGCAGAGCTGGCTGAGAGGTGGCAGATGGAGTTTAATGCGGAAAAGTGTGAGGTGGTTCACTTTGGAAGGAGTAACAGGAATGCAGAGTACTGGGCTAATGGCAAGATTCTTGGTAGTGTAGATGAACAGAGAGATCTCGGCATCCAGGTACATAAATCCCTGAAAGTTGCCACCCAGGTTAATAGGGCTGTTAAGAAGGCATATGGTGTGCTAGCCTTTATAAGCAGGGGGATTGAGTTTCGGAACCACAAGGTCATGCTGCAGCTGTACATAACTCTGGTGCGGCCACACCTGGAGTACTGCGTGCAGTTCTGGTCACCACATTATAGGAAGGATGTGGAAGCTTTGGAAAGGGTTCAGAGGAGATTTACTAGGATGTTGCCTGGTATGGAGGGAAGGTCTTACGAGGAAAGGCTCAGGGAATTGAGGTTGTTTTCATTAGAGAGGAGAAGGCTGAGAGGTGACTTAATAGAGACATATAAGATAGTCAGAGGGTTAGATAGGGTGGACAGTGAGAGTCTTTTTCCTCGGATGGTGATGACCAACACGAGGGGACATAGCTTTAAATTGAGGGGTGAGAGATATAGGACAGATGTCAGAGGCAGTTTCTTTACTCAGAGAGTAGTAGGGGTGTGGAACGCCCTGCCTGCAATAGTAGTAGACTCGCCAACTTTAAGGGCATTTAAGTGGTCACTGGATAGACATATGGATGAAAATGGAATAGTGTAGGTCAGATAGGCTTCAGATGGTTTCACAGGTCGGCGCAACATCGAGGGCCGAAGGGCCCGTACTGCGCTGTAGTGTTCTATGTTCTATGACCCTCTGACAGTGCAGCACTCCCTCAGTACTGACCCTCTGACAGTGCTGCACTCCCTCAGTACTGACCCTCTGACAGTGCGGCACTCCCTCAGTACTGACCCTCTGACAGTGCGGCACTCCCTCAGTACTGACCCTCTGACAGTGCTGCACTCCCTCAGTACTGACCCTCTGACAGTGCAGCGCTCCCTCAGTACTGACCCTCTGACAGTGCAGCACTCCCTCAGCACTGACCCTCTGACAGTGCAGCACTCCCTCAGTACTGACCCTCTGACAGTGCGGCACTCCCTCAGTACTGACCCTCTGACAGTGCGGCACTCCCTCAGTACTGACCCTCAGACAGTGCTGCACTCCCTCAGTACTGACCCTCTGACAGTGCGGCACTCCCTCAGTACTGACCCTCTGACAGTGCGGCACTCCCTCAGTACTGACCCTCAGACAGTGCTGCACTCCCTCAGTACTGACCCTCTGACAGTGCGGCACTCCCTCAGTACTGACCCTCTGACAGTGCGGCATTCCCTCAGTACTGACCCTCTGACAGTGCAGCACTCCCTCAGTACTGACCCTCTGACAGTGCAGCACTCCCTCAGTACTGACCCTCTGACAGTCCAGCACTCCCTCAGTACTGACCCTCTGACAGTGCGGCACTCCCTCAGTACTGACCCTCTGACAGTGCGGCGCTCCCTCAGTACTGACCCTCTGACAGTGCGGCACTCCCTCAGTACTGACCCTCTGACAGTGCGGCGCTCCCTCAGTACTGACCCTCTGACTGTGCGGCACTCCCTCAGTACTGACCCTCTGACAGTGCGGCACTCCCTCAGTACTGACCCTCTGACAGTGCGGCGCTCCCTCAGTACTGACCCTCTGACAGTGCGGCGCTCCCTCAGTACTGACCCTCTGACTGTGCGGCACTCCCTCAGTACTGGCACTAGGTGTGTCTGCCTGGATAATAGAGTTTAGACTTTGGCTCAAAATCACAACCCATTGACTCAGAGGCGTTGGTGAGAGAGAGAGAGAGACAGCGAAAGAGAGCGAGAGTGAGTGGGAGAGAGTGAAAGAGGGAACCAGGGAAAGTGAAAATTAGTGACAGCGAGAGAGAGAGAGTAGGAGAGAGTGGGAAAGAGCGGAAGAGACCAAAGAGAGGGAGAGAAAGAGAGCGAAAGAGAGCAAAACAGAGCAAAAGTGAGCGAAAGAGAGTGAAAAAGAGTGAGAGAGAGGGCAAGCGAGGAGGGCAAAAGAGAATGAAAGACACCAAAAGAGTGAGAGCGAACGAATGTGAGAGAAAGCAAGAGAACGCGAGAAAGCTAGAGAGAGAGAGCGCGTGCAAGGGACCGAGAGAGGGAGCGAGGGAGGAAGTGAGAGAGGGAGCGAGAGAGGGAGCGAGAGAGGGAGTGACAGAAAGAGAGCGTGAGTGCGAGAGAGAGTGAGAGTGAGAGAGAGCGCGAGAGAGAGAGCGAGAGGAACCGAGAGAGGGAGCGAGAGAGGGAGCGAGAGAGGGAGCGAGAGAGGGAGTGACAGAAAGAGAGTGAGAGAGAGTGAGAGTGAGAGAGAGCGCGAGAGAGATAGCAAGAGGAACCGAGAGAGGGAGCGAGAGAGGGAGTGACAGAAAGGGAGCGAGAGAGAGTGCGAGAGAGAGTGAGAGAGAGAGCGAGAGGAACCGAGAGAGGGAGCGAGAGAGGGAGCGAGAGAGGGAGCAAGAGAGGGAGTGACAGAAAGGGAGCGAGAGAGAGTGCGAGAGAGAGTGAGAGAGAGAGCGAGAGAAACCGAGAGAGGGAGCGAGAGAGGGAGCGAGAGAGGGAACGAGAGAGGGAGTGACAGAAAGAAAGAGCGCGAGAGGGACCGAGAGAGGTAGCGAGAGAGGGAGCGTCAGAAAGAGAGAGCAAGAGAGAGCTAGAGAGAGAGAGCGCGAGAGGGACCAAGAGAGGGAGAGAGTGAGAGTGAGAGAGAGCGCGAGAGAGAGCGCGAGAGGGACCGTGAGAGGGAGCGAGAGAGGGAGCGTCAGAAAGAGAGAGCAAGAGAGAGCTAGAGAGAGAGAGCGCGAGAGGGACCAAGAGAGGGAGAGAGAGAGAGAGAGAGAGAGACAGCGAAAGAGAGCGAGAGTGAGTGGGAGAGAGTGAAAGAGGGAACCAGGGAAAGTGAAAATTAGTGACAGTGAGAGAGAGAGAGTAGGAGAGAGTGGGAAAGAGCGGAAGAGACCAAAGAGAGGGAGAGAAAGAGAGTGAAAGAGAGCAAAACAGAGCAAAAGTGAGCGAAAGAGAGTGAAAAAGAGTGAGAGAGAGAGCAAGCGAGGAGGGCAAAAGAGAATGAAAGACACCAAAAGAGTGAGAGCAAACGAATGTGAGAGAAAGCAAGAGAACGCGAGAAAGCTAGAGAGAGAGAGCGCGTGCAAGGGACCGAGAGAGGGAGCGAGGGAGGAAGTGAGAGAGGGAGCGAGAGAGGGAGCGAGAGAGGGAGTGACAGAAAGAGAGCGTGAGTGCGAGAGAGAGTGAGAGTGAGAGAGAGCGCGAGAGAGAGAGCGAGAGGAACCGAGAGAGGGAGCGAGAGAGGGAGCGAGAGAGGGAGCGAGAGAGGGAGCGAGAGAGGGAGTGACAGAAAGAGAGCGTGAGTGCGAGAGAGAGTGAGAGTGAGAGAGAGCGCGAGAGAGAGAGCGAGAGGAACCGAGAGAGGGAGCGAGAGAGGGAGCGAGAGAGGGAGCGAGAGAGGGAGTGACAGAAAGAGAGTGAGAGGGTGAGAGTGAGAGAGAGCGCGAGAGAGATAGCAAGAGGAACCGAGAGAGGGAGCGAGAGAGGGAGTGACAGAAAGGGAGCGAGAGAGAGTGCGAGAGAGAGTGAGAGAGAGAGCGAGAGGAACCGAGAGAGGGAGCGAGAGAGGGAGTGACAGAAAGGGAGCGAGAGAGAGTGCGAGAGAGAGTGAGAGAGAGAGCGAGAGGAACCGAGAGAGGGAGCGAGAGAGGGAGCGAGAGAGGGAGCGAGAGAGGGAGTGACAGAAAGAGAGAGCGCGAGAGGGACCGAGAGAGGTAGCGAGAGAGGGAGCGGCAGAAAGAGAGAGCAAGAGAGAGCTAGAGAGAGAGAGCGCGAGAGGGACCAAGAGAGGGAGAGAGTGAGAGTGAGAGAGAGCGCGAGAGAGAGCGCGAGAGGGACCGAGAGAGGGAGCGAGAGAGGGAGCGTCAGAAAGAGAGAGCAAGAGAGAGCTAGAGAGAGAGCGAGCGAGAGAGGGAGCAAGAGGAGCAAGAGAGGGAGCGAGAGAGGGAGCGAGAGAGAAAGGGAGCAATAGAAAGAGAGAGCGAGAGAGCAAGAGAGAGCGCGAGGGAGAGAGCGAGCCAGAGCGAGAGAGCGAGCCAGAGAGAGCGAGAGAGGGAGCGACAGAGAGAGCGAGAGAGCAAGAGAGAGCTAGAGAGAGCTAGAGAGAGCCAGAGAGAGAGCGAGAGAGCAAGAGAGAGCGCGAGTGAGAGCGAGAGAGCGAGCCAGAGCGAGAGAGCGAGCCAGAGAGAGAGAACGAGAGAGGGAGCGACAGAGAGAGCGAGAGAGCTAGAGAGAGCTAGAGAGAGCGAGAGAGGGAGCGAGAGCTAGAGAGAGCCAGAGAGAGAGAGAGAGCCAGAGCGAGAGAGCGAGCCAGAGAGAGAGAGCGAGAGAGGGAGCGACAGAGAGAGCGAGAGAGCAAGAGAGAGCTAGAGAGAGCTAGAGAGAGCCAGAGAGGAGAGCGAGCCAGAGCGAGAGAGCGAGCCAGAGAGAGAGAGAGCGAGAGAGGGAGCGACAGAGAGAGCAAGAGAGAGCTAGAGAGAGCTAGAGAGAGCGAGAGAGGGAGCGAGAGAGGGAGCGACAGAGAGAGCGAGAGAGCAAGAGAGAGCGAGCCAGAGAGAGAGCGAGAGAGGGAGCGACAGAGAGAGCAAGAGAGAGCTAGAGAGAGCGAGAGAGGGAGCGAGAGAGGGAGCGAGAGAGGGAGCGACAGAGAGAGCGAGTGAGCAAGAGAGAGCTAGAGAGAGAGAGAGAGCGAGCCGCTCCGAAGGGGAAGCTGGATTAACCTGTGAGGGTGAAAGGACAGAATGCCCTGGAGATGTGTGGGGAGGGAGGGGGGGCTGGAGTGGAGGGTTCATGCCAGCAGGGGGGGGGGGGGGGGGGTTGGAGTGGAGGGTTCATGCCAGCAGGGGGGGGGGCTGGAGTGGAGGGTTCATGCCAGCAGGGGGGGGGTTGGAGTGGAGGGTTCATGCCAGCAGGGGGGGGGGTTGGAGTGGAGGGTTCATGCCAGCAGGGGGGGGGGGTTGGAGTGGAGGGTTCATGCCAGCAGGGGGGGAGTTGGAGTGGAGGGTTCATGCCAGCAGGGGGGGGGGTTGGAGTGGAGGGTTCATGCCAGCAGGGGGGGGGTTGGAGTGGAGAGTTCATGCCAGCAGGGGGGGGCTGGAGTGGAGGGTTCATGCCAGCAAGTGGGGGGGGGTTGGAGTGGAGGGTTCATGCCAGCAGGGGGGGGGGTTGGAGCGGAGGGTTCATGCCAGCAGGGGGGGCTGGAGTGGAGGGTTCATGCCAGCAGGGGGGGGTTGGAGTGGAGGGTTCATGCCAGCAGGGGGGGGGTTGGAGTGGAGGGTTCATGCCAGCAAGGGGGGGGGGGCTGGAGTGGAGGGTTCATGCCAGCAGGGGGGGGGGTTGGAGTGGAGGGTTCATGCCAGCAGGGGGGGGGGGGTGGGAGTGGAGGGTTCATGCCAGCAGGGGGGGGGGGGGTTGGAGTGGAGGGTTCATGCCAGCAGGGGGGGGGGGGTGGAGGGGAGGGTTCATGCCAGCAGGGGGGGGGGGTGGAGTGGAGGGTTCATGCCAGCAGGGGGGGGGTTGGAGTGGAGGGTTCATGCCAGCAGGGGGAGGGGGGGTTGGAGTGGAGGGTTCATGCCAGCAGGGGGGGGGGTTGGAGTGGAGGGTTCATGCCAGCAGGGGGGGGGTTGGAGTGGGGGGTTCATGCCAGCAGGGGGGGGGGGGGTTGGAGTGGAGGTTCATGCCAGCAGGGGGGGGGGTTGGAGTGGAGGGTTTCATGCCAGCAAGGGGGGGGGGGGGGCTGGAGTGGAGGGTTCATGCCAGCAGGGGGGGGGTTGGAGTGGAGAGTTCATGCCAGCAGGGGGGGGGTGGAGTGGAGGGTTCATGCCAGCAGGGGGGGGGGGCTGGAGTGGAGGGTTCATGCCAGCGTGGGGGGGGTTGGAGTGGAGGGTTCATGCCAGCAGGGGGGGGGGGTTGGAGTGGAGGGTTCATGCCAGCAGGGAGGGGGGGTTGGAGTGGAGGGTTCATGCCAGCAGGGGGGGGGGTTGGAGTGGAGGGTTCATGCCAGCAGGGGGGGGGGGGGGGGGTTGGAGTGGAGGGTTCATGCCAGCAGGGGGGGGAGTTGGAGTGGAGGGTTCATGCCAGCGGGGGGGGAGTTGGAGTGGAGGGTTCATGCCAGCAGGAGGGGGGTTGGAGTGGAGGGTTCATGCCAGCGGGGGGGGGGGGGGTTGGAGTGGAGGGTTCATGCCAGCAGGGGGAGGGGGGGTTGGAGTGGAGGGTTCATGCCAGCAGGGGGGGGGGGTTGGAGTGGAGGGTTCATGCCAGCAGGGGGGGGGTTGGAGTGGAGGGTTCATGCCAGCAGGGGGGGGGTTTGGAGTGGAGGGTTCATGCCAGCGGGGGGGGGGGTTGGAGTGGAGGGTTCATGCCAGCAGGGGGGGGGTTGGAGTGGAGGGTTCATGCCAGCAGGGGGGGGGTTGGAGTGGAGGGTTCATGCCAGCAGGGGGGGGGTTGGAGTGGAGGGTTCATGCCAGCAGGGGGGGGGTTGGAGTGGAGGGTTCATGCCAGCAGGGGGGGGGGGGTTGGAGTGGAGGGTTCATGCCAGCAGGGGGGGGGGGTTGGAGTGGAGGGTTCATGCCAGCAGGGGGGGGGGGCTGGAGTGGAGGGTTCATGCCAGCAGGGGGGGGGGTTGGAGTGGAGGGTTCATGCCAGCAGGGGGGGGTTGGAGTGGAGGGTTGATGCCAGCAGGAGGGGGGTTGGAGTGGAGGGTTCATGCCAGCAGGGGGGGGGTTGGAGTGGAGGGTTCATGCCAGCAAGGGGGGGGGGGTGTTGGAGTGGAGGGTTCATGCCAGCAGGGGGGGGGTTGGAGTGGAGGGTTCATGCCAGCAGGGGGGGGGGGGGGGGTTGGAGTGGAGGGTTCATGCCAGCAGGGGGGGGGTTGGAGTGGAGGGTTCATGCCAGCAGGGGGGGGGGTTGGAGTGGAGGGTTCATGCCAGCAGGGGGGGCTGGAGTGGAGGGTTCATGCCAGCAGGGGGGGGGGTTGGAGTGGAGGGTTCATGCCAGCAGGGGGGGGGGGGTGGAGTGGAGGGTTCATGCCAGCAGGGGGGGGGGGTTGGAGTGGAGGGTTCATGCCAGCAGGGGAGGGGGGTTGGAGTGGAGGGTTCATGCCAGCAGGGGGGGGGTTGGAGTGGAGGGTTCATGCCAGCAGGGGGGGGGGTTGGAGTGGAGGGTTCATGCCAGCAGGGGAGGGGGGTTGGAGTGGAGGGTTCATGCCAGCAGGGGGGGGGGTTGGAGTGGGGGGTTCATGCCAGCAGGGGAGGGGGGTTGGAGTGGAGGGTTCATGCCAGCAGGGGGGGGGCTGGAGTGGAGGGTTCATGCCAGCAGGGGGGGGGGGGTTGGAGTGGAGGGTTCATGCCAGCAGGGGGGGGTTGGAGTGGAGGGTTCATGCCAGCAGGGGGGGGGGGCTGGAGTGGAGGGTTCATGCCAGCAGGGCGGGGGGGTTGGAGTGGAGGGTTCATGCCGGCAGGGGGCAGCTGGGGAGTTTGTTTCGCTGCCTGGCCCCGCGGTTCAGGTTACCTTGGAGGAGTTGGAGGGCACAGTCCTGCAGCTCCATCGCCACGCCGCTCAGCACGTCCCAACATCGAGGGCACGTCCATCAGGACCAGGGCCATAGGCTGCAAGAGCAACACAAGTGAACCATTCCGGCAGGAAGGCCAATCAAAATGAAACAGGACAATCTGAAACGGGATGAATGGCCGCAGCCGCGCCTCGCCGCCCCGGCCTGCGATTCTCCGAGGCGCGGAGAATCGGCGCCCTTTACGCCGGCGGGTTTGGCGTGGCTCCGATCGCGGGCCGCGGTACGAGGCCGGGCCGCCCTTTCTCCGGCCCGGATGAGTCGCTGCCGGCGGGAACTCTGCGTGCGTGAAGGGTCGGGGGTCGGCCTGTGTGTAGGGGAGGGGGGGGGGGGCCCTCCGATGGGGTCTGGCCCGCGATTGGGGCCCACCGATCGGCGGGCCAGCTCCCCCCCCAGGCCTACTTTGTTGCGCGTCCCGCCCCAGAGCCCCCGCGCCGTGTTGCGTCCGTTAAGCCGCCGCGCAGGCGCGGGTCGGCGCCGCCCCCGGTGCGCGGCAGGAAGTGAGGCTGGAACGGCGTGGACCGCTCCAGCGCCGTGCTGGCCCCCTGTGTGGGGGGGGGGGGGGGGGGGGGGGGGGGGGGAACAGAATCGCTATTGCCCGCGACGGAGATTCGCGCCCAGGAACTTTTATAAAACGCCCCAATCAGGAGAATTGTGTCCGAGTCCGCGCCCCCTTGCTTACGGAGGTTGGTCAAGGCCTTGGAGAGGGTGCGGAGGAAACCCTCCAGCCTTCAGTCAGACCAGGGCTAACCTGCAGCCTCACTCCATACGCCCGCCTTCGTCCCATAATCCCCTCATACCTCTGGCTGTCACACACGGTGGCGGGGTGGGGGGGGGGGGGGGGGAACCGGATCATTCTCCGCGGCTCTGGGAGACGCGGCGGCCGTATCGTACTTGCCTGCCCGCCCCCGAACACTGCTCCGCTGGCCACGCTGTAGAGCAGAGAGTAGGCAGTCGGACCAGCAGCCCCAGTCACCACAACCTTCACTGGCTCCTCCTGCAACAGAGGCTACAGTCAATCGTCATCGCGAGATCATCTGGTAACTTAGCGCGGCCAATCCACCTAACCTGTACATCTTTGGACACTAAGGGGCAATTTAGCACGGCCAATCCACCTAACCTGTACATCTTTGGACACTAAGGGGCAATTTAGCACGGCCAATCCACCTAATCTGTACATCTTTGGACACTAAGGGGCAATTTAGCGCGGCCAATCCACCTAACCTGTACATCTTTGGACACTGAGGGGCAATTTAGCACGGCCAATCCACCCAACCTGCACATCTTTGGACACTGAGGGGCAATTTAGCACGGCCAATCCACCTAACCTGCACATCTTTGGACACATGTGAGGTATTTCCGGACAAATGTGAGGTAATGCATTTTGGAAGGTCTAATGCAGGTAGGGAATATACAGTGAATGGTAGAACCCTCAAGAGTATTGACAGTCAGAGAGATCTAAGTGTACATCCACAGGTCACTGAAAGGGGCAACACAGGTGGGGAAGGTAGTCAAGAAGGCATACGGCATGCTTGCCTTCATTGGCCGGGGCATTGAATATAAGAATTGGCAAGTCATGTTGCAGCTGTATAGAACCTTAGTTCGGCCACACTTGGGGTATAGTGTTCAATTCTGGTCGCCACACTACCAGAAGGATGTGGAGGCTTTAGAGAGGGTGCAGAAGAGATTTACCAGGATGTTGCCGGGTACGGAGGGTATTAGCTATGAGGAGCGGTAGAAGAAACTCGGTTTGTTCTCACTGGAACGACGGAGGATGAGGGGGCGACCTGATAGAGGTCTACTAAATTATGAGGGGCATAGACAGAGTGGATTGTCAGAGGCTTTTCCCCAGGGTAGAGGGGTCAATTACTAGGGGGCATAGGTTTAAGGTGCGAGGGGCAAGGTTTACAGGAGATGTATGAGGTAAGTTTTTTTACACGGAGGGTAGTGGGTGCCTGGAACTCGCTGCCGGAGGAGGTGGTGGAAGCAGGGACAATAGTGACATTTAAGGGGCATCTTGACAAATACATGAATAGGATGGGAATAGAGGGATACGGACCCAGGATGGGTAGAGGATTTTAGACGGGCAGCATGGTCAGCGCAGGCTTGGAGGGCCGAAGGGCCTGTTCCTGTGCTGTACTTTTCTTTGTTCTTTGTACAAAGGGGCAATTTAGCACGGCCAATCCACCTAACCTGTGGGAGGAAACCGGAGCACCCGGAGGAAACCCACGCAGACACGGGGGGAGAACGTGCAGACTCCACACAGACAGTGACCCGAGGCCGGAATTGAACCCGGGCCGTGGTGAGGCAGCAGTGCTAACCGCCTCGGCACTCTGCCGCCCCATTCTTATTCCATTCTGACCTCCTCCATCATCTTGCTCAAGGCATTAATGTCAAGTCCATGCGGTCACTCCTCCCCGGGAATCCTCGGCCACCATCCCATTGCACTCGAATTGCAAAAAGATGGTGTCCAAATCTCTCCCGGGCCTTGCTCCCTCCCCTGTGTCTGTAACCGTCCTCCAGACACGGAGTGATCTTGGCACAGGGAGAACTCTCTCGACCCATCCAGACCGCATCGCTCTCTGCCATTCCCTTCGGCCCCCCTGACCTCACTGCGGTATCCCCCTCCCAGCCAATCACAGTGCAGTGATCCCCCTCCCAGCCAATCACAGTGCGGGATTCCCCTCCCAGCCAATCAGACTGCGGTGATCCCCATTCCAGCCAATTACAGTGCGGTGATCCCCATCCCAGCCAATCACAGTGCAGTGATCCCCCTCCCAGCCAATCACAGTGCGGGATTCCCCTTCCAGCCAATCACAGTGCGGGATCCCCCTCCCAGCCAATCAGACTGCGGTGATCCCCATTCCAGCCAATCACAGTGCAGTGATCCCCCTCCCAGCCAATCACAGTGCAGGATTCCCCTTCCAGCCAATCACAGTGCGGTGAACCCCATCCCAGCCAATCACAGTGCGGCATTCCCCTTTCAGCCAATTACAGTGCGGTGATCCCCCTCCCAGCCAATCAAACTGCAGTGATCCTCCTCCCAGCCAATCACAGTGCGGTGACCCCCCTCCCAGCCAATCACAGTGCGGTGAACCCATCCCAGCCAATCACAGTGCGGTGATCCCCATCCCAGCCAATCACAGTGCGGTTATCCCCCTCCCAGCCAATCACAGTGCGGTGAACCCCATCCCAGCCAATCACAGTGCGGCATTCCCCTCCCAGCCAATCACAGTGCGGCATTCCCCTCCCAGCCAATTACAGTGTGGTGATCCTCCTCCCAGCCAATCACAGTACGGTGATCCCCATCCCAGCCAATCACAGTGCAGTGATTCCCCCTCCCGGCCAATCACAGTGCGGTGATCCCCCCTCCCAGCCAATCACAGTGCGGTGATCCCCATCCCAGCCAATCACAGTGCAGTGATTCCCCCTCCCAGCCAATCACAGTGCGGTTATCCCCCTCCCAGCCAATCACAGTGCAATGATCCCCCTCCCAGCCAATCACAGTGCGGGATTCCCCTTCCAGCCAATCACAGTGCAGTGATTCCCCCTCCTAGCCTATCACAGTGTGGTGATCCCCATCCCAGCCAATCACAGTGCGGTGATCCCCCCTCCCAGCCAAACACAATGCGGGATCCCCTCCCAGCCAATCACAGTGCGGTGATCCTCCTCCCAGCCAATCACAGTGCAGTGATCCCCTCCCAGCCTATCACAGAGCGGGATTCCCGGGGCCACGGTCTCTGCGCGCGGAGACTCACCATGGCGGCGCCGCCTCGCTCTGAGCCCGGCCCCGCCCCCTGGATACAGGACCCGCCCCCTAGATACAGGCCGCGCCCTCTGGATACAGGACCTGCCCCCTAGATACAGGCCGCGCCCCCTGGATACAGGCCGCGCCCCCTGGATACAGGCCACGCCCCCTGGACAAAGGTACCGTCGCGGCTCGAACTCGACAAGCTCCGCCACCGCCCACACGCACCGCCCCTAGATACAGACCCCGCCCCCTGGATTCAGACACCGCCCCTAGATACAGACCCCGCCCCCTGGATTCAGACACCGCCCCTAGATACAGACCCCGCCCTGGCATCAGAAATGCGTTTTCTGGTAGCAGGCCCCGCCCCCTGGCAGCAGGCCCCGCCCCCTGGCAACAGGCCGCGCCGCGTCCCCAACTCGACAAGCTCCGCCGCCGCCCCCTGCCGCCGCCCCCTGGATACAGACTCCGCCCCTGGATACAAGCCGCGCCCACTGGTTACAGACCACGCCCCTGCCCGAAACGACATGTTCCTCCCCTGCTCAAATGCACCGCCCCCTGGACACAGACCCCGCCTCTGGTTACAAGCCACGCCCCCTTGATACAGCCACGCCCCCTTGATACAGACCCGCCCCCTTGGTACAAGCCCCGCCCCCTTGATACAGACCCCAACCCCTGGATACAAGCCCCGCCCCCTGGTTACAGACCACGCCCCTGCCCTCTCACAACAGGCTCCACCCCTGCCCAAATGCACCGCCCCCTTAATACAGACCCCGCCCCTGGATACAGACCCCACCCCCTGGATACAGACCCCGCCCCTGGATACAGACCCTGCCCCTGGATACAGACCCCACCCCCTGGTCACAGACCCTGCCCCTGGATACAGACCCGCCTACCCAGCTAGACTCCGCCCCTCAAGCCAGGAGTGAGAGGGGGGCCACTCCAATCGTCAGGTTGGTGTTAGCCCCTCCGTCACTCGGAGCGAGGGGATTGCCGGGATACTGGCCCAGCCCCTCTGAAGGAATATTCAGCAATACCTCGTATGTTTCCAACTCAGGAAAGTGACTGTGCACTTAGTGCCGTACGGGATGGTGACCGTGCACTCGGTGCCGAACGGGATGGTGACGGTGCACTCGGTGCCGAACGGGATGGTGACCGTGCACTCGGTGCCGAACGGGATGGTGACCGTGCACTCGGTGCCGAACGGGATGGTGACCGTGCACTCGGTGCCGAACGGGATGGTGATGGTGCATTCAGTGCCGTACGGGATGGTGACGGTGCACTCACAGCTGCACGGGGTGGTGACAGTGCATTCAGTGCCGTACGGGATGGTGACGGTGCACTCAGTGCCGTACGGGATGGTGACGGTGCACTCAGTGCCGAACGGGATGGTGACGGTGCACTCAGTGCCGAACGGGATGGTGACCGTGCACTCGGTGCCGAACGGGATGGTGATGGTGCATTCAGTGCCGTACGGGATGGTGACGGTGCACTCAGTGCCGTACGGGATGGTGACGGTGCACTCAGTGCCGTACGGGATGGTGACGGTGCACTCAGTGCCGTACGAGATGGTGATGGTGCACTCAGTGCCGTACGGGATGGTGACGGTGCACTCACTGCTGCACGGGGTGGTGACAGTGCATTCAGTGCCGTACGGGATGGTGACTGTGCACTCAGTGCCGTACGGGATGGTGACTGTGCACTCAGTGCCAAACGGGATGGTGACGGTGCACTCACTGCTGCACGGGGTGGTGACAGTGCACTCAGTGCCAAACGGGATGGTGACAGTGCACTCGGTGCCACACGGGATGGTGACGGTGCACTCAGTGCCGTACGGGATGGTGACCGTGCACTCAGTGCTGCACGGGATGGTGACGGTGCACTCAGTGCCAAACGAGATGGTGATGGTGCACTCAATGCTGAACGGGATGATGGTGCACTCGGTGCCAAACGGGACGGTGATGGTGCACTGGGTGCCGAGCGGGATGGTGATGGTGCACTCAGTGCCGAACGGGATGGTGACGGTGCACTCAGTGCCGAACAGGATGGCGATGGTGCACTGGGTGCCGAGCGGGATGGTGATGGTGCACTCGGTGCCAAACGGGACGGTGATGGTGCACTGGGTGCCGAGCGGGATGGTGATGGTGCACTCAGTGCCGAACGGGATGGTGACGGTGCACTGGGTGCCGAGCGGGATGGTGATGGTGCACTCAGTGCCGAACGGGATGGTGACGGTGCACTGGGTGCCGAACGGGATGGTGACGGTGCACTGGGTGCCGAACGGGATGGTGACGGTGCACTCAGTGCCGAACAGGATGGCGATGGTGCACTGGGTGCCGAACGGGACGGTGACTGTGCACTCAGTGCCAAATGGGATGGTGACGGTGCACTCAGTGCCGAGCGGGATGATGACGGTGCACTCAGTGCCGAACGGGATGGTGACAGTGCACTCAGTGCCACACGGGACGGTGACTCTGCACTCAGTGCCAAATGGGATGGTGACGGTGCACTCAGTGCCGAACGGGATGGTGACGGTGCACTCAGTGCCGAACGGGATAGTGACGGTGCACTCAGTGCCACACGGGACGGTGACTGTGCACTCAGTGCCGAACGGGATGGTGACGGTGCACTCGGTGCCAAATGGGATGGTGACGGTGCACTCAGTGCCGAGTGGGATGGTGACAGTGCACTCAGTGCCACACGGGACGGTGACTGTGCACTCAGTGCCGAACGGGAAGGTGACGGTGCACTCGGTGCCATACGGGATGGTGACGGTGCACTCGGTGCCACACGGGATGGTGACGGTGCACTCAGTGCCACACGGGATGGTGACGGTGCACTCGGTGCCGTACGGGATGGTGACAGTGCAGTCAGTGCCTAACGGGATGGCGACGGTGCACTCAGTGCCGTACGGGATGGTGATGGTGCACTGGGTGCCGAGCGGGATGGTGATGGTGCACTCAGTGCCGAACGGGATGGTGACGGTGCACTGGGTGCCGAACGGGATGGTGACGGTGCACTGGGTGCCGAACGGGATGGTGACGGTGCACTCAGTGCCGAACAGGATGGCGATGGTGCACTGGGTGCCGAACGGGACGGTGACTGTGCACTCAGTGCCAAATGGGATGGTGACGGTGCACTCAGTGCCGAGCGGGATGGTGACGGTGCACTCAGTGCCACACGGGACGGTGACTCTGCACTCAGTGCCAAATGGGATGGTGACGGTGCACTCAGTGCCGAACGGGATGGTGACGGTGCACTCAGTGCCGAACGGGATAGTGACGGTGCACTCGGTGCCAAATGGGATGGTGACGGTGCACTCAGTGCCGAGTGGGATGGTGACAGTGCACTCAGTGCCACACGGGACGGTGACTGTGCACTCAGTGCCGAACGGGAAGGTGACGGTGCACTCGGTGCCATACGGGATGGTGACGGTGCACTCAGTGCCACACGGGATGGTGACGGTGCACTCAGTGCCGAACGGGATGGTGACGGTGCACTCGGTGCCAAACGGGACGGTGACTGTGCACTCAGTGCCGAACGGGAAGGTGACGGTGCACTCGGTGCCATACGGGATGGTGACGGTGCACTCAGTGCCACACGGGATGGTGACGGTGCACTCAGTGCCGAACGGGATGGTGACGGTGCACTCAGTGCCGAACGGGATGGTGACGGTGCACTCAGTGCCGAACGGGATGGTGACGGTGCACTCAGTGCCAAACGGGATGGTGACGGTGCACTCAGTGCCAAACGGGATGGTGACGGTGCACTCAGTGCCGAACGGGATGGTGACGGTGCACTCGGTGCCGAATGGGATGGTGACGGTGCACTCGGTGCCACACGGGATGGTGACGGTGCACTCAGTGCCGAACGGGATGGTGACGGTGCACTCGGTGCCGTACGGGATGGTGACGGTGCACTCAGTGCCGAACGGGATGGTGACGGTGCACTCAGTGCCGAACGGGATGGTGACGATGCACTCGGTGCCAAACGGGATGGTGACAGTGCACTCGGTGCCCAACGGGATGGTGACGGTGCACTCGGTGCCGTACGGGATGGTGACCGTGCACTCGGTGCCGAACGGGACGGTGACTGTGCACTCAGTGCCGTACGGGATGGTGACCGTGCACTCAGTGCCAAACGGGATGGTGACAGTGCACTCAGTGCCGTACAGGATGGTGACCGTGCACTCAGTGCCGTACAGGATGGTGACCGTGCACTCAGTGCCGAACGGGATGGTGACCGTGCACTCAGTGCCAAACGGGATGGTGACAGTGCACTCAGTGCCGTACAGGATGGTGACCGTGCACTCAGTGCCGTACAGGATGGTGACCGTGCACTCAGTGCCGAACGGGATGGTGACCGTGCACTCAGTGCCGTACGGGATGGTGACGGTGCACTCAGTGCCGGCCGCATCAGGACAAGAACAGAAATCAATCCAGGGAGAGCAACCTTCTTCAACATGGCTTTAATTCCAAATCACAAATAGTGCAACAACGAGGGCACACGCCCTCACAGGGAAATCCCCCACACTTAGTAAAACAAAATCTCACCTCGATCAACCTCGAATATAAATAGCCCTCCCCGAGACACACTCCGAGAGCGTTCAGTGCACCCCGCAGCGGGCGAGCAGAGTCCTTCACAGTTTAGACCGGAACCCGGGGAGGAGAGAGAGAGAGACAGTGGTGGAGGCTTGGGGGAGGGGGCGGTTTGGGATAAAAGGGGAGCCTCTCGATAGCAAGGATCATTCACCAGCCCCCCCAATCACCCCAATTTCACCAGTCGCTGCCAGGCGTAGGGCAAACGTCGGTGCCACGGCCGCGATGCTCCCCGCAGTCGAGCAGCCCCTGACTCCAATCGAGGAACACACGTGTACAGGGGGTGTGGGGGTGTTTGGTTGGGTTCGTAGACATGGGAAAACATCAGGAAGCTGGGGGGGGGGGGGAGCGAAGCTGAGGCCTGGGGTTTTGGAGGGGGTACGCCACTGGACGGAGGGGGAGGGTTGGGCTTGGCGGGAGCCATCCTGTGCCGGGGGGTCGGGGGGTGGAATAGGAGACACCGTCCCGTCCGCTCTGTCTGCCTGCCCTCCGGCTCTGCGGCCTACCCCCTGTGAGGCAGCCTGGCACCTCCGACGCCCGCTTGCCCCCAGGGGGTGGGTCCAGCCCTCCCAGACCGACCCAGCCGCCAAACCGTCTCCTCAAACCTCCCCACCAACCCCCTTAATCTCCAACACCCCCTCCCCGTGCTCGCAGACCCACACGGTCTCCCGGTCCGGCAACGCCTCAAGTTTAAAATTCCCATCCTGTTTTTAAAATCCCTTCAGGGCCTTGCACTCTCCCTATCTCTGCAACCCCCTCCATCCCTCCCTATCTCTGTAACTTCCTCCAGCCCCTACAACCCTCCCTATCTCTGTAACACCCTCCAGCCCCTACAACCCTCCCTATCTCTGTCACCCCCTCCAGCCCCCTCCCTATCTCTGTAACCCCCTCCAGCCCCCTACAACCCTCCCTATCTCTGTAACCACCTCCAGCCCCCTACAACCCTCCCTATCTCTGTAACCCCCTCCAGCCCCTACAACCCTCCCTATCTCTGTAACCTCCTCCAGCCCCTACACCCCTCCCTATCTCTGTAACCCCCTCCAGCCCCTACAACCCTCCCTATCTCTGTAACCCCCTCCAGCCCCAACAACCTTCCCTATCTCTGTAACCTCCTCCAGCCCCTACAACTCTCCTATCTCTGTAACCTCCTCCAGTCGCCTACAACCCTCGGGATTGTGGGGTTCCTCGATTGGATTGGAGGAGACGGTTGGGGGGTGATGGAGGGGTGGGTGGGGGGAGGTGCGGGAGGGGATTTGGGGAGCGGGGGAGCTCGAACCCAGGGCCCCCCTGACCCGGAGGGAGGGACCCGGTGGGGGTATCCCGAGAGGCGGCTTGCGACCCTCACTCGGAGCCGGGCCGGATCACGGCCACCGGGGAGCGCGTCGGCCATTTTGTAACCCCCGGGTTGCTGCTTCTGGAATGTTCTCTCTCACCGGTGGGAACCAGGAGGGTTGGAGCAAGGGGAGGGGGGGTGGGGGAGGTTCCGTGCCGACCCTCCCCCCCCCACCTCACTGGGCGCAGGAGTCGTCACGGCAACCAAACAAACGCACAAACTCACTTCAATCCAAGATCCCGCCTCTCCCCCCCCGTCCCCCACCCACATTTAAATAAAACATAAAATATCTTACAATGCGGTGTGTGTGTGTGGGGGGAGGGGGTGGGGGTGAGGGGAGAGATTGGGGGAGTCGGGGGGGGGGGGCGGGAATCCCAGGAAAAAATGGCGTTGTTTCCCCTCATCCCCACTTCCCCCTCCCTCGAGTTCCTGTCGCACGCCGTCTCAGATACTCCTGTGGGGGTGGGGGGGGGGGGGGGGGGGCAGGGACTGGGGGGCGTGGCGCGCGCCTCAGTCTTCAGGAGGGGGGGTGTGTTTGGGGGGAGGGGGGGGAGAGCCCCGGCGGGAGACCCAGGCCGGATCGTCAACGTCCCAGAGGGCGCCGAGCGGCCAACTCTGTCCCATTCGCCCATCTCTCTCTCTCTCTCTCTCTCTCCCCGTCTCTTCTCTCTCTCCTCTCGTTCAGTTTATCGCACACTTCTCCCGCCGGCTGTACTTCTGTCGTCTGTGTTCCAGGCCTCGCTCTAGTCGTGCATCCTCCTCTTCGGCCCTGGAGTTGGAGGGGTTGAGGGGGGGTGGGGAGGAAGAAACAAGAAAACAAACATTCATTCGCCACGTGTCCATTGCACGAAATCAGGCCATTCGCGACCACATTCCCCCCCACTCCCTGTGGGAGCGAGTCCCACATTCTCTCCCACTCCCTGTGGGAGCGTGTCCCACATTCTCCCCCACTCCCCGTGGGAGCGAGTCCCACATTCTCCCCCACTCCCCCGTGGGAGCGAGTCCCACATTCTCCCCCACTCCCCGTGGGAGCGAGTCCCACATTCTCCCCCACTCCCTGTGGGAGCGAGTCCCACATTCTCTCCCACTCCCTGTGGGAGCGAGTCCCACATTCTCCCCCACTCCCTGTGGGAGCGAGTCCCACATTCTCCCCCACTTCCCGTGGGAGCGAGTCCCACATTCTCCCCCACTCCCTGTGGGAGCGAGTCCCACATTCTCCCCCACTCCCTGTGGGAGCGAGACCCACATTCCCCCCCACTCCCCGTGGGAGCGAGTCCCACATTCTCCCCCACTCCCCGTGGGAGCGAGTCCCACATTCTCCCCCACTCCCTCTGGGAGTGAGTCCCACATTCTCCCCCACTCCCTGTGGGAGTGAGTCCCACATTCTTCCCCAGTCCCTGTGGGAGCGCGTCCCACATTCTCCCCCAACTCTCCGGGTGGAGATGTTTCTCTTGAATTCCCCCCCCCCCCCCCCCCCAGTGGAAAGAACTTCTCTACGTCAACCCCAGCGAACCCCTCCTCGTCTTAAAGTCTTCGACCGGGTTCCCCTCCCCTCTTCCCGTCCCACCCCTCTTTTCTTTACTTCAAACTTTCCCGATACTTTCAACCTGTCAAACATCGAGGAAAACTGGGACATTGCGACGAGTCAACGCGTCGTTACTGAAGGGTTGACAAATCCATGAGAATTTTATGTTGAGGATGCAGCACGTTGGACAGATAAAGAGGAACCTGTAGATGTTTTTCGTCCTAGGTTTCGAAATGTAAGGCAGCTGGGAATCCAAGGGCAATAATGATTGAGTTCAGTGTGAAGTCGGCCAGGCACGGAACCGACGCAGCAGACCTGTGTATCTCGCAAATTTAACTGCCTTGCAATAAACCGAGTTGCCATCTCGGTCCGGGACCTGTTTGCGGCCTACTAAATAATGGTCAGATTCTTGGCAGTGTGGATGAGCAGATAGATCTCAGTGTCCATGTACATAGATCCCTGAAAGTTGCCACCCAGGTTGAGAGGGTTGTTAAGAAGGCGTACGGTGTGTTAGCTTTTATTGGTAGAGGGATTGAGTTCCGGAGCCATGAGGTCATGTTGCAGCTGTACAAAACTCTGGTGCGGCCGCATTTGGAGTATTGCGTGCAGTTCTGGTCGCCGCATTATAGGAAGGATGTGGAAGCTTTGGAAAGGGTACAGAGGAGATTTTACATAGAATTTACAGTGCAGAAGGAGGCCATTCGGCCCATCGAGTCTGCACCGGCTCTTGGAAAGAGCACCCTACCCAAGGTCAACACCTCCACCCTATCCCCATAACCCAGTAACCCCACCCAACACTAAGGGCAATTTTGGACACTAACGGCAATTTAGCACGGCCAATCCACCCTAACCTGCACATCTTTGTGACTGTGGGAGGAAACCGGAGCACCCGGAGGAAACCCACGCACACACGGGGAGGACGTGCAGACTCTGCACAGACAGTGACCCAAGCCGGAATCGAACCTGGCACCCTGGAGCTGTGAAGCAATTTACCAGGATGTTGCCTGGTATGGAGGGAAGATCTTATGAGGAAAGGCTGAGGGACTTGAGGCTATTTTCGTTAGAGAGAAGAAGGTTAACAGGTGACTTAATTGAGGCATACAAGATGATCAGAGGATTAGATAGGGTGGACATTGAGAGCCTTTTTCCTCGGATGGTGAAGTCTCGCACGAGAGGACATAGCTTTAAATTGAGGGGAGATAGATATAGGACAGATGTCAGAGGTAGGTTCTTTACACAGAGAGTAGTAAGGGCGTGGAATGCCCTGCCTGCAACAGTAGTGGACTCGCCAACATTAAACGCATTCAAATGGTCATTGGATAGGCATATGGACGATAAGGAAATAGTGTAGATGAGCTTTAGAGGGGTTTCACAGGTCGGCACAACATCGAGGGCCGAAGGGCCTGTACTGCGCTGTAATGTTCTATGTTCTATGTCAATGACGCAGGCTCCGAGGGGCTGAATGGCTGATTCCTGGCTCTTATACGTCCCGAAGGCTGGCGGATCGTATCGACAGCAAGTGCCTTATGCGGTTCGTAACGGGCGAGGTACGAACCCCACCCAGCCAGCCCACGCTTGCAAAACTCAAGACACACTGTCCAACGTGAGATGTGACTCCACGACCGGACAATGGCTAAACGACCCTCAGCGTGCTCAAAATCAACCAATTTCAGATTGTCGGGCTTGCAGTGTGGCGCATTTGCGTGAACTGCAAGCTACATGTGTGAATATGCAGGGCTTTGCCGACAGGAAGAACATGTGCACACATTGCGCACGTTACAGCGAAACAAAATAAGTGAAAGCCATTCGCTGGTTCATTCCTCAAGGCAAAGCCTTGACCTATCAACGTCGAGCTGCCGTGGTTTAAATTTTCAAACGTTCTTGGCAGTTGACTGTCAGTCACAATCAACTGGTGCATCTCCATATCTGCCAATCAGAGTCCACTTGTCAACTATTCAGCACTCCCGTCTCATACAGAGTGACGGTTGTCGTTGCCCCTGACGTTGGCATTCTTGCGATGTTCTGAATGCGAGAAGATTCGACAATATGTCTTTTTTCAGGAGCGAGGACGAGCCAATGGATAGAAAGTAGAGTTTGGAATAAATGGGCTTTCCCAAGCGAATACTGGAGTGTCGTAAGGAGCAGTGCCTGAGCTTCCGCAATTTCCGATTTAATTTAGATGAAGGGACAGTCTCGGGAAAAAGGAGGCCGATAATTTAGGACTGAGATGAGGGGGAAGGAGTCGGCCATTTTGGGTCTGAGATGAGGAGAAATTTCTTCACTCGGGGAAGGAGTCGGCCATTTTGGGTACTGAGATGAGGAGAAAGTTCTTCACTCGGGGAAGGGGTCGGCCATTTTGGGGACTGAGATGAGGAGAAAATTCTTCACTCGGGGAAGGAGTCGGCCATTTTGGGGACCGAGATGAGGCGAAATTTCTTCACTCGGGGAAGGAGTCGGCCATTTTGGGGACTGAGATGAGGAGAAATTTCTCCACTCGGGGAAGGAGTCGGCCATTTTGGGGACTGAGATGAGGAAAAGGGGTTTGTTAATCTTTGGTTTTCCCCACCCCAGAGGATTGTGGTTGCTCCATCATTGACTAGATTCAAGGCTGTGGGATGGACAGGTTTTTGGTCTCTCGGGGGATTATGGGATATGGAAAGCGGGCGGGGAAAATGGGAGCCGAAGCCCCAGACTGGCCAAGATTGCATTGAGTGGCCTACAAGCTGGATGCGCCAAGCGGCCTACAAGCTGCTCCCAATTCCCGTGGGCCTCTGCTCAATTGCTTTGCGGCTTTCGCTCCCGGGATTTCCGCAACAGGAAATTCCATTAAAAGCTCACAATCTCTCCTTTGCATCGAGGTCCCGAACGAGGATGTCCCTCTTATTCACCAACGAGACGAGCTCTTCCAGTAATAGTCGCTCTCTCCGCTGCTGTGCCTCGGTCTTCTTCCACTCTGCGTGCGCGCAAAAGAACAGGAGAGAAAAAGAGAGAGAGCAATTACGTTTATCTAGCGCCCATATCACAACCAGAGGAGGTCCCAAAACACATGACATCAACTCTACCCTTCCCGATCGCAGTCGCAACCAATGTTTTCCTCATGCTGGCTGAGGGTTATATAAGGGCGTCGACTTGGGGACCGAGATGAGGAGAAATTTCTTCCCTCGGGGAAGGAGTCGGCCATTTTGGGACCGAGATGAGGCAAAATTTCTTCCCTCGGGGAAGGAGTCGGCCATTTTGGGGACTGGGATGAGGAGAAATTTCTTCCCTCGGGGAAGGAGTCGGCCATTTTGGGGACTGGGATGAGGAGAAATTTCTTCCCTCGGGGAAGGAGTAAAATTTCTAAATTTCATTTACGGGGCAGCAGGGTGGCGCAGTGGGTTAGCACTGCTGCCTCACGGCGCCGAGGTCCCAGGTTCGATCCCGGCTCTGGGTCACTGTCCGTGTGGAGTTTGCACGTTCTCCCCGTGTTTGTGTGGGTTTCGCCCCCACAACCCAAAGATGTGCAGAGTAGGTGGATTGGCCATGCTAAATTGCCCCTTAATTGGAAAAAATGAATTGGATACAATAAATTTATTTTTTAAAATCATTTACAGGATGTGGGGTCCCATGTTAGGCCCCAGCATTTATCGCCCATCCCTAATTGCCCCTCGAGAAGGTGGTGGGTGAGCCGCCATCTTGAACCCGCCGCAGTCCCGTGTGGTGTAAGTACACCCACTGTGCTGTTAGGGAGGGAGTTCTAGGATTTTAACCCCAGCCACAGTGAAGGAACGGCCGATATATTTCCCAGTTGGGGCGGGGAGTAAGTTGGAGGGGAACCTCCAGATGGTAGGGTTCCCAGGTATCTGCTGCCCTCGTCCTTCTAGACGGTAGAGGTGGCGGGTTTGGAAGGTGCTGTCGAAGGAGCGAGTGGCTGCGGGGCGTCTTGTAGACGGTGCGCACGGCTGCTGCTGTGCGTCGGGGGGGGGGGGGGTGGAGGGAGTGAATGTTTGTGGTTAGCGTGTCGATCGAGCAGGGCTGCTTTGCCCTGGATGGTGTCGAGCTTCTCGAGTGTTGTTGGGAGCCGCGCTCACCCAGGCGAGTGGAGAGTCCCTCACACTCCTGACTTGTGCCTTGTAGATGGTGGACAGGCTTTGGGGGGGGGGGGTCAGGAGGTGAGTTACTCTCCGCAGGATTCCCAGCCTCTGACCTGCCCTGGTAGCCGCAGTATTAATGTGGCTGGGTCCAGTTCAGTTTCTGATCAATGGTAACCCCCAGGATGTTGATTGTGGGGGATTGGGCGATGGTAACGCCCTCGAATGTCAAGGGGCGATGGTTCGATCCTCTCTTGGAGTTGGTCATTGCCTGGCACATGTGTGGCGTGAATGTAACTTGCCCCTTGTCAGCCCCGAGCCTGGACATTGTCCAGGCCTTGCTGCATTTGGACATGGACGGCTTCAGTATCTGAGGAGTCGCGAATGGTGAACATTGTGCAGTCATCCGCAAACATCCCCACTTCTGACCTTATGATGGAAGGGAGGTCATTGATGAAGCAGCTGAAGATGGTTGGGGCCTAGGACACGACCCTGAGGAACTCCTGCAGTGACGTCCTGGAGCTGAGATGATTGACCTCCAACCACCACAACCATCTTCCTTTGTGCCGGGTCTGACCCCAACCAGCGGAGAGTTTCCCCCCTGATTCCCATTGACCCCAGTTTAGCTCGGGCTCCTTGATGCCACTCGGTCAAACGCTGCCTTGATGCCAAAGGGCCGTCACTCCCACCTCACCTCTGGCATTCAGCCCTTTTGTCCATGTTTGAACCAAGGCTGTAATGAGATCAGAAGCTGAGTGACCCTGGGCGGAACCCAAACAGAGTGCCCGTGAGCAGCTTATTGCCGAGTAAGTGGCGCTGACAAACAGATCGAGGGTCAATAGACAGTGAGCTCCGGACTCAGAGAGGAATCCAGGGTGGAGAGTCCAGAGGTGGCCCTCGAATGGGTGGGTAATGACCTACCTTCAATGGCCATCATTGCCCGCAACTCTCGACTCAACAGCTCGAACCTCCGCTCCAAATCCTGTTCCTCTTCCCTAAAGGGTAATAACACCAGAGTGATACAGACAGAGAAATACAGACAGAGAGATACAGACAGAGAGATATAGACAGAGAGATACAGACAGAGAGATACAGACAGAGAGATACAGAGCGAGAGATACAGACAGAGAGATACAGACAGTGATACAGACAGAGATACAGACAGAGAGATACAGACAGAGAGATACAAACAGAGAGATACAGACAGAGTGATACAGACCAGAGTGATACAGACAGAGAGATACAGACAGAGAGATACAGACAGAGTGATACAGACAGAGAGATACAGACAGAGAGATACAGACAGAGTGATACAGACAGAGTGATACAGACAGTGATACAGACAGAGAGATACAGACAGAGAGATACAGACAGTGATACAGACAGAGAGATGCAGACCGAGAGATACAGACAGAGTGATACAGACAGAGAGATACAGACAGAGAGATACAGACAGAGAGATACAGACAGAGTGATACAGACAGAGTGATACAGACAGAGTGATACAGACAGAGAGATACAGACAGAGTGATACAGACAGAGTGATACAGAGAGGGAGATACAGACAGATTGATACAGACAGAGTGATACAGAGAGGGAGATACAGACAGAGTGATACAGACAGAGTGATACAGACAGAGAGATACAGAGAGAGTGATACAGACAGAGTGATACAGACAGAGTGATACAGACAGAGTGATACAGAGAGGGAGATACAGACAGATTGATACAGGCAGAGTGATACAGACAGAGTGATACAGACAGAGAGATACAGACAGAGTGATACAGACAGAGAGACACAGACAGAGAGATACAGACAGAGTGATACAGACAGAGAGATACAGACAGAGAGATACAGACAGAGTGATACAGACAGAGAGATACAGACATAGAGATACAGACAGAGAGATACAGACAGAGTGATACAGACAGAGAGATACAGACACAGAGATACAGACAGAGTATACAGACAGAGTGATACTGACAGTGATACAGACAGAGAGATACAGACAGAGTGATACAGACAGAGATACAGACAGAGAGATACAGACAGAGTGATACAGACAGAGAGATACAGACAGAGTGATACAGACAGAGTGATAGACAGAGAGATACAGACAGAGAGATACAGACAGAGTGATGCAGACAGAGAGATGCAGACAGAGAGATACAGACAGAGAGATACAGACAGAGAGATACAGACAGAGTGATACAGACAGAGTGATACAGACAGAGTGATACAGACAGAGTGATACAGACAGATACAGACAGTGAGATACAGACAGAGATACAGACAGAGTGATACAGACAGAGAGATACAGACAGAGTGATACAGACAGAGAGATACAGACAGAGAGATACAGACAGTGATACAGACAGAGAGATACAGACAGAGTGATACAGACAGAGAGATACAGACAGAGAGATACAGACAGAGTGATACAGACAGTGATACAGACAGAGTGATACAGACAGAGTGATACAGACAGAGAGATACAGATAGAGTGATACAGACAGAGTGAATCAGACAGTGATACAGACAGAGAGATACAGACAGAGTGATACAGACAGAGTGATACAGACAGTGATACAGACATAGAGATACAGACAGAGTGATACAGACAGAGTGATACAGAGAGATACAGACAGAGTGATACAGACAGAGAGATACAGACAGAGATACAGACAGAGAGATACAGACAGATACAGACAGAGAGATACAGACAGTGATACAGACAGAGTGATACAGAGTGATACAGACAGTGATACAGACAGAGAGATACAGACAGAGAGATACAGACAGAGTGATACAGACAGAGTGATACAGACAGAGTGATACAGACAGAGAGATACAGATAGAGTGATACAGACAGAGTGAATCAGACAGTGATACAGACAGAGAGATACAGACAGAGTGATACAGACAGAGTGATACAGACAGAGAGATACAGACAGTGATACAGACATAGAGATACAGACAGAGTGATACAGACAGAGTGATACAGAGAGATACAGACAGAGTGATACAGACAGAGAGATACAGACAGAGTGATACAGACAGAGATACAGACAGAGAGATACAGACAGAGAGATACAGACAGTGATACAGACAGAGTGATACAGAGTGATACAGACAGTGATACAGACAGAGAGATACAGACAGAGTGATACAGACAGAGAGATACAGACAGAGAGATACAGACAGAGAGATACAGACAGAGAGATACAGACAGTGATACAGACAGAGTGATACAGAGTGATACAGACAGTGATACAGACAGGGTGATACAGACAGTGATACAGACAGAGAGATACAGACAGAGTGATACAGACAGAGTGATACAGACAGAGTGATACAGACAGAGAGATACAGACAGAGAGATACAGACAGTGATACAGACAGAGTGATACAGAGTGATACAGACAGAGAGATACAGACAGAGAGATACAGACAGAGAGATACAGACAGTGATACAGACAGAGAGATACAGACAGTGATACAGACAGAGAGATACAGACAGACAGATACAGACAGTGATACAGACAGCGTGATACAGAGAGAGATACAGACAGAGTGATACAGACAGAGAGATACAGACAGAGTGATACAGACAGAGTGATACAGACAGAGTGATACAGACAGAGAGATACAGACAGAGAGATACAGACAGAGAGATACAGACCCCGTGCTGTACCTGTCCTGGGAGTGTTTGATGGGGACAGTGTAGAGGAAGCTTTACTCTGTATCTAACCCCGTGCTGTACCTGTCCTGGGAGTGTTTGATGGGGACAGTGTAGAGGGAGCTTTACTCTGTATCTAACCACGTGCTGTACCTGTCCTGGGAGTGTTTGATGGGGACAGTGTAGAGGGAGCTTTACTCTGTATCTAACCCCGTGCTGTACCTGTCCTGGGAGTGTTTGATGGGGACAGTGTAGAGGGAGCTTTACTCTGTAACTAACCCCGTGCTGTACCTGTCCTGGGAGTGTTTGATGGGGACAGTGTAGAGGGAGCTTTACTCTGTACCTAACCCCGTGCTGTACCTGTCCTGGGAGTGTTTGATGGGGACAGTGTAGAGGGAGCTTTACTCTGTATCTAACCACGTGCTGTACCTGTCCTGGGAGTGTTTGATGGGGACAGGGTAGAGGGAGCTTTACTCTGTATCTAACCCCGTGCTGTACCTGTCCTGGGAGTGTTTGATGGGGACAGTGTAGAGGGAGCTTTACTCTGTATCTAACCCCGTGCTGTACCTGTCCTGGGAGTGTTTGATGGGGACAGTGTAGAGGGAGGGAGCTTTACCCTGTATCTAACCCCGTGCTGTACCTGTCCTGGGAGTGTTTGATGGGGACAGTGTAGAGGGAGCTTTACTCTGTATCTAACCCCGTGCTGTACCTGTCCTGGGAGTGTTTGATGGGGACAGTGTAGAGGGAGCTTTACTCTGTATCTAACCCCGTGCTGTACCTGTCCTGGAGTGTTTGATGGGGACAGTGTAGAGGGAGCTTTACTCTGTATCTAACCCCGTGCTGTACCTGTCCTGGGAGTGTTTGATGGGGACAGTGTAGAGGGAGCTTTACTCTGTATCTAACCCTGTGCTGTACCTGTCCTGGGAGTGTTTGATGGGGACAGTGTAGAGGGAGCTTTACTCTGTATCTAACCCCGTGCTGTACCTGTCCTGGGAGTGTTTGATGGGGACAGTGTAGAGGGAGCTTTACTCTGTATCTAACCCCGTGCTGTACCTGTCCTGGGAGTGTTTGATGGGGACAGTGTAGAGGGAGCTTTACTCTGTACCTAACCCAGTGCTGTACCTGTCCTGGGAGTGTTTGATGGGGACAGTGTAGAGGGAGCTTTACTCTGTAACTAACCCCGTGCTGTACCTGTCCTGGGAGTGTTTGATGGGGACAGTGTAGAGGCAGCTTTACTCTGTACCTAACCCCGTGCTGTACCTGTCCTGGGAGTGTTTGATGGGGACAGCGTAGAGGGAGCTTTACTCTGTATCTAACCACGTGCTGTACCTGTCCTGGGAGTGTTTGATGGGGACAGTGTAGAGGGAGCTTTACCCTGTATCTAACCCCGTGCTGTACCTGTCCTGGGAGTGTTTGATGGCGACAGTGTAGAGGGAGCTTTACTCTGTATCTTACCCCGTGCTGTACCTGTCCTGGGAGTGTTTGATGGGGGAAAGTGTAGAGGGAGCTTTACTCTGTATCTAACCCCGTGCTGTACCTGTCCTGGGAGTGTTTGATGGGGACAGTGTAGAGGGAGCTTTACTCTGTATCTAACCCCGTGCTGTACCTGTCCTGGGAGTGTTTGATGGGGGAAAGTGTAGAG
>NC_052176.1:5939891-5980054 GCF_902713615.1 Scyliorhinus canicula | reverse complement strand
CACCCCCCCCCCCCCCCACGACACAACAGCCAACCTCCACTTTACCACTGGTCCCATTTGCAAGGCCTGAGGCCTACTCTCGTACCCACCTTCTTATTGTTGGTCTTGATGTCATGTGGGTCCAGTGAGGCGTAATTTCTGAGGGGGGGGGGGGTTTGCGAGGGCGGGGGAGGAGAAGGTTGCGTGGTCGGGGAGGGGGGGGGGGGGGAGAAACGAGAAAGAGGGAAAAAAATAAGCAGTTGAGAATGAGAGACTGGCATCCCTCCCCCCACCCCCCCAACCACACCCACCCCCACCCCCACCCCACCAGCCGCCTCCTGCTTCATTCAGGTCGGTAACCTCGCCCACACAAAGTGTCAACGCACCGCAGTGAACACGGACAGTCATTGAACAAACGTTCAGGGTGATCTGAACAATACTGTCAAAAGAAAATGGCGGCTGAAGTGGTCGCAATAAATCGAGTGGGCCGTGGAGGAGCCTGGCCCCAGAACGCACAACCCAGCTGGCTGCTGATTCGGGCCTCGGAGCCCCAACCTCCGCCACCTCCCTCACTCCCCTCTCTGCCTCCCTTCCCTCTCCCTCCCCTCTGCCTCTCTCCCTCCCTCACTCCCCTCTCTGCCTCCCTTCCCTCTCCCTCCCTCTGCCTCTCTCCCTCCCTCACTCCCCTCTCTGCCTCCCTTCCCTCTCCCTCCCCTCTGCCTCTCTCCCTCCCCATCCTTCCCCTCTGCCTCTCTCCCTCCCTCACTCCCCTCTCTGCCTCCCTTCCCTCTCCCTCCCCTCTGCCTCTCTCCCTCCCTCACTCCCCTCTCTGCCTCCTTTCCCTCTCCCTCCCCTCTGCCTCCCTCCCCCTTCCCCCCTCTCTCCCCTTCCCCTCTCCCTCCCCTCTGCCTCCCTCCCGCCCTAACTCCCCTCTCTGCCTCCCTTCCCTCTCCCTCCACTCTGCCTCTCTCCCTCCCTCACTCCCCTCTCTGCCTCCCTCCCTCCCCTTCCCCCCTCCCTCCCCTCTGCCTCCCCTCTCCCTCCCCTCTGCCTCCCCTCTCTGCCTCCCTCCCCTCTCCCACCCTCCCCCTCCCCGATCCCTTCTCCTGCTCCCTCCTCTCTACCCCTCCCCTACATCATCCCCGCTTCATCCTACCACCTCGCCCTCAATCCCTGCCCCTCCAGCCTCTCTCCCTCACACTCCGCCTTCCCCTCCATCCTCCCCCTCGCTCCAACCTCCACTTTCCCCACTCCCTCCCCTCCATCCTCTCCCTCCCTTCCCCCTCACACCCCCTCCACTCTCCACCCTCACCCTCCGCCCACCCCTCCATCAACCCCCTCCCCTCATTCTCCCCCTCCCCATTCCGCCTCCAACCTCAACCCTCCCCACTCCCTCCCCTCCATTCTCCCCTTTCCTTCCCCCTCTCACTATCCTCCCTTCAATATCTCCACCCTCCCCACTCCCTCCCCTCCATCCTCTCCCTCTCTTCCCCCTCACACTCCCTCCCTCCATCCTGCATCCATCACACTCCGCCCACCTCTGCATCCTCCCCCTCCCCATTCCCCCTCCAACCTCCACCTTCCCCAATCCCTCCCCCTCCCTCCACCCTCCCCACTCCCTCGCCCTCCACTCCCTACACCCTCATTCCCTCCCTCCCACCCTCCGTACTCCATCCCCTCTATTCTCCCCCCGTTACACCCTCATTCCCTCCCACCCCCCCTCCCCACTCCCTCCCCCCTCCCTCCAACCTCCCCCCTCCAACCTCCACCCTCCCCACTCCTTCGCCCTCCACTCCCTTACACCCTCATTCCCTCCCTCTCCCCCACTCCCTCGACCTCCATCCTCCCCATCACTCCCTTTCTCACCCCCTCTCTCCACCCTTCCCATTCCCTCCCCCTCCGTCCTCCAACCCTTCCCCTCCACCCTCCCTCCTCACCTCCCTGCCCTTCACCTTCCCCCTCCCTCCTTCCCCCCCCCACTTTTCCTCCCCTCCATTGTTCACCCTCTCCACACCCTCCCCCTTCGTTCCTCCCTCCACCTCCCTCTCCCCCTCCTGCCGCTGGGCCGGACCCCGGTGAAGTTCCCGTGGCGGAGCCGAATCGGTGTCGGATTCCGAGGGATAACAGTCCCTTGAATTACAGGTTTGGGCGGGGGGGGGGGTGCACGTTAAAGGCGCTAGGTAAATGCCGGTGGTTGCTGTACCTACAGGCGTTCAGGGTGGAAGTGGTGGAGGATGGCGCAGAAGGCCAGGCCGTTCCTCCAGGAAGTGGTGAAGTTGGTGATCTTCAGGCGACGGTACTCCTGCGTCACCTCCTTGCACCAGTCGAGCAGGCAGCGGCTGGTGTGGGCCAGGGTGGCGCCCTGGAGGGGGCTCTTCTGTCGGAGGGAGAGCGAGACGGACAAAAAAAAAGGAGAGGGTTAATAAACAAACGAATTGCCCCCCCCCCCCCCCCCCCCCCCCCGGCCTCAAACCCCTCCGTGACCCACCCCATGTCCCGTGAAAGGCCCAACTCGCCCTCCCAGCCACAGGCCGCCGAACCCGGGCCCATCAGATCAAGGCGTAGCGACGCCAAGCCAGGAGGAGGCCTCGGGCCTATACTCGGGATTCGCCACGACCACGGCTGGCCTGAGCGACGACCCCGTGACCCCCCGACCCTCTTGTCGGTCGAAAACCTGACTAGGCCCTGAAAATGTTTCCACAGCCTCCGCTGCCTTGGGGCAGCCCACCCACCCCCCCCGGGGGCCCCACCCACCCACCCCACCCGGGGGGCCGACCCACGCCCTGGGGGTCCCACCCATCCCTCAGGGGCCCACCCACCACTGGAGTGCGCACCCACCCCCTGGAGAGCCCACCCACCCCTTGTGCTCCCCCCCCCCCTTCCTGGGGCCCACCCACCCCTGGAGTGTGCACCCACCCCCTGGAGAGCCCACCCACCCCCCCCCCCCACCCATACCCCACCCACCCCTTGTGCTCCTCCCCCCCTTCCTGGGGCCCACCCACCCCTGGAGTGTGCACCCACCCCCTGGAGAGCCCACCCCCCCTTGTGCTCCCCCCCCCTTCCCAGGGCCCACCCACCCCTGGAGTGTGCACCCACCCCCTGGAGAGCCCACCCACCCCTTGTGCTCCCCCCCCCCCCCCCTTCCCGGGGCCTACCCACACCCTCTGGCCCACCCAGCCCCCCTGAAGCCGATCCTGCCCCCCGGTGTGCCCACCCACGCCCATGGGGCCCACACCCCACCCCTGGGACCACCCCCTGGAGCCCCCCCCCCCCCCCCCCCCCCCCCCCCCCGCCCGAGATGGAAGAGCAGGAGAGGACTCCTTACCAATGGGGTTTCTCCCGGCTTCGGCACCGCTCCCGCCGAGTTCGACTCGGGTGTCCCGGGGCCCGAGGCCTTTGCGTTGAGGGGAGGGGGAGGAGGGGCTTTCCTCTTGCCCCTGGCCTCAGCCTCCTTCTGATGGGCCCTGGGGGGCGGGGCCACCGCCGGGCGGGTGGCAGCCTGCGTGGCCGCGGAGGCCGGGGCAGGGACTCCGGTGCCCGCTGAGGTCGGCCCAGCCCTGCTGCGGTTGACGTCCGAACCCTGGGTACCAGGCTTGGTGACGCCCGTTGAGACTGGAGGTTCTGCGGTGCCCGAAGCAGATGGCGTGGGGCCGGTCGACGACGCCAAGCTGTGCGGCATCTTCTTCAGCCTTGGAGCGGGACGCGGTTTCCCTCCCGCCGCCTCGCCGGCCGTCACTGAGCTGAAAGACAGAGGGTGGCACAGAATGAGCGATGACCAGCAGACAATGGAGGTAGCGCGACACGCAATCGCTGCCGGAGTTCGACACGGAAACTGTGTGCGGTGGTCCCTACGTTCAATGTGTGCGGAGAGTCCTACGTTCAATGTGTGCGGAGAGCCCTACGTTCAATGTGTGCGGAGAGCGCTACGGTCAATGTGTACGGGAGCCCTACGTTCAATGTGTGCGGTGGTCCCTACGTTCAATGTGTGCGGGGAGCCCTACGTTCAATGTGTGCGGTGGTCCCTACGTTCAATGTGTGCGGTGGTCCCTACGTTCAATGTGTGCGGGGGTCCCTACGTTCAATGTGTACAGGAGCCCGGCATTCAATGTGTGCGGGAGCCCGGCATTCAATGTGTGCGGGGAGCCCTACGTTCAATGTGTGCGGGGAGTCCTACGTTCAATGTGTGCGTGCGGGGAGCCCTACGGTCAATGTGTGCGGAGAGTCCTATGGTCAATGTGTGCGGAGAGTCCTATGTTCAATGTGTGCGGGGAGTCCTACGTTCAATGTGTGCGGGGAGCCCTACGGTCAATGTGTGCGGGGAGCCCTACGGTCAATGTGTGCGGAGAGTCCTATGGTCAATGTGTGCGGAGAGTCCTATGGTCAATGTGTGCGGAGAGCCCTACGGTCAATGTGTGCGGAGAGTCCTATGGTCAATGTGTGCGGAGAGTCCTACGGTCAATGTGTGCGGAGAGTCCTACGGTCAATGTGTGCGGAGAGCCCTACGTTCAATGTGTGCGGGGAGTCCTACGTTCAATGTGTGTGGGGAGCGCTACGTTCAATGTGTACGGGAGCCCTACGTTCAATGTGTACGGAGCCCTACGGTCAATGTGTGCGGGAGTCCTACGTTCAATGTGTGTGGGGAGCCCTACATTCAATGTGTGTGGGGAGTCTTACGTTCAATGTGTGCGGAGAGCGCTACGGTCAATGTGTGCGGGAGTCCTACGGTCAATGTGTGCGGGAGTCCTACGTTCAATGTGTGCGGGGAGTCTTACGTTCAATGTGTGCGGAGAGCGCTACGGTCAATGTGTGCGGGAGTCCTACGGTCAATGTGTGCGGGAGTCCTACGTTCAATGTGTGCGGGAGTCCTACGTTCAATGTGTGCGGAGAGCGCTACGGTCAATGTGTGCGGGAGTCCTACGGTCAATGTGTGCAGGAGTCCTACGTTCAATGTGTGCGGGAGTCCTACGTTCAATGTGTGCGGGAGTCCTACGTTCAATGTGTGCGGGGAGCCCTACGTTCAATGTGTACAGGAGCCCTACGTTCAATGTGTGCGGAGAGCCCTACGTTCAATGTGTACAGGAGCCCTACGTTCAATGTGTGCGGAGAGCCCTACGTTCAATGTGTACAGGAGCCCGGCGTTCAATGTGTGCGGGGAGCCCTACGGTCAATGTGTGCGGAGAGTCCTATGGTCAATGTGTGCGGAGAGCCCTACATTCAATGTGTGCGGGGAACGCTACGTTCAATGTGTGTGGGGAGCCCTACGTTCAATGTGTGCGGGGAGCCCTACGTTCAATGTGTGCGGGGAGCCCTACGTTCAATGTGTGCGGGGAGCCCTACGTTCAATGTGTGTGGGGAGCGCTACGTTCAATGTGTACGGGAGCCCTACGTTCAATGTGTACGGAGCCCTACGGTCAATGTGTGCGGGAGTCCTACGTTCAATGTGTGCAGAGAGCCCTACGTTCAATGTGTACGGGAGCCCTACGGTCAATGTGTGCGGGAGTCCTACGTTCAATGTGTACGGGGAGCCCTACATTCAATGTGTGTGGGGAGCCCTACGTTCAATGTGTACGGGAGCCCTACGGTCAATGTGTGCGGGAGTCCTACGTTGAATGTGTGCAGAGAGCCCTACGTTCAATGTGTACGGGAGCCCTACGGTCAATGTGTGCGGGAGTCCTACGTTCAATGTGTACGGGGAGCCCTACGTTCAATGTGTGCGAGGAGCCCTACGTTCAATGTGTGCGGGGAGTCTTACGTTCAATGTGTGCGGAGAGCGCTACGGTCAATGTGTGCGGGAGTCCTACGGTCAATGTGTGCGGGAGTCCTACGTTCAATGTGTGCGGGAGTCCTACGTTCAATGTGTGCGGGAGTCCTACGGTCAATGTGTGCGGGAGTCCTACGTTCAATGTGTGCGGGAGTCCTACGTTCAATGTGTGCGGGAGTCCTACGTTCAATGTGTGCGGGGAGCCCTACGTTCAATGTGTACAGGAGCCCTACGTTCAATGTGTGCGGAGAGCCCTACGTTCAATGTGTACAGGAGCCCGGCGTTCAATGTGTGCGGGGAGCCCTACGTTCAATGTGTGCGGGAGCCCTACGTTCAATGTGTGCGGGAGCCCGGCGTTCAATGTGTACAGGAGCCCGGCGTTCAATGTGTGCGGGGAGCCCTACGTTCAATGTGTGCGGGGAGCCCTATGTTCAATGTGTGCGGGAGTCCTACGTTCAATGTGTGCGGGGAGCCCTACGTTCAATGTGTGCGGGGAGCCCTACGTTCAATGTGTGCGGGGAGCCCTATGTTCAATGTGTGCGGAGAGCCCTACGTTCAATGTGTGTGGGGAGCCCTACATTCAATGTGTGCGGAGAGCCCTACGTTCAATGTGTACAGGAGCCCGGCGTTCAATGTGTGCGGGGAGCCCTACGTTCAATGTGTGCGGGAGACCGGCGTTCAATGTGCGCGGGGAGCCCTACGTTCAATGTGTGCGGGGAGCCCTACGTTCAATGTGTGCGGAGAGTCCTACGTTCAATGTGTGCGGAGAGTCCTACGTTCAATGTGTGCGGGGAGCCCTACGTTCAATGTGTGCGGAGAGTCCTACGTTCAATGTGTGTGGAGAGTCCTACGTTCAATGTGTGCGGGGAGTCCTACGTTCAATGTGTGCAGAGAGTCCTACGTTCAACGTGTGCGGGGAGCCCTACGTTCAATGTGTGCGGGGAGCCCTACGTTCAATGTGTGCGGGGAGTCTTACGTTCAATGTGTGCGGAGAGCGCTACGTTCAATGTGTACAGGAGCCCTACGGTCAATGTGTGCGGGGATCCCTACGTTCAATGTGTACGGGAGCCCTACGTTCAATGTGTGTGGAGAGCCCTATGTTCAATGTGTGCGGGGCGTCCTACGTTCAATGTGTGCGGGGCGTCCTACATTCAATGTGTGCGGGGCGTCCTACGTTCAATGTGTGTGGGGAGCCCTACGTTCAATGTGTGCGGGGCGTCCTACGTTCAATGTGTGTGGGGTGCCCTACGTTCAATGTGTGCGGGGCGTCCTACGTTCAATGTGTGTGGAGAGCCCTACGTTCAATGTGTGCGGGGAGCCCTATGTTGGGATGAGGAACCATGGTGATGGTCGATTGTAGAAATTCGGACCATTTTCTCGGGAGTAGAGACAATTGAGAGGAGATTTGATGGGGGTGTTTCGAATCCACGTGGGGGGTCTGTGCGGAGCAGATGGGGAGAAACCGTTGGCATTGGTGGAAGGCCCGGGAACAGGATTGGGGCACCGATTTAAGGCCATTGGCAATGGAGACGAGGGGAAACGCTCTCTCGCAGCGCGCATTAAAGTTCTGGAGTGCACTCTCCGAGTGCGTGGTGGAGGCTTTCGAAAAGAAATGGAATTTTTTTTGCAAATCAGCAGAGTCCAACTCGTCGAGTGACTTTTGCAGGGGTTGGATTTGGACACGGTGGGCTGAATGGCCTTCTTTGCGTGCTGTGATCAATCTATGATACTGCGCTGGGTGGCAACTCCAATAACCTCAACTGCGAGTGGGAGGATTCAGGCCGGGTTTGGGCGGCCTTAAGACAGGTTTATCGCACATTGATAACTTGACCGAACCCCTCTCACTTACCCAGCATCCTTTGTCCCCGTTGCTGGTTGCTCGGCAACAGCTCTGCGGCCTAGCTCCTCAGGCTTGCAGGCGGCGGCTGAGGCCACGGCCTCCTCCTCCTCTTCGAAGGGATTCCCTGGCACGGCCGTCTTGGTCAGCGCCTGCTGGCCCTCGTCCTCAAAGCCTCGGCCTCCGAACGGGCCGCTCCTGCTGCCCTGCCCCTCCTCCGGTGTCGCTGGGGGATCGTTGAAAGGATTTCTGTGCCCGAGATGCGCCTCCCGGCCTGGATGGAACGCGCCTGAACTGGCTGCGGCGGCCAATGGCTGGCGTCCGCCCAAGGCCTCCATCTTCCACCGACCTAGGGAACACACCACTTGGGGATTATATCTGTGCTCCCAACAAGGCCCGACTATGACCCCGACTGACGAATCGCCAATGGCCGGTCCGAGGGTCGGGTTAGACCACAACTAGAGCATAGAGTCCATAGCAGGAGGAGGCCATTCTGCCCCTCGATCCTGTCCTCCCATTCTATCAGACCGTGGCTGAGCTGTTTGTGTTTCATAAGAACATAAGAACTAGGAGCAGGAGTCGGCCATCTGGCCCCTCGAGCCTGCTCCGCCATTCAATGAGATCATGGCTGATCTTTTGTGGACTCAGCTCCACTTTCCGGCCCGAACACCATAACCCTTAATCCCTTTATTCTTCAAAAAACTATCTATCTTTACCTTAAAAACATTTAATGAAGGAGCCTCAACTGCTTCACTGGGCAAGGAATTCCATAGATTCACAACCCTTTGGGTGAAGAAGTTCCTCCTAAACTCAGTCCTAAATCTACTTCCCCTTATTTTGAGGCTATGCCCCCTAGTTCTGCTTTCACCCGCCAGTGGAAACAACCTGCCCGCATCTATCCTATCTATTCCTTTCATAATTTTAAATGTTTCTATAAGATCCCCCCCTCATCCTTCTAAATTCCAACGAGTACAGTCCCAGTCTACTCAACCTCTCCTCATAATCCAACCCCTTCAACTCTGGGATTAACCTAGTGAATCTCCTCTGCACACCCTCCAGCGCCAGTACGTCCTTTCTCAGGTAAGGAGACCAAAACTGAACACAATACTCCAGGTGTGGCCGCACTAACACCTTATACAATTGCGGCATAACCTCCCCAGTCTTAAACTCCATCCCTCTAGCAATGAAGGACAAATTTCCATTTGCCTTCTTAATTACCTGCTGCATCTGCAAACCAACTCTCTGTGACTCATGCTCATGTGGAGTTTCGAGCTCCACATTCCGCACCTTACCCCCTTCCGCCCCCCGATGACCTTTGACTCCCTTGAGGTTGGGGGGGGGCATATCCTCTCAGCCTCCACTCTGTCTCACCCCCTCCCCTCTGATACGTTTCAATAAGATCCCCCCCTCCTTCTTCTCAACTCCCAACGGGTACAGGCCCCGACCTGCTCAACGTTTCCCCATCGCACAAACCCCCCTTCATCCCGGGAATCAGTCGGGGAGAGGGAGGGAGACGTTCCGCCACCGAGGGACGGATGTGGGCACTCCCGAATTCCCGAACGGGCCTCCCGGAATCTGGAAAAGGGAGAAAGCGCCGAGCGAGTCTCACCGCCTGTTTCGTCCCTCGTTCCCTCTGCCCCGTAATCCTCCTCCTCTTCTTGTAGCACGCCGAGGGGTTCGTTGACATCTGAAACACAATCGCCACAGCGTTACTGAGGTGGGCGGGGGGGCGGGGGGGGTGGAGGGGGAAAAGCGGGACCCCTCCCCCCCTCACCCCCCTCTGCTCCGCCATCGCCAATTCAGGGTTTTGGGGGTCAGGCCATTCCACACAGCTCAGCGTTCCAGCGGGAGGACCAGGCGAGAGATTGAAACGGAGGCGGGCGCGGGCTGTGGGCTCGGATTCCCATATCGGAGGCAGCAAGGG
Source organism: Scyliorhinus canicula (assembly GCF_902713615.1). Taxonomy (NCBI): domain Eukaryota; kingdom Metazoa; phylum Chordata; class Chondrichthyes; order Carcharhiniformes; family Scyliorhinidae; genus Scyliorhinus; species Scyliorhinus canicula. Next base: position 5,970,553 of record NC_052176.1, on the reverse strand, counting down.
CCTCCCCGGAGTTCCTGGCAGTTTGATAGGGGACTCTCGGCGCCCCTCGGCATGCTGGGATAGCCCGGCCGCCATCGAAGGGAGCAAGGGGGAAGGGGGGTCGAGGGGGAAGGGGGGGCGAGGGGGATTGGGGGGACGAGGTGGAAGGGGGGCGGGGGGGAAGGGGGGGCGAGGTGGAAGGGGGGCGAGGTGGAAGGGGGGCGAGGGGGAAGGGGCGAGGGGGATGGGGGGGCGAAGGGGGGCGAGGGGAAAGGGGGGGCGAGGGGAAAGGGGGGGCGATGGGGAAAGGGGGGGCGAGGGGAAAGGGGGCAAGGGGGAAGGGAGCGATGGGGAGGGGGGCGAGGGGGAAGGGGGGCGAGGGGGAAGGGGGGCGAGGGGGAAGGGGGGCGAGGGGGAAGGGGGGCGAGGGGGAAGGGGGGCGAGGGGAAGGGGGCGAGGGGAAGGGGGGGAGGGGGAAGGGGGGGCGAGGGAGTAGGGAGCGAGGGGGAAGGGGGTGAGGGGAAGGGGGTGAGGGGAAGGGGGCGAGGGGGAAGGGGGCGAGGGGGAAGGGGGCGAGGGAGAAGGGGGCGAGGGAGAAGGAGGGGCGAGGGGGAAGGAGGGGCGAGGGAGAAGGAGGGGTGAGGGAGAAGGAGGGGCGAGGGGGGAGAGGGAGAAGGGGGGAGAGGGAGAAGGGGGGCGAGGGAGAAGGGGGGCGAGGGGGAAAGGGGGCGAGGGGGAAGGGGGGCGAGGGGAAGGGGGGCGAGGGGAAGGGGGGCGAGGGGAAGGGGGGCGAGGGGGAAGGGGGACGAGGGAGTAGGGAGCGAGGGGGAAGGGGGCAGGGTGTAGGGGGCGAGGGGGAAGGGGGGCGAGGGGGAAGGGGGCGAGGGGGAAGGGGGGCGAGGGGGAAGGGGGCGAGGGGGAAGGGGGAGGGGGAAGGGGGGCGAGGGGAAGGGGGCGAGGGGGAAGGGGGGCGAGGGAGTAGGGAGCGAGGGGGAAGGGGGCGAGGGGGAAGGGGGCGAGGGGGAAGGGGGGCGAGGGGGAAGGGGGGCGAGGGGGATGGGGATGAGGGGGAAGGGGGTGTGGGGGAGGGGGGCGAGGGGAAGGGGGGGCGAGGGGAAAGGGGGCAAGGGGAAAGGGGGCGAGGGGAAAGGGAGGGCGAGGGGAAGGGGGGGGCGAGGGGGAAGGGGGGGCGAGGGAGTAGGGGGCGAGGGAGTAGGGGGCGAGGGAGAAGGAGGGGCGAGGGAGGAGGAGGGGCGAGGGAGGAGGAGGGGCGAGGGGGAAGGGGGCGAGGGGGAAGGGGGAAGGGGGGAGAGGGAGTAGGGGGGAGAGGGAGAAGGGGGAGAGGGGAAAGGGGGTGAGGGGGAGAGGGGGAAGGGGCGAGGGGGAAGGGGCAAGGGGGTAGGGGGGCGAGGGGGGGCGAGAGGGAAGGGGGGCGAGGGGGAAGCGGGGGCGAGGGGGAAGCGGGGGAAGGGGGCGAGGGGGAAGGGGGCGAGGGGGAAGGGGGCGAGGGGGAAGGGGGCGAGGGGGAAGGGGGCGAGGGGGAAGCGGGGGCGAGGGGGAAGCGGGGGCGAGGGGGAAGGGGGGGGAGGGGTGAGGGGGCAAGGGGGCGAGGGGGAAGGGGGCGAGGGGGAAGGGGGCGAGGGGGAAGGGGGCGCGAGGGGGAAGGGGGGCGCGAGGGGGAAGGGGGCGAGGGGGAAGGGGGCGCGAGGGGGAAGGGGGCGCGAGGGGGAAGGGGGGGCGAGGGGGAAGGGGGCGAGGGGGAAGGGGGCGAGGGGGAAGGGGGGAGGGGGTGAGGGGGGAGGAGGCGAGGAGGATGGGGCGAGGGGGAAGGGGCGAGGGGAAGGGGGCGAGGGGGAAGGGGGCGAGGGGGAAGCGGGGGCGAGGGGGGAAGCGGGGGAAGGGGTGAGGGGGCAAGGGGGCGAGGGGGAAGGGGGCGAGGGGAAGGGGGCGAGGGGGAAGGGGGGGCGAGGGGGAAGGGAGGGGCGAGGGGGAAGGGGGCGAGGGGGAAGGGGGCGCGAGGGGGAAGGGGGCGCGAGGGGGAAGGGGGGCGCGAGGGGGAAGGGGGGGGCGAGGGGGGAGGGGGAAGGGGGCGAGGGGGAAGGGGGCGAGGGGGAAGGGGGGAGGGGGTGAGGGGGGAGGAGGCGAGGAGGATGGGGCGAGGGGGAAGGGGCGAGGGGAAGGGGGCGAGGAAAGGGGAGAGAGAGAGAGAGGAGGCGGTCGACAAGTTAGAAACCATGTCAGTTGCAGACAGCCAATGAGCATGCACGCTCCCACCATGCGGCCCCCGCTTAGCCGCCCCTGGTTCGTTCTCTACGCGCCCAGGGGAACCAGGCCCGAGGGATGCAGGCCAATTGCCCGGCTCCACCGGGGGGCCCGGGAGGGGAATAAAGGGGGGAGAAGTTAGGAAGGCGGGGTGTTGGTATCAAGAGAGGTTGGGAGCTTAGAGTTTCTGCTAATTTTGATATTTTGGTTTAGACGGGGGCTGTAGTCCCTGTATGACGGTTACAGGGGGTAGTTTAGACGGGGCCTGTAGTCCCTGTATTACGGTTACAGGGGGTAGTTTAGACGGGGCCTGTAGTCCCTGTATTACGGTTACAGGGGGTAGTTTAGACGGGGCCTGTAGTCCCTGTATTACGGTTACAGGGGGTAGTTTAGACGGGGCTGTAGTCCCTGTATTACGGTCACAGGGAGTAGTTTACACGGGGCCTGTAGTCCCTGTATTACGGTGATGGGGGTAGTTTAGACGGGGGCTGTAGTCCCTGTATTACGGTTACAGGGAGTAGTTTACACGGGGCCTGTAGTCCCTGTATTACGGTGATGGGGGTAGTTTAGACGGGGGCTGTAGTCCCTGTATTACGGTTACAGGGAGTAGTTTACACGGGGCCTGTAGTCCCTGTATTACGGTTACAGGGGGTAGTTTAGATGGGGCCTGTAGTCCCTGTATTACTGTTACAGGGGGTAGTTTAGACGGGGCCTGTAGTCCCTGTATTACGGTTACAGGGGGTAGTTTAGACGGGGGCTGTAGTCCCTGTATTACGGTTACAGGGGGTAGTTTAGACGGGGCCTGTAATCCCTGTATTACGGTTACAGGGGGTAGTTTAGACGGGGCCTGTAGTCCCTGTATTACGGTTACAGGGGGTAGTTTAGATGGGGCCTGTAGTCCCTGTATTACTGTTACAGGGGGTAGTTTAGACGGGGCCTGTAGTCCCTGTATTACGGTGATGGGGGTAGTTTAGACGGGGCCTGTAGTCCCTGTATTACGGTGATGGGGGTAGTTTAGACGGGGGCTGTAGTCCCTGTATTACGGTGATGGGGGTAGTTTAGACGGGGCCTGTAGTCCCTGTATTACTAGTACAGGGGGTAGTTTAGACGGGGCCTGTAGTCCCTGTATTACGGTTACAGGGGGTAGTTTAGACGGGGCCTGTAGTCCCTGTATTACGGTTACAGGGGGTAGTTTAGACGGTGCCTGTAGTCCCTGTATTACGGTGATGGGGTAGTTTAGACGGGGCTGTAGTCCCTGTATTACGGTTACAGGGGGTAGTTTAGACGGTGCCTGTAGTCCCTGTATTACTGTTACAGGGGGTAGTTTAGACGGGGCCTGTAGTCCCTGTATTACGGTTACAGGGGGTAGTTTAGACGGGGCCTGTAGTCCCTGTATTACGGTTACAGGGGGTAGTTTAGACGGGGCCTGTAGTCCCTGTATTACGGTTACAGGGGGTAGTTTAGACGGTGCCTGTAGTCCCTGTATTACGGTGATGGGGTAGTTTAGACGGGGCTGTAGTCCCTGTATTACGGTTACAGGGGGTAGTTTAGACGGGGGCCTGTAGTCCCTGTATTACGGTTACAGGGAGTAGTTTAGACGGTGCCTGTAGTCCCTGTATTACTGTTACAGGGGGTAGTTTAGACGGGGCCTGTAGTCCCTGTATTATGGTGATGGGGTAGTTTAGACGGGGCCTGTAGTCCCTGTATTACGGTTACAGGGGGTAGTTTAGACGGGGCCTGTAGTCCCTGTATTACTGTTACAGGGGGTAGTTTAGACGGGGCCTGTAGTCCCTGTATTATGGTGATGGGGTAGTTTAGACGGGGCCTGTAGTCCCTGTATTACGGTTACAGGGGGTAGTTTAGACGGGGCCTGTAGTCCCTGTATTATGGTTACAGGGGGTAGTTTAGACGGGGCCTGTAGTCCCTGTATTACGGTTACAGGGGGTAGTTTAGACGGGGCCTGTAGTCCCTGTATTACGGTTACAGGGGGTAGTTTAGACGGGGCCTGTAGTCCCTGTATTGCAGTTACAGGGGGTAGTTTAGACGGGGACTGTAGTCCCTGTATTACGGTTACAGGGGGTAGTTTAGACGGGGCTGTAGTCCCTGTATTACGGTTACAGGGGGTAGTTTAGACGGGGCCTGTAGTCCCTGTATTACGGTTACAGGGGGTTAGTTTAGACGGGGGCTGTAGTCCCTGTATTACGGTTACAGGCGGTAGTTTAGACGGGGCCTGTAGTCCCTGTATTACGGTTACAGGGGGTAGTTTAGACGGGGCCTGTAGTCCCTGTATTACGGTTACAGGGGGTAGTTTAGACGGGGTCTGTAGTCCTTGTATTACGGTTACAGGGGGTAGTTTAGACGGGGCCTGTAGTCCCTGTATTACGGTTACAGGGGGTAGTTTAGACGGGGCCTGTAGTCCCTGTATTACGGTTACAGGGGGTAGTTTAGACGGGGTCTGTAGTCCTTGTATTACGGTTACAGGGGGTAGTTTAGACGGGGCCTGTAGTCCCTGTATTACGGTTACAGGGGGTAGTTTAGATGGGGCCTGTAGTCCCTGTATTACTGTTACAGGGGGTAGTTTAGACGGGGCCTGTAGTCCCTGTATTACGGTGATGGGGGTAGTTTAGACGGGGCCTGTAGTCCCTGTATTACGGTGATGGGGGTAGTTTAGACGGGGGCTGTAGTCCCTGTATTACTAGTACAGGGGGTAGTTTAGACGGGGCCTGTAGTCCCTGTATTACGGTTACAGGGGGTAGTTTAGACGGGGCCTGTAGTCCCTGTATTACGGTTACAGGGGGTAGTTTAGACGGTGCCTGTAGTCCCTGTATTACGGTGATGGGGTAGTTTAGACGGGGCTGTAGTCCCTGTATTACGGTTACAGGGGGTAGTTTAGACGGTGCCTGTAGTCCCTGTATTACTGTTACAGGGGGTAGTTTAGACGGGGCCTGTAGTCCCTGTATTACGGTTACAGGGGGTAGTTTAGACGGGGCCTGTAGTCCCTGTATTAGGGTACAGGGGGTAGTTTAGACGGGGCCTGTAGTCCCTGTATTACGGTTACAGGGGGTAGTTTAGACGGTGCCTGTAGTCCCTGTATTACGGTGATGGGGTAGTTTAGACGGGGCTGTAGTCCCTGTATTACGGTTACAGGGGGTAGTTTAGACGGGGGCCTGTAGTCCCTGTATTACGGTTACAGGGGGTAGTTTAGACGGGGCCTGTAGTCCCTGTATTACTGTTACAGGGGGTAGTTTAGACGGGGCCTGTAGTCCCTGTATTATGGTGATGGGGTAGTTTAGACGGGGCCTGTAGTCCCTGTATTACGGTTACAGGGGGTAGTTTAGACGGGGCCTGTAGTCCCTGTATTACTGTTACAGGGGGTAGTTTAGACGGGGCCTGTAGTCCCTGTATTATGGTGATGGGGTAGTTTAGACGGGGCCTGTAGTCCCTGTATTACGGTTACAGGGGGTAGTTTAGACGGGGCCTGTAGTCCCTGTATTACGGTTACAGGGGGTAGTTTAGACGGGGCCTGTAGTCCCTGTATTACGGTTACAGGGGGTAGTTTAGACGGGGCCTGTAGTCCCTGTATTACGGTTACAGGGGGTAGTTTAGACGGGGCCTGTAGTCCCTGTATTGCAGTTACAGGGGGTAGTTTAGACGGGGACTGTAGTCCCTGTATTAAGGTTACAGGGGGTAGTTTAGACGGGGCCTGTAGTCCCTGTATTACGGTTACAGGGGGTTAGTTTAGACGGGGGCTGTAGTCCCTGTATTACGGTTACAGGCGGTAGTTTAGACGGGGCCTGTAGTCCCTGTATTACGGTTACAGGGGGGTAGTTTAGACGGGGCCTGTAGTCCCTGTATTACGGTTACAGGGGGTAGTTTAGACGGGGTCTGTAGTCCTTGTATTACGGTTACAGGGGGTAGTTTAGACGGGGCCTGTAGTCCCTGTATTACAGTTACAGGGGGTAGTTTAGACGGGGCCTGTAGTCCCTGTATTACGGTTACAGGGGGTAGTTTAGACGGGGCCTGTAGTCCCTGTATTACGGTTACGGGGTAGTTTAGACGGGGCCTGTAGTCCCTGTATTACGGTTACAGGGGGTAGTTTAGACGGGGCCTGAAGTCCCTGTATTACGGTTACAGGGGGTAGTTTAGACGGGGCCTGTAGTCCCTGTATTACGGTTACAGGGGGTAGTTTAGACGGGGCCTGTAGTCCCTGTATTACGGTGATGGGGGTAGTTTAGACGGGGCCTGTAGTCCCTGTATTACGGTTACAGGGGGTTGTTTAGACGGGGCCTGTAGTCCCTGTATTACGGTTACAGGGGGTAGTTTAGACGGGGCCTGTAGTCCCTGTATTACGGTTACAGGGGTAGTTTAGACGGGGCCTGTAGTCCCTGTATTACGGTTACAGGGGGTAGTTTAGACGGGGCCTGTAGTCCCTGTATTACGGTTACAGGGGGTAGTTTAGAAGGGGCCTGTAGTCCCTGTATTACGGTTACAGGGGGTAGTTTAGACGGGGCCTGTAGTCCCTGTATTACGGTTACGGGGGTAGTTTAGACGGGGCCTGTAGTCCCTGTATTACGGTGATGGGGGTAGTTTAGACGGGGCCTGTAGTCCATGTATTGCGGTTACAGGGGGTAGTTTAGACGGGGCCTGTAGTCCCTGTATTACGGTTACAGGGGGTAGTTTAGACGGGGCCTGTAGTCCCTGTATTACGGTTACAGGGGGTAGTTTAGACGGGGCCTGTAGTCCCTGTATTACGGTTACAGGGGGTAGTTTAGACGGGGCCTGTAGTCCCTGTATTACGGTTACAGGGGTAGTTTAGACGGGGGCTGTAGTCCCTGTATTACGGTTACAGGGGGTAGTTTAGACGGGGCCTGTAGTCCCTGTATTACGGTTACAGGGGGTAGTTTAGACGGGGCTGTAGTCCCTGTATTACGGTGATGGGGGTAGTTTAGACGGGGCCTGTAGTCCCTGTATTACGGTTACAGGGGGTAGTTTAGACGGGGCCTGTAGTCCCTGTATTACGGTTACAGGGGGTAGTTTAGACGGGGCCTGTAGTCCCTGTATTACGGTTACAGGGGGTAGTTTAGACGGGGCCTGTAGTCCCTGTATTACGGTTACAGAGGGTAGTTTAGACGGGGCCTGTAGTCCCTGTATTATGGTTACAGGGGGTAGTTTAGACGGGGCCTGTAGTCCCTGTATTACGGTTACAGAGGGTAGTTTAGACGGGGCCTGTAGTCCCTGTATTATGGTTACAGGGGGTAGTTTAGACGGGGCCTGTAGTCCCTGTATTACGGTTACAGGGGGTAGTTTAGATGGGGCCTGTAGTCCCTGTATTACGGTGATGGGGGTAGTTTAGACGGGGCCTGTAGTCCCTGTATTGCGGTTACAGGGGGTAGTTTAGACGGGGCCTGTAGTCCCTGTATTACGGTTACAGGGGGTAGTTTAAGGAGCCCTTTCTTTGAGGAGGTAACAAGGAAGTTAGACAAAGGAGAACCAGTGGACGTGATTTATTTAGATTTCCAGAAGGCTTTTGACAAGGTGCCGCATAGGAGGCTGTTAAATAAGAGCCCATGGTGTTAAGGGTAAGATCCTGGCATGGATAGAGGATTGGCTGACTGGCAGAGAGTGGGGATAAAGGGGTCTTTTTCAGGATGGCAGCCTGTGACTAGTGGTGTGTGTCAGGGGTCGGTGCTGGGACCACAACTTTTCACAATATACATTAACGATCTGGATGAAGGAACTGAAGGCCCTGTTGCTAAGTTTGCAGATGATACAAAGATCTGCAGAGGGACAGATAGTATTGAGGAAGCAGGGTGGCTGCAGAAGGACTTGGACAGGCGAGAAGGTGGGCAAAGAAGTGGCAGATGGAATACAATCTGGAAAGGTGTGAGGTTACGCACTTTGGAAGGAGGAATGGAGGCAGAGACTATTTTCTATTGAGGAATCCTTCGGAAAGCAGAAGCACAAAGGGACTTGGGAGTCCTTGTTCACGATTCTCTTAAGGTTAACGTGCAGGTTCAGTCGGCAGTTAGGAAGGCAAATGCAATGTTCGCATTCATGTCGAGAGGGCTAGAATACAAGACCAGGGATGTACTTCTGAGGCTGTATAAGGCTCTGGTCAGACCCCATTTGGAGTATTGTGAGCAGTTTTGGGCCCCGTATCTAAGGAAGGATGTGTTGGGCCTTGGAAAGGGTCCAGAGGAGGTTCACAAGAATGATCCCTGGAATGAAGAGCTTGTCATATGAGGAACGGTTGAGGACTCTGAGTCTGTGCTCGTTGGGAGTTTAGAAGGATGAGGGGGGATCTTATTGAAACTTACAGGATACTGCGAGACCTGGGATAGAGTGGACGTGGAGAGGATGTTTCCACTGGTTGGAGAAACTAGAACCAGAGGACACCACCTCAGACTAAAGGGACGATCCTTTAAAACAGAGATGAGGAAAATGAAAATCGCTTATTGTCACGTGTAGGCTCAATGAAGTTACTGTGAAAAGTCCCTAGTCGCCACATTCCGGCGCCTGTCCGGGGAGGTTGGTACGGGAATCGAACCGTGCTGCTGGCCTGCTTGGTCTGCTTTAAAAGCCAGCGATTTTACCAGTGAGCTAAACCAGCCCCTTAATCTTCAGCCAGAGGGTGGGTGAATCTGTGGAACTCTTTGCCGCAGAAGGCTGTGGAGGCCAAATCACTGAGCGTCTTTAAGGCAGAGATAGATAGGTTCCTGATTAATAAGGGGATCAGGGGTTATGGGGAGAAGGCAGGAGAATGGGGATGGGAAAAATACCAGCCACAGCCACAATTGAATGGTGGAGCAGACTCGATGGGCCGAGTGGCCTAATTCTGCTCCTACGTCTTGTGGTCTTTTCCCAGTATTATGGTTGGGGGTTAGTTTAAAGGGGCTGTAATCCCTGTATTATGGTTACAGGGGGTTAGTTTAAGGGTCCCTGTACTCCCTGTATTACGGTGACGGTGGGATTAGTTTGGCAGGGGGCCTGTACTCCCTGTATTACGGTGACGTTGGGTTAGTTTGGCAGGGGGCCTGTAATCCCTGTATTATGGTTACAGGGGGTTAGTTAAGGGTCCCTGTACTCCCTGTATTACGGTGACGGTGGGATTAGTTTGGCAGGGGGCCTGTACTCCCGGTATTACGGTGACGGTGGGATTAGTTTGGCAGGGGGCCTGTACTCCCTGTATTACGGTGACGGTGGGATTAGTTTGGCAGGGGGCCTGTACTCCCGGTATTACGGTGACGGTGGGATTAGTTTGGCAGGGGGCCTGTACTCCCTGTATTACGGTGACGGTGGGATTAGTTTGGCAGGGGGCCTCTACTCCTGGTATTACGGGAGCAGCGCACCAGTTTATCACCTGGGTTGGACCTTTGTGCAAAGAGAGCAAGACACGGCAACTTCAAACATACGGACCGGATCACATTCAGCAGCTGGAGCCGGATCACTCAGAAAGCCTGGAGCGGGAGAGGGGATGCGGGGTGGGCGAGGGCGGGTGGGGAGGGTGGGGAAGGGGGGATGTTCTTGCCACTCAACACACAGCATGCTCCAAAGCAACTACGACCCACCTCTCCGCTGCTCCACGTCAAGGAGGAACTTATACCCTGCGAGAGAACGGAAAGGGGGGGGGTTTCAAGACGAGTTGAGGGTGCAGAGCGAGGAAGCTCGGTATTCCAGGAGGCAGTCATTTTTTTCCGAATTCCCTCGACTTAAAGCATCTTCAGCCCTCCCCCCGCAACATGGCTATGACCCCCGCCCCCGTCGATCAGAAATCTCTCCAACTCGACCCACCAGGTGGGAAACATCCTCTCAGCCTGCACCCTGTCAACCCCTCTCCCTCAGAATCTGATACGTCCCATTAAGATCCCCGTCTCGTTCTTCTAAACTCCCAACGGGTACAGGCCCCGACCTGCTCAACACTTCCCCATCGGACAAACCCCCTTCCTCCCGGAAATCAGCCCGGCAAACCGTCTCTGAACGGCCCCTCGAGGCAAGGCTATCCCTTCCTTTGGTAACGGGGACCGTTATGATGGCCACGAAGGACACCTGGGAGGGGGGGGGGGTCGTCGATAGATTTCCCAGTGGGCTCTGTGGAGTACGAACCTCGCTACGGAAATAAAAGGCTCATGGTGTCGGAAAACCGGCCGTGGTAAGATTATTACAGAGGTCAAAACCGCAGCTGGTACTCCAAGTGTGGCCTCACCAACCCCCTTTACCATTGTACCGTGGCTTTTATACTCCATTCCCCTCGCAATACGAGACACGACACGGTATTGCAGACGAAGATCTAGCCAATAGGCCGCGTAGTAATATGGCGAGGGGTGCTGGGTCCTGCCAATCCCGACAAGGTAGCCGCCAACGCAAATAGCGTAGCTACCTAACCAAACAAAATGGCTGCCAACGGTCATCTACTCAAACAAGATGGCTGCCAACCCAAACAAAATGGCCACCGACCCAAAGAAGGTGGCTGCCGACCCAAACAAGATGGCCACCAACCCAAACAAAATGGCCACCTATCCGAACAAGATGGCCGCCAACCCAAACAAGATGGCCGCCAACTCAAACAAGATGGCCGTCAACCCAAACAAGATGGCCGTCAACCCAAACAAGATGGCCGTCAACCCAAACAAGATGGCCGTCAGCCCAAACAAGATGGCCGTCAACGCAAACAAGATGGCCACCAAACCAAACAAGATGGGTGCTGACCCAAACAAAATGGCCATCAACCCAAACAAGATGGCCACCATTGGCCACCTATCCAAACAAGATGGGTGCCAAATCAAACATGAAGGATGCCAACCCAAATAAAATGGCCACCAACCCAAACAAGATGGCCACCAACCCAAACAAGATGGCTGACAACCCAAGAAGGCGGCCACCGACCCAAACAAGATGGCCGCCAACCCAAACAAGGTGGCCGCCAACCCAAACAAGGTGGCCGCCAACCCAAACAATGTGGCCGCCAACCCAAGCAAGGTGGCCGCCAACCCAAGAAGATGGCCGCCAACCCAAAGAAGGTGGCCGCCAATGGCCATCTACCTAAACAAGGTGGTTGCCCAAAAGGCGCAGCAACCAAGACCCTGCACATCATGACCTCAGGAAGTCCCAGTTTATAGCCAATAAGGTGCTTTTTGAAGTGTAGCCACCTTCAGGTAGCAGAGAGCATGGGTCCTGTGGGGGAAACTCTATTGGGAGCGGAGGATGCAGGGAACGCGAGGCTCGGGGCATTTCCGCCGTTCAGGCAGAGCGTCGGATTGGAACACAAAATCAACAGCGTTGTCACAGGATAGCAGTAAGCTGATTGGTTGGTGAGTAACGGTTATGAGGGACTGTATCTAAATAGCTGAAACTTAAATAACTTAAAAGATAATAGGAAGCGAAGCTTGGCAGATAAAGGAGAAGTGAATCTGAAAGAGGAACCAGGAAATCAAAAGATCTGATTGGGCGAGTACATTTTGTCATGTGAGAGTACCTTTAAGAAATGGGTGTTTAAGAAATGTACCTTTAGGAAATGGGTGTTTATCAGTGATGTCAGAGAGTGGGTGGAGCTGGGCTGTCTGTCAGCTTTTTACTTTTGTTTTAGGGTGTTTGCTGCAGGGTGTGTTTTTAGTTTCGGTTTCAGTGTTGGAGCTGAAGCCAGACAGAGCAGGTGTACTGCTGTTCTCTCTGCCATCAAAAGACTATCTCTTGATCATTTGGTGAATTCAGGATTATAAATGTTCTCAGTAGTGAATGTAAACCTGATGTGCTTCTGTTAAAAGGTGTTTCTTTTGTCTTCTGGATGTTGTTTGGGAAGTTATTAAGAATTACTTAGAGTTGTATTCTTTGGGGGCTGTATTTGAATTGATGGTTGCTAAGATGTTCACTGTATGTTTTAAAAAGGTTAACTTGAGTTCATGGAATAAACATTGTTTTGCTTTAAAAAAAATACTTTTCCATTTCTGCTGTACCTGTAGAGTGGGCCGTGTGCTCCCCATACCACAATCTAGTAAAAGTTGTGGGTCAGGCGAACTCCATGATACACTTTGGGGTTCTCTAAACCCTGGCCCATAACAATGTATACATTCTATAGTAATAAGGAATAGATAAGAAAGGCCTGAGATAATATTGGTTTATACTAGTTAATATTATTTGATATTAAAAGGATACATTTAATTTAAAGGATAAGGCATGTCAGCAGAGCTCCAAGCCGTGGTCTGCTCTTCCTGCTCCATGTGGGAGATCAGGAACGATTCCAGTTCCCAGCACCGGCAAGTGTGCAGGAAGTGTCTCCAGCTGTAGCTCCTGGAAGCCCGAGTTTCAGAGCCGGAGCGACGGCCGGGGACACTGTGGAGCATCCACGAAGAGGAAAGTATCGTTCATAGCTCGTATAGAGAGATGGTCGCACCGGAGGCTCAAAGACTCCACAGGCAGGAAGGGAACGGGCGACCACCAGGCAGAGCAAGAGAGCGAGGCAAGCAGTACAGGAATCTCCTGTAGCCATTCCCCTGCAGAACAGATATACCGCTTTGGACACTGTTGAGGGGAATGGCCTCTCAAGAGGAAAGCAGCAAAGCCAAATTAATTACACCACATTTGGTTCTGCTGCACAGGGGAGGAATAATAAGTGTGACAGTGCAATAGTTATAGGGGATTCAATTGTAAGGGGAATAGATAGGCATTTCTGTGGCCGCCAACGAGACTCCAGGATGCTGTGTTGCCTTCCTGGTTCTAGGGTCAAGGATGTCTCGAAGCAGTTATAAGGGCATTCTGGAGGGGGAAGGCTGGACAGCCAGTGGTCGTGCTACACATCAGTACCAGCGACATAGATAGGAAAAGGGAAGAGGTCCTGAAAGCAGAATGTAGCGAGTAAGGAAGATCTCAAAGGTAGTAATCTCAGGATTACTACCAGTGCCACGTGCTAGATAGAAATACTAAAAATAGTAGGAAGTATCGGATGAATGCATGGCTGAAGAGATGGCGTGAGTGAGAGGGTTTCAGATTCCTGGGGCATTGGAACCGGTTCTGGGGGAGGTGGGACCGGTACAAACTGGACGGGCCTGGGTAGGACCGGGACTGATGTCTTTGGGGGAGGGTACTTGCTAGAGTGGTTGGGGAAGTTTGAAAGTAATATGGCAGGGGAATGAGAACCTATGTAAGGATTCAGAGCAGGGGAAGATCAAGAACAAGAGAAAAAGACAGAAAGGAGGGTAAGAAAAGAGATAGGCAGAGAAACCAAGACAGCGACACTGTACAAAATAGTAGGGACGGGACAAGGTACGTTAAAAGGACTAGCCTTAAGGTTTTGTACCTGAATGTGTGGAGCATTAAAATGAAATGGATGAAGTAGTTGTGCAGACAGATGTAAAGGGATATGATATATTTGGGATTATGGAGACATGGTCCCAAGGTGACCAAGGATGCGAACTAAATATTGAGGGCAACTCAGTTTTTAGGAAGGACAGACAGAAAGGAAAAGTTGGCGGAGTTGCGTTGTTGATTGAAGAAGATATTGAGACAATTTTGAGAGATATTAGTGCAGATGATGTTGAATCTGTCTGGGTGGAGTTAAGAAATACCAAGGGGCAAAAAAACGTTAGGCGGGGTGGCAGACAGACCTCCATGCCCCAGCGGTAATGTTGGGAGTAGCATCAGATAGGGACTCAGAGACGCCCGTGAACATCTGCGATTATGGGTGACGTTAATCTGCATACAGATTGGGTGAGTGAAATTAGTCACGGTACAATACAGGAGGAATTTCTGGAGTGTGTACGGGATGGTTTTCTGGACCAGTATGTTGAGGAACCAACAAGGGAACAGGCCATCTTTGACTGTGCGATGAGAAAGGATTCGTTGGCAATCTGGTTGTGGGAGAACCTTTGGGGAGGAGTGACCATAATATGGTGGAATTCTTCATCAAGGTGAATAGTGAGGTCGCTGATTCTGAGACCAGGGGCGGGGTTGTCCGCAAACTGGCGGGGCGGGCCACTCCGGTGCCAAGGGGTGGCGTGAACCGCTCCGGCGTCGGGCCGCCCTGAAGGTGCAGAATCCTCCGCACCTTCAGGGGCCAGGCCGTCGCGGGAGTACCGTGCCGGCCGGCGCGGGAGTACCGTGCCGGCCGGCGTCGAAAGGCCTCCGCTGGCCGGCGCGAGTTGGCGCATGCGTGGGGGTGCCAGCGTGTGCTGGCGTCATCCCAGGGCATGCGCAGCTGGGTTCCTCTCCGCACCGCTCCAGGGTCCCAGGTTCGATTCCCGGCTGGGTCACTGTCTGTGTGGAGTCTGCACGTCCTCCCCATGTGTGCGTGGGTTTCCTCCGGGTGCTCCGGTTTCCTCCCACAGTCCAAAGATGTGCAGGTTAGGTGGATTGGCCATGCTAAATTGCCCGTAGTGTCCTAATAAAAGTAAGGTTAAGGGGGGGTTGTTGGGTTACGGGTATAGGGTGGATACGTGGGTTTGAGTAGGGTGATCATGGCTCGGCACAACATTGAGGGCCGAAGGGCCTGTTCTGTGCTGTACTGTTCTATGTTCTATGAACGAATAGGTGAACTCCTTCCTTCCTATTTGCGCAGGAGTAGAAAGGGAACTGTGGCCAAAGCAGGGCCTAGACGGGAAATTAGAGATGGTGGTTCGATTCAAAGAACAGGCAGAAAAATTAGCAAGAAAATTCAATCCTGAGGATTGGGAACATTTAAAATTCAGCAAAGGCAGATCAAGGGATTGATTAAGGAGGGGAAAATACAATTTGAAAGTGAACTAGCGGGGGACGTAAAAACCGACGAAAGGTTTCTGTAAGTGTGTAAAGAGAAAAAGATTAATAAAAACTAATGTTGGCCCCTGAGAGCCAGAAACGGGGAGAATTCACAACAGGGAACAAAGAAATGGCTGAGGAACTAAATTCGTACTTGGCTCCTGTCTTCACAAAAGAAAACATGAACAATGTGCCAGAGATTCAGTGAAACACAAGTTTTAATGAGGAACTGAGGGAAATCAGTATTAGGAGGAGAGAAATGGTTTTGGGGAAATTAATGAGATTGAGGAAGCAAGGGGGCTGCAGAAGGACTTGGACAGGCTGGGAGAGCGGGCAATGAAGTGGCAGATGGAATACAATCTGGAAAAGTGTGAGGTTATGCACTTTGGAAAGAGGAATGGAGGCAGAGACTATTTTCTAAATGAGGAAATGGTGAGGAAATCAGAAGCACAAAGGGAGTCCTTGTTCACGATTCTCTTAAGGTTAATGTGCAGGTTCAGTCGGCGGTTAGGAAGGCAAATGCAATGTTAGCATTCATGTCGAGAGGGCTAGAATACAAGACCAGGGATGTACTTCTGAGGCTGTACAAGGCTCTGGTCAGACCCCATTTGGAGTATTGTGAGCAGTTTTGGGCCCCGTATCTAAGGAAGGATGTGCTGGGGCCTTGGAAAGGGTCCAGAGGAGATTCACAAGAATGATCCCGGGAATGAAGAGCTTGTCATATGAGGAACAATTGAGGACTCTGGGTCTGTACTCGTTGGAGTTTAGATGGATGAGGGGGGATCTTATTGAAACTTACAGGACACTGCGAGACCTGGATAGAGTGGACGTGGAGAGGATGTTTCCACTTGTGGGAAAAACTAGAACCAGAGGGCACAATCTCAGACTGAAGGGACGATCCTTTAAAACAGAGATGAGGAGGAATTTCTTCAGCCAGAGGGTGGGTGAATCTGTGGAACTCTTTGCCGCAGAAGGCTGTGGAGGCCAAATCACTGAGTGTCTTTAAGACCGAGATAGATAAGTTCTTGATTAATAAGGGGATCAGGGGGTTATGGGGAGAAGGCAGGAGAATGGGGATGAGAATATATCAGCCGTGATTGAATGGCGGAGCAGACTCGATGGGCCGAGAGGCCTAATTCTGCTCCTATGTCTTATGGTCTTATAAAGGCGGATAAATCTCCAGGGCCTGATAATCTTCATCCCAGTGTACTTAAGGAAGTGGCCCTAGAAATAATCAATCCATTGGTGATCATTTTCCAAAATTATTTGGACTCTGGAACGGTTGCTACAGATTGGACAGTAGCGAATTTAACCCCGCTATTTAAAAAAGAGAGGTAGAGAGAAAACAGGAACTACAGACCAGTGAGCCTAACGTCAGTAGGAGGGAAGTTGCTCGACTCAAGCATTTCATAGCACAGGATTTGGAAATCAGTGGTGTAATCAGACAAAGTCAGCTCGACAAATTTACTCAAATTCTTTGAAGATGTAACTAGTAGAGTTGACGAGGGAGAACCGGTGGATGTGGTTTATTTAGACGGGACTATCATATGAGGAGAGATTGAGTTGATTAGGATTATATTCATTGGAGTTTAGAAGAGTGAGAGGGGATCTCTTAGAAACGTACAAAATTCTAACAGGATTAGACAGGGGAGATTCAGAAAGAATATTCCCGATGGTGGGGGGGAGTGCAGATCTAGGGGGTCATAGTTTGAGGGTCAGGGGTTAACCTTTTAGGACTGAGGTGGGGAGAAATTCCTTCACCCAGAGAGAGGGGTGACTCTGTGGAATTCGCCGCCACAGACAGTAGCGGAGGCCAAAACGTTGCGTAATTTCGAGAAGAAATTAGATACAGCTCTTGGGGCTAAAGGGATTAAGGATATGGAGGGAAGGTGGGATCAGGGTATTGAACTTGATGATCAGCCATGATCAGAATGAACGGCGGAGCAGGCTCGATGGGCTGAATGGCCTCCTCCTGCTTCTGTTTTCTATGTTTCTCTGTGATGCAGGACTCTCAGCTGCCAATCTGCACAGCAAGCTCCCAGAACCAGCGCTATGATAATGACCCAGTCACTGTTTGTTAGTGATGTTGGCTGGGGGATATGGGCCGGGATTCTCCCTATGTCCCCACGGCGACGGGAAAACTGGCGCCAACAACTCCGCCGTCAACTAGATTGACGCCGGAGGGATTGGCGCCGCTCCAGCCGGCGGCGAAGGGACGGCGCGGGTTCGCGCATGCGCGGAACGGCTGGCATGATCTCGTGCATGCGCGGACCGGCCGGCGTGTTTCCGCGCATGCGCAGACCGGCCGACGTATTTCCGCGCATGCGCAGACCGGCCGACGTATTTCCGCGCATGCGCAGACCGGCCGACGTATTTCCGCGCATGCGCGGGGGGGTTCTCTTCTCCGCGCCGGCCCCCGGGCAAAATGGCAGAGACCGACAGGAGCCAGCGTGGAGGGAAGAAGTTCCCGCCACGGAACAAGCGTGCCGGCAGATCGGTGGGCCCCGAACGCGGGCCAGTACACCGTGCGGGGGCCCCCTACCAGGGTCAGATCGTCCCACGCCCTCCCCTTCCCCGGGACCGCCCCCGCACACTCACCTGCCGGGTCCCGCCGTGCGTGAGGTGTGTAATTCACGCCGGCGGGAACTGGCCAAAACAGGACGTCCGCTCGGCCCATCGGGGCCCGGAGAATCGTCGGGGGAGGGGGCGCTGTCAACGGCCCCCGACCGGCGAGGCGGGAATCCCGCTGCTGCCTGAAAAACGGCGCCGGAGAATAGGGCAGCCGGCGGCGGGGCGGGATTCGCGCCTCCCCCACCCCGGCGATTCCCCGACCCGGTGGGCTCGGAGAATCCCGCCACCCTGGTCTATAGTCCCTCCCCACCCGGCACTACACCCAATGGCGACCGGGAAGTCGCAAACTCCACCTCATTTTACCGCCTCCTCGGCGAAACGGGGCCCAGCATCCAGACAAGATGGCCGCCAATCTGGACAAGATGGACGTCCTTCTAGACAAGGACAGGGCCGCGCACCTCAGTTCCTCTTTGAGGGGGGAGGGGGGATGGGGGATTCACTGCCACAGACACCACACGAGCTCCGTAAATCTCCCCGTATTTGGCACGGTGTTATAAATTTGAAAAACAGACAGGGCGGGGAAATTCCCAGAGTCTCCCCGAGCGGCCAGTGCTGAGGCGCCGTCTTTCCGCTGGAAGAGTGGCGGGCTGGGGGAGGAAGTGCCCCCCCCCCGGGGCCCAATATTCATCCCTCAGTCACCATCGGGAGAGAGAAAACATGATGATCTGGTTAATTATCGCATCGCTGCCTGTGGGATCTTACTGTGCGCAGATCAGCCCCTACGCGCGCTCCCCCCCCCACCCCCACCCTCCATTTCAGCAGCGACCAAGCACCTCGGGAAAGTAGTTTCCTCGCCGGCCGTGAAGATCCCAAGGACATCCCGAGGTGGCGAAAGGCGCTACCACAATGCAGGCCTCTCTCGCTGGGCCTGAAGTCCCAGCTTCGTTCGTCCTTCCTCGTGATGCGGTCTCTATGGTGACGGAGATCCACGGGGGGGTCACGCCCCCGAGAATGACGGAACAAGACCGCGAGCCAGTCAAGAAACAAATACCTACAGCCCCCCCCCCCCAACTGCATTTTTAACCCTGCTGTAGTTTTGGTCATAAGCTCCGTTTACAGAATTTACAGTGCAGAAGGAGGCCATTCGGCCCATCGAGTCTGCACCGTCCCTTGGAAAGAGCACCCTACCCAAGGTCAACACCTCCACCCTATCCTCATAACCCAGTAACCCCACCTCACCTTTTTGGGCACTAAGGGGCAATTTAGCACGGCCAATCCACCCAACCTGCGCATCTTTGGACTGTGGGAGGAAACCGGAGCACCCGGAGGAAACCCACGCAGACACGGGGAGGATGTGCAGACTCCGCACAGACAGTGACCCAAGCCAGGAATCGAACTCGAGACCCTGGAGCTGTGAAGCAACTGTGCTAACCACTGTGCTGCTGATCGCTGCTCGAATAGACTCTGTAGACTGTATGCTGTAGATCGCTGCTTAAATAGACTCTGTAGACTGTTTGCTGCAGTTAATGCTTAAAAAGACTCTGTAAACTGTTTGCTGCAGTTAATGCTGAAATAGACTCTGTAGACTGTTTGCTGCAGTTAATGTTTAAATAGACTCTGTAGACTATTTGCTGTAGTTAATGTTTAAATAGACTCTGTAGACTGTTTGCTGTAGTTAATGCTTAAATAGACTCTGTAGACTGTTTGCTGTAGTTAATCTTTAAATAGACTCTGCAGACTGTTTGCTGTAGTTAATGTTTAAATAGACTCTGTAGACTGTTTGCTGTAGTTAATGTTTAAATAGACTCTGTAGACTGTTTGCTGTAGTTAATGCTTAAATATCACGGTACCGAGGACTCGGGTTCGATCCTAGGTCACTATCCGTGTGGAGTTTGCACATTCTCCCCGTGTCTGGGTGGGTCTCACCCCCACAGCCCAAAGAAGTGCAGGGTAGGTGGATTGGCCACACTAAATTGCCCCTTTTAAAAGAAAATTAACGCTTAAATAGACTCTGTAGACTGTTTGGTGCCGTTTCAATGCTTAAATAAACTCTGCAAACGGCTTGCTGCAGGTTGTTGCTGTGGTCAGGTGGGTCCTTTAAGGGGTCGGGCACCATTGACCATGTGACTGGCTCGGGGCCAATCCCAGCCAATGAGGAGTTAGCGTGGGGTCCTGGGAGCAGTGTGGATCATTGAGGTGAAGCGTAAAGACCTGTTGTATCGTGTCTTGTTCCTGTTAGCTAACATACTTTGCCTTTTTATCAATTAACCCCTTCATCTATTACTGGGCCCCCCCCCGTGAATGTCTCGAGCCTCCACAGTGGCGCAAATCGACGCAAGCCACTCAAATAGACTCTGTAGACTGTTTGGCAGAAGCCTCATCTCAGCACCAGCTCATTTGGCGCGTCAATCGACACTCCGGACCCAGTGGGAATAAACGTAGGTCGCAAAGTGCTTCGGGAAAACAGTACAGGCCAGACGAAGAGACCGCTCACCTTTCATCCTGCCCGCCTTCTCCTCCTGCCACACCTTCCTCTCCTCCCCCTCCTCGTCGCTGTCCTCAGCAAAGTCGTCCAGGTTTCCGATATCTGCCTGCTTGACGCTCATGAGGCTGGCTAGACTCTGCATGTCCTCGTCCCTGTGTGTGTGAGGGGTGGGGGGGAGGGGGGGAGGGGTGGTGTTAACAGGGCGGCTCAGAGTGAGGAAACTCAAGCTAATGAAGAGGGAGGTCGGGGGGGGGGCGGGCGGTAAGGCGAGGCCACTCTCTACAACAAGCCCCTCATTATAACTGTACGGCATATAACCCCAGAAGGGCGGCTTCGATTGGTGTGGGCCACGTGAGGCCCAAAAGGTTACCCAGCATGCCTCAGCTCACAGTCAGGTGGTTGTGAGTTTGGGGCCCACTCCAGAGGTTTCAGCACGAAATCATGGCCAAATTCCCAGTCCCTGTACTGAGGGAGTGCCGCACTGTCAGAGGGTCAGTACTGAGGGAGTGCCGCACTGTCAGAGGGTCAGTACTGAGGGAGTGCCGCACTGTGAGAGGGTCAGTACTGAGGGAGTGCCGCACTGTGAGAGGGTCAGTACTGAGGGAGTGCCACACTGTCAGAGGGTCAGTACTGAGGGAGTGCCGCACTGTCAGAGGGTCAGTACTGAGGGAGTGCCGCACTGTCAGAGGGTCAGTACTGAGGGAGTGCTGCACTGTCAGAGGGTCAGTACTGAGGGAGCGCTGCACTGTCAGAGGGTCAGTACTGAGGGAGTGCTGCACTGTCAGAGGGTCAGTACTGAGGGAGTGCCGCACTGTCAGAGGGTCAGTACTGAGGGAATGCTGCACTGTCAGAGGGTCAGTACTGAGGGAGTGCCGCACTGTCAGAGGGTCAGTACTGAGGGAATGCTGCACTGTCAGAGGGTCAGTACTGAGGGAGTGCCGCACTGTCAGAGGGTCAGTACTGAGGGAGTGCTGCACTGTCAGGGGGTCATTACTGAGGGAGCGCCGCACTGTCAGAGGGTCATTACTGAGGGAGCGCCGCACTGTCAGAGGGTCAGTACTGAGGGAGAGCCGCACTGTCAGAGGGTCAGTACTGAGGGAGTGTTGCACTGTCAGAGGGTCAGTACTGAGGGAGTGCTGCACTGTCAGAGGGTCAGTACTGAGGGAGCACTGCACTGTCAGAGGGTCAGTACTGAGGGAGTGCCGCACTGTCAGAGGGTCAGTACTGAGGGAGTGCTGCACTGCCAGAGGGTCAGTACTGAGGGAGTGCTGCACTGTCAGAGGGTCAGTACTGAGGGAGTGCTGCATTGTCAGAGGGTCATTACTGAGGGAGTGTCGCACTGTCAGAGGGTCAGTACTGAGGGAGTGCTACACTGTCAGAGGGTCAGTACTGAGGGAGTGCCGCACTGTCAGAGGGTCAATACTGAGGGAGTGCCGCACTGTCAGAGGGTCAGTACTGAGGGAGTGCTGCACTGTCAGAGGGTCAGTACTGAGGGAGTGCTGGGGGGGGGGGGTTTGAGAAGAGGAGGTCGGGGGGGGGGCGTGCGTGCCGCCCACGATGGAGGCCGGGACGCGTGACGGAGGCCGGACGCCGAGACTCACGTGGCCCGTCCTTCGCGGAGGAAGACGCAGGAGAGCGAGAACTGCAGCGTGGCGCACACAACCTTGACGGACAGCGGCTTGAGCTTGAGCTTGACGTCCGTCACCGTGGGCATCGGGCTGGCGTATTTCTTCATATTGATGTCCGCCGACGCCAGCACCTTCCGGTGACCTTTGCTTTCCTGCGGAGGAGGAGGGGCCGGAGATTAGAATGCCCACAAACAATCCGGATAATTCTCAAACTCCTCAGATTCCCGTCCGGCAAGGAGGAAACTCAAATCTGCTTCCCTCCCGACAACATCCCAAAAATAGTCATCGGCCAACGAAGGATATCCCGGCGCAGAGTAACCATCCATATTCAATCCACTTGTTCGATTCCCTGTCGGCTACAGGCCCAGCATTTATCGCCCATCCCTAATTGCCCCTGGAGAAGGTGGTGGGTGAGCCGCCATCTTGTACCCACCGCAGTCCCCGTGTGGTGTAGGTACACCCACTGTGCTGTTAGGGAGGGGAGTTCCCAGGATTTCGACCCCAGCCACAGTGAAGGAACGGCCGACATATTTCCGAGTCGGGATGGCGAGCGGCTCGGAGGGGGGGGGGGAACTTGCAGGCGGGGGTGTTCCCCGTGCGTCTGCTGCTGCCCTCGCCCTTCCGGACGGTAGAGGTGGCGGGTTTGGAAGGTGCTGTCGAAGGAGCGAGTGGCTGCGGTGCGTCTTGTAGACGGTGCACACGGCTGCCGCTGTGCGTCGGGGGGGGGGGGGGTGGAAGGAGTGAATGTTTGTGGCTAGCGTGTCGATCGAGTGGGGCTGTCGGGTCAATAACTGGTTCACCGTGTTGGGTGTCAGGGTCAGTGCTGAGGGAGTGCCGCACTGTCAGAGGGTCAGTACTGAGGGAGTGCTGCACTGTCAGAGGGTCAGTACTGAGGGAGTGCTGCACTGTCAGAGGGTCAGTGCTGAGGGAGTGCTGCACTGTCAGAGGGTCAGTGCTGAGGGAGTGCTGCACTGTCAGAGGGTCAGTACTGAGGGAGTGCTGCACTGTCAGAGGGTCAGTACTGAGGGAATGCTGCACTGTCAGAGGGTCAATACTGAGGGAGTGCTGCACTGTCAGAGGGTCAGTACTGAGGGAGTGCCGCACTGTCAGAGGGTCAGTACTGAGGGAGTGCCGCACTGTCAGAGGGTCAGTACTGAGGGAGTGCCGCACTGTCAGAGGGTCAGTACTGAGGGAATGCCGCACTGTCAGAGGGTCAGTACTGAGGGAGTGCTGCACTGACAGAGGGTCAGTACTGAGGGAGTGCTGCACTGTCAGAGGGTCAGTACTGAGGGAGTGCCGCACTGTCAGAGGGTCAGTACTGAGGGAGTGCCGCACTGTCAGAGGGTCAGTACTGAGGGAGTGCCGCACTGTCAGAGGGTCAGTACTGAGGGAGTGCCGCACTGTCAGAGGGTCAGTACTGAGGGACTGCTGCACTGTCAGAGGGTCAGTACTGAGGGAGTGCTGCACTGTCAGAGTGTCAGTACTGAGGGAGTGCTGCACTGTCAGAGGGTCAGTACTGAGGGAGTGCTGCACTGTCAGAGGGTCAGTACTGAGGGAGTGCTGCACTGTCAGAGGGTCAGTACTGAGGGAGTGCTGCACTGTCAGAGGGTCAGTACTGAGGGAGTGCTGCACTGTCAGAGGGTCCGTACTGAGGGAGTGCTGCACTGTCAGAGGGTCAGTACTGAGGGAGTGCTGCACTGTCAGAGGGTCAGTACTGAGGGAGTGCCGCACTGTCAGAGGGTCAGTACTGAGGGAGTGCTGCACTGTCAGAGGGTCAGTACTGAGGGAGTGCTGCACTGTCAGAGGGTCAGTACTGAGGGAGTGCCGCACTGTCAGAGGGTCAGTACTGAGGGAGTGCTGCACTGTCAGAGGGTCAGTACTGAGGGAGTGCCGCACTGTCAGAGGGTCAGTACTGAGGGAGTGCTGCACTGTCAGAGGGTTAGTACTGAGGAAGTGCCGCACTGTCAGAGAGGGGGTGGGAAGTGGGGAGGTCTCCCCAGTTTCTTGTATTTAATCCTCAACCAAGATCATTGAAACAGACAGCCTGGGAATATGCCCTCCTGATGTCCCTGGCATCTTGCTGTGCAGAACTGGCCATGGTGGCAGTGCCTGCAGATCAAGAAGAACATTATTGGACCGTTTTGGAACGTCCGGATGTGGGGGGGGGGGGGTAGGAATGCCCCGGTTGCTATTCGGGAGAATGGCGTTGGACATCTAAGGCAGTGTCTCCGGCCTTCAGGAGGAGGTCCGACTCAGGGGATCGAGCTGGACACGGAGCTCCTTCTCCAGACCCCGGCAGAAATCCCGACCCCTGCCCAGGCACCCCGGGAGGGGATCCCGCGATACTGAGGCTAAGTGTTGATGCCGTTTCCCGACTTGGCCGTCAACATGGCCTCAGGAGCAGCGATTCTGACCCCTAACGAGGGGGCCTGCAGGGCCAATGGAGCGACCCAGGCCGCTCCGGCTGCTGAACCCTGGCGTCAGACGGGCGTCGCGGGTCTGCGCATGCGCAGTGGCGCCAACAGGCACATGCGCAATGCCCCCCTTCTCCGCTCCGTAGGGCGACCGGGGCCGGCGCGGAACAAAAGAGGCCCCCAGCCCGAGAGGCCGGCCCGCCAATCGGTAGGCCCCGATCGCGGACCAGGCCACAGCGGACGCAATGTAATCCATCCAACAAGGGCCCTTACGTTTTCGATGACAAACGTCCATTCCTTATCTTCGAATTCTTCAGCCAACGGATCCTGAAAAAACAACAGAGAAACAAAATCAGGGTTAGGACCCTCTCCAATTTCCAAGTCTCCCGGGTAATTTATTGGCCTCTGACCTTTCAGCTCCAGGGGTCAAAGGTGAGCCACACTAACATGCCACTGGACCCAGTGACTGAGAGTCAGCGTGGCTTTGGACAATCGAAGAGCACTCGCGAAGGCCTGTGGATGCATAAAGCCTAACTGCCCCGTTAGAATGATGCGTACCAGCGATATGGAAAGCTATCCTTATAGTGTAACAGTGGCAGGGGTCAACTGAAGCCAAAAATATTGTCTGTATCTAACCCCGTGCTGTACCTGCCCTGGGAGTGTTTGATGGGGACAGTGTAGAGGGAGCTTTACTCTGTATCTAACCCCGTGCTGTACCTGTCCTGGGAGTGTTTGATGGGGACAGTGTAGAGGGAGCTTTACTCTGTATCTAACCCCGTGCTGTACCTGTCCTGGGAGTGTTTGATGGGGACAGTGTAGAGGGAGCTTTACTCTGTATCTAACCCCGTGCTGTACCTGTCCTGGGAGTGTTTGATGGGGACAGTGTAGAGGGAGCTTTACTCTGTATCTAACCCCGTGCTGTACCTGTCCTGGGAGTGTTTGATGGGGACAGTGTAGAGGGAGCTTTACTCTGTATCTAACCCCGTGCTGTACCTGTCCTGGGAGTGTTTGATGGGGACAGTGTAGAGGGAGCTTTACTCTGTATCTAACCCCGTGCTGTACCTGTCCTGGGAGTGTTTGATGGGGACAGTGTAGAGGGAGCTTTACTCTGTATCTAACCCCGTGCTGTCCCTGTCCTGGGAGTGTTTGATGGGGACAGTGTAGAGGGAGCTTTACTCTGTATCTAACCCCGTGCTGTACCTGTCCTGGGAGTGTTTGA
This sequence comes from Scyliorhinus canicula, assembly GCF_902713615.1. Lineage (NCBI taxonomy): Eukaryota > Metazoa > Chordata > Chondrichthyes > Carcharhiniformes > Scyliorhinidae > Scyliorhinus > Scyliorhinus canicula. Next base: position 5,945,269 of record NC_052176.1, on the reverse strand, counting down.
TGGGGACAGTGTAGAGGGAGCTTTACTCTGTATCTAACCCCGTGCTGTACCTGTCCTGGGAGTGTTTGATGGGTACAGTGTAGAGGGAGCTTTACTCTGTATCTAACACCGTGCTGTACCTGTCCTGGGAGTGTTTGATGGGGACAGTGTAGAGGGAGCTTTACTCTGTATCTAACCCCGTGCTGTACCTGTCCTGGGAGTGTTTGATGGGGACAGTGTAGAGGGAGCTTTACTCTGTATCTAACCCCGTGCTATACCTGTCCTGGGAGTGTTTGAAGGGGACAGTGTAGAGGGAGCTTTACTCTGTATCTAACCCCGTGCTGTACCTGTCCTGGGAGTGTTTGATGGGGACAGTGTAGAGGGAGCTTTACTCTGTATCTAACCCCGTGCTGTACCTGTCCTGGGAGTGTTTGATGGGGACAGTGTAGAGGGAGCTTTACTCTGTATCTAACCCCGTGCTGTACCTGTCCTGGGAGTGTTTGATGGGGACAGTGTAGAGGGAGCTTTACTCTGTATCTAACCCCGTGCTGTCCCTGTCCTGGGAGTGTTTGATGGGGACAGTGTAGAGGGAGCTTTACTCTGTATCTAACCCCGTGCTGTACCTGTCCTGGGAGTGTTTGATGGGGACAGTGTAGAGGGAGCTTTACTCTGTATCTAACCCCGTGCTGTACCTGTCCTGGGAGTGTTTGATGGGGACAGTGTAGAGGGAGCTTTACTCTGTATCTAACCCCGTGCTGTACCTGTCCTGGGAGTGTTTGATGGGGACAGTGTAGAGGGAGCTTTACTCTGTATCTAACCCCGTGCTGTACCTGTCCTGGGGGTGTTTGATGGGGACAGTGTAGAGGGAGCTTTACTCTGTATCTAACACCGTGCTGTACCTGTCCTGGGAGTGTTTGATGGGGACAGTGTAGAGGGAGCTTTACTCTGTATCTAACCCCGTGCTGTACCTGCCCTGGGAGTGTTTGATGGGGACAGTGTAGAGGGAGCTTTACTCTGTATCTAACCCCGTGCTGTACCTGTCCTGGGAGTGTTTGATGGGGACAGTGTAGAGGGAGCTTTACTCTGTATCTAACCCCGTGCTGTACCTGTCCTGGGAGTGTTTGATGGGGACAGTGTAGAGGGAGCTTTACTCTGTATCTAACCCCGTGCTGTCCCTGTCCTGGGAGTGTTTGATGGGGACAGTGTAGAGGGAGCTTTACTCTGTATCTAACCCCGTGCTGTACCTGTCCTGGGAGTGTTTGATGGGGACAGTGTAGAGGGAGCTTTACTCTGTATCTAACCCCGTGCTGTACCTGTCCTGGGAGTGTTTGATGGGGACAGTGTAGAGGGAGCTTTACTCTGTATCTAACTCCGTGCTGTACCTGTCCTGGGAGTGTTTGATGGGGACAGTGTAGAGGGAGCTTTACTCTGTATCTAACCCCGTGCTGTACCTGTCCTGGGAGTGTTTGATGGGGACAGTGTAGAGGGAGCTTTACTCTGTATCTAACCCCGTGCTGTACCTGTCCTGGGAGTGTTTGATGGGGACAGTGTAGAGGGAGCTTTACTCTGTATCTAACCCCGTGCTGTACCTGCCCTGGGAGTGTTTGATGGGGACAGTGTAGAGGGAGCTTTACTCTGTATCTAACCCCGTGCTGTACCTGTCCTGGGAGTGTTTGATGGGGACAGTGTAGAGGGAGCTTTACTCTGTATCTAACCCCGTGCTGTACCTGTCCTGGGAGTGTTTGATGGGGACAGTGTAGAGGGAGCTTTACTCTGTATCTAACCCCGTGCTGTACCTGCCCTGGGAGTGTTTGATGGGGACAGTGTAGAGGGAGCTTTACTCTGTATCTAACCCCGTGCTGTACCTGTCCTGGGAGTGTTTGATGGGGACAGTGTAGAGGGAGCTTTACTCTGTATCTAACCCCGTGCTGTACCTGTCCTGGGAGTGTTTGATGGGGACAGTGTAGAGGGAGCTTTACTCTGTATCTAACCCCGTGCTGTACCTGTCCTGGGGGTGTTTGATGGGGACAGTGTAGAGGGAGCTTTACTCTGTATCTAACACCGTGCTGTACCTGTCCTGGGAGTGTTTGATGGGGACAGTGTAGAGGGAGCTTTACTCTGTATCTAACCCCGTGCTGCACCTGTCCTGGGAGTGTTTGATGGGGACAGTGTAGAGGGAGCTTTACTCTGTATCTAACCCCGTGCTGTCCCTGTCCTGGGAGTGTTTGATGGGGACAGTGTAGAGGGAGCTTTACTCTGTATCTAACCCCGTGCTGTACCTGTCCTGGGAGTGTTTGATGGGGACAGTGTAGAGGGAGCTTTACTCTGTATCTAACCCCGTGCTGTACCTGTCCTGGGAGTGTTTGATGGGGACAGTGTAGAGGGAGCTTTACTCTGTATCTAACCCCGTGCTGTACCTGTCCTGGGAGTGTTTGATGGGGACAGTGTAGAGGGAGCTTTACTCTGTATCTAACCCCGTGCTGTACCTGTCCTGGGAGTGTTTGATGGGGACAGTGTAGACGGAGCTTTACTCTGTATCTAACCCCGTGCTGTACCTGTCCTGGGAGTGTTTGATGGGGACAGTGTAGAGGGAGCTTTACTCTGTATCTAACCCCGTGCTGTACCTGCCCTGGGAGTGTTTGATGGGGACAGTGTAGAGGGAGCTTTACTCTGTATCTAACCCCGTGCTGTACCTGTCCTGGGAGTGTTTGATGGGGACAATGTAGAGGGAGCTTTACTCTGTATCTAACCCCGTGCTGTACCTGTCCTGGGAGTGTTTGATGGGGACAGTGTAGAGGGAGCTTTACTCTGTATCTAACCCAGTGCTGTACCTGTCCTGGGAGTGTTTGATGGGGACAGTGTAGAGGGAGCTTTACTCTGTATCTAACCCCGTGCTGTACCTGTCCTGGGAGTGTTTGATGGGGACAGTGTAGAGGGAGCTTTACTCTGTATCTAACCCCGTGCTGTACCTGTCCTGGGAGTGTTTGATGGGGACAGTGGAGAGGGAGCTTTACTCTGTATCTAACCCCGTGCTGTCCCTGTCCTGGGATTGTTTGATGGGGACAGTGTAGAGGGAGCTTTACTCTGTATCTAACCCTGTGCTGTATCTGTCCTGGGAATGTTTGATGGGGACAGTGTAGAGGGAGCTTTACTCTGTATCTAGCCCTGTGCTGTCCCTGTCCTGGGAGTGTTTGATGGGGACAGTGTAGAGGGAGCTTTACTCTGTATCTAACCCCGTGCTGTACCTGTCCTGGGAGTGTTTGATGGGGACAGTGTAGAGGGAGCTTTACTCTGTATCTAACCCCGTGCTGTACCTGTCCTGGGAGTGTTTGATGGGGACAGTGTAGAGGGAGCTTTACTCTGTATCTAACCCCGTGCTGTCCCTGTCCTGGGAGTGTTTGATGGGGACAGTGTAGAGGGAGCTTTACTCTGTATCTAACCCCGTGCTGTACCTGTCCTGGGAGTGTTTGATGGGGACAGTGTAGAGGGAGCTTTACTCTGTATCTAACCCCGTGCTGTACCTGTCCTGGGAGTGTTTGATGGGGACAGTGTAGAGGGAGCTTTACTCTGTATCTAACCCCGTGCTGTCCCTGTCCTGGGAGTGTTTGATGGGGACAGTGTAGAGGGAGCTTTACTCTGTATCTAACCCCGTGCTGTGCCTGTCCTGGGAGTGTTTGATGGGGACAGTGTAGAGGGAGCTTTACTCTGTATCTAACCCTGTGCTGTATCTGTCCTGGGAATGTTTGATGGGGACAGTGTAGAGGGAGCTTTACTCTGTATCTAGCCCTGTGCTGTCCCTGTCCTGGGAGTGTTTGATGGGGACAGTGTAGAGGGAGCTTTACTCTGTATCTAACCCCGTGCTGTACCTGTCCTGGGAGTGTTTGATGGGGACAGTGTAGAGGGAGCTTTACTCTGTATCTAACCCCGTGCTGTACCTGTCCTGGGAGTGTTTGATGGGGACAGTGTAGAGGGAGCTTTACTCTGTATCTAACCCCGTGCTGTCCCTGTCCTGGGAGTGTGTGGGGGACAGGGTGGGGGGGCTCCAAAAATCTCCTTGTGTTATCAGTAAAGGTCCAGCTCCTACTGGGATCTTCCTGCCCCCAGAAGCATCTGGGGTAGTTTTACTATTCTGTTCTTTTCGAGGAGACCCACAGAACTCTCCAGAAACTGCCCGACCCACAAGGAGATTGGAAACAAAATACTGCTTTGTTTACAGACAAATATTCGGAACATACCGCCTGAGCTGTAACTAATGGCTGGGAGGGGTTTTAACTGGAGGATTTGAAGGTTTTGGAGTGGGTGGGGCTGTGTACAGCGCGAGCCAGAGAGAGCGAATGAGCGAGAGCAAGCGTTAAGAGTTCCACAGCACGGCAGGGAGAGTGAGCGTGTGAGAGGGCAGCTAATTTCCGGGAAGGTCGATGCTTTCCATAATTCAATTCACCATGGATGGCGAATCATAGAATCCCTACTTGGCCGAATCGGGCCGTTCGGCCCGTCGAGTTCGCCCCGACCCTCCGAAAGAGCACCCTGCCCCCGTCCGCTCCTCCACCCCCCCCCCCCCCCGTCCTATCGCCGTAGAATATGTTCATTGGGATTATTCTGAAATATCCCCTGAACTGTCCGCTACTGATTCTTCACTGGTCTCACCTCGGGCCCAGTACCCCAAATAGCCTCAACTTCCATGCCAACACGGTTCCCCTTGTTTAAGTTGCCACGACTAGTCCCAGACCCACTCTTCTCCCCTTCAAAATGGAAGCGACATTCGATCATCTTGCTGGCGTGGGTTGTGCGCCAGCTGCCTACCTTGTAGAGGGTGACCGAGATATCAACGTTCTCTGGCACAGGCCACAGTACCATTCCCCGGTACGGATTCTTAATCCCCGGCTGCCAGCTGTGCGGCTACAAGAGATCAGGAGAAACGGAATTATTGGAAAGACACACAGCAGAGAACACTTCACCCGGCGTCTCTCCCAATAGACGTTGGATCTATAGAAGGAGGCCACTTGGCCCATCTGCTCTGTGCCGGCCCACACAAGACGACTCCCAACCCCCCGTCTTTGTCTCCCCCCCCATCACCCTATCCTTCCATTCCTCACTCCCTTGTGTATTTATCCAGCTTCCCCCCTTAAATTCTCCCCCACTCCCTGTGGGAGCGAGTCCCACATTCTCCCCCACTCCCCGTGGGAGCGAGTCCCACATTCTCCCCACTCCCTGTGGGAGGGAGTTCCACCTTCTCCCCACTCCCTGTGGGAGTGAGTCCCACATTCTCCCCACTCCCTGTGGGAGTGAGTCCCACATTCTCCCCACTCCCTGTGGGAGTGAGTCCCACATTCTCCCCCACTCTCCGTGGGAGCGAGTCCCACATTCTCCCCACTCCTTGTGGGAGCAAGTTCCACATT
>NC_052176.1:5932391-5934891 GCF_902713615.1 Scyliorhinus canicula | reverse complement strand
GTACTGAGGGAGTGCTGCACTGTCAGAGGGTCAGTACTGAGGGAGTGCTGCACTGTCAGAGGGTCAGTACTGAGGGAGCGCTGCACTGTCAGAGGGTCAGTACTGAGGGAGTGCCGCACTGTCAGAGGGTCAGTACTGAGGGAGTGCCGCACTGTCAGAGGGTCAGTACTGAGGGAGTGCCGCACTGTCAGAGGGTCAGTACTGAGGGAGTGCCGCACTGTCAGAGGGTCAGTACTGAGGGAGCGCTGCACTGTCAGAGGGTCAGTACTGAGGGAGTGCCGCACTGTCAGAGGGTCAGTACTGAGGGAGTGCCGCACTGTCAGAGGGTCAGTGCTGAGGGAGTGCCGCACTGTCAGAGGGTCAGTACTGAGGGAGTGCCGCACTGTCAGAGGGTCAGTACTGAGGGAGTGCTGCACTGTCAGAGGGTCAGTACTGAGGGAGTGCTGCACTGTCAGAGGGTCAGTACTGAGGGAGTGCTGCACTGTCAGAGGGTCAGTACTGAGGGAGTGCTGCACTGTCAGAGGGTCAGTACTGAGGGAGTGCTGCACTGTCAGAGGGTCAGTACTGAGGGAGTGCTGCACTGTCAGAGGGTCAGTACTGAGGGAGCGCCGCACTGTCAGAGGGTCAGTACTGAGGGAGTGCTGCACTGTCAGAGGGTCAGTACTGAGGGAGTGCCGCACTGTCAGAGGGTCAGTACTGAGGGAGTGCCGCCCTGTCAGAGGGTCAGTACTGAGGGAGTGCTGCACTGTCAGAGGGTCAGTACTGAGGGAGTGCTGCACTGTCAGAGGGTCAGTACTGAGGGAGTGCCGCCCTGTCAGAGGGTCAGTACTGAGGGAGTGCCGCCCTGTCAGAGGTGTGCGCCTCACCCGAGGAAAGTCAGAGGTCAAACGGAGCTGGGGTCTCCCTCAGCAGCTTGGCTGGAGCTGTGAGCGTGTTCAGGGGAACCCGGTCTCCTTAGGCCTCCTTTCCCTCTGAGCCGAGCTTCCTGTGACGGCTGTGGTTAACCTGCGCCACAAGCTGCTTATCGGCGGGGCCCAGGCAGGGACGTGTAGGCGTCGCTGCCTTTGCTCCCACCCATTCTTCACTGCCAACAGGGTGTGGACGCAGCCGGCAAAATATTGCCCACTCCTCCTTCTAACCCACTGGTGGCCTCTCTGCCGAGGTTGGGTCAGAGGGCGTTGGTTTCGCACAGGGGTCACAGGGGTCACACGGAGGCTGGACCGACGGGAGAAGGCCCCATTTCCAAATATGACAATATCGAACCAGATGTGTTTTAGGACCATAAAAACATAAGACTTAGGAGCAGAACAAGGCCACTCGGCCCATCGGGTCTGCTCCGCCATTCTCATGCCTCTTCCCCATAACCCTCTGACAGTGCAGCACTCCCTCAGTTCTGATCCTCTGACAGTGCGGCACTCCCTCAGCACTGACCCTCTGACAGTGCAGCACTCCCTCAGTACTGACCCTCTGACAGTGCGGCACTCCCTCAGCACTGACCCTCTGACAGTGCAGCACTCCCTCAGTACTGACCCTCTGACAGTGCAGCACTCCCTCAGTACTGACCCTCTGACAGGGCAGCACTCCCTCAGTACTGACCCTCTGATAGTGCAGCACTCCCTCAGTACTGACCCTCTGACAGTGCAGCACTCCCTCAGTACTGACCCTCTGACAGTGCGGCACTCCCTCAGTACTGACCCTCTGACAGTGCAGCACTCCCTCAGTACTGACCCTCTGATAGTGCGGCACTCCCTCAGTACTGACCCTCTGACAGTGCGGCACTCCCTCAGTACTGACCCTCTGACAGTGCAGCATTCCCTCAGTACTGACCCTCTGACAGTGCGGCGCTCCCTCAGTACTGACCCTCTGACAGTGCGGCGCTCCCTCAGTACTGACCCTCTGACAGTGCAGCTCTCCCTCAGTACTGACCCTCTGACAGTGCCGCACTGCTCGCTGACGTTTGATTGCTGACGAAACACGGGGGTGCCACATAGGTACCGTGGGCGCGTTAGCAACCGGTTGCCACTGGTGCTGGGGTGAAGGGTCACCTTGCCCTTGGCATTTTGCTGTACAACACATACCGGAGGCAGCTGAAGATTTGCTTTTAATTCTTTGGGACAGCTGGAGGCGAGTTATCACTTGTTTGTACCTTCCCCCTCGCTGGCATGTGTCATGTTGGTAAACGTTAGAGGAACAACTGGTTTGACTGCTGCTTGGCACTTGGCCAGTTACCTACTGCCTCGTGGAGAATCCCCCGTCTCCCTATGTCGCCCCATGCGTCGCCCGACCCTGCCACGCACACACCCTCGTCCCCTGCCACCGCACACGCCCTCGTTCCCTGCCACCCCACACGTCACCCTCCCCTGCCACCGGACACGCCATTGTCCCCTCCCACCCCACACGCCATTGTCCCCTGCCACCCCACACGCCACCCTCCCCTGCCACCGCACACGCCCTCCTCCCCTGGCACCCCACACGCCATTGTCCCCTGCCACCCCACACG
>NC_052176.1:5904214-5931891 GCF_902713615.1 Scyliorhinus canicula | reverse complement strand
GAGAGAGAGAGAGAGAGAGAAGGAGAGAGAGAGAGAGATGAGAGAGAGAGAGAGAGAGGAGAGAGGAGAGAGGAGAGAGAGAGAGAGAAGGAGAGAGAGAGAGGGAGAGGAAGTGAGAGAGGGAGAGAGAGAGAGGGAGAGAGAGAGAGGGAGAGAGAGAGAGGGAGAGAGAGAGAGGGAAGAGAGAGAGAGAGAGAGAGAGAAGGAGAGAGAGAGAGAGGGAGAGGAAGTGAGAGAGGGAGAGAGAGAGGGAGAGGCCTGGAGGGATTGAATTACCTTGGGAGTAGGGGAGAATTTCTATTCTCTGTACACAGCTGTTCTTGTTGGTACTATTTATACAGAGAGGCGCCCTGGTTAATCTGTGAAAGGACAGCACCGAGTGAATCACCTTTGTCTGGCCTACCACAGCTTCATTTCACAGCGCACTATCCTGATCGAACGTCAAGCCACCGACCTCACAGCGTCGCGCGGTTATCGGTCGCACTGGGATCTTACTGTGCCTAGAGTGGCTCCATTGGTCAACACTGCCCACACACAGGACAGAAGACAACCAATCACCAGACACACCAGGGGGGGGGGCTTCCAACGATAAAACACACGAGGCATCAGCGCTCTGCCTCGTTCCACTGGTGACAACTGTAGTGACAGTCAGGGTGCACAAATCAGTCAACACCTTCTACACTTGGATCAGAGCTGGCCTGGTTAAGATAGCCATGATGTGGAGATGCCGGCGTTGGACTGGGGTGAGCACAGTAAGAAGTCTTACAACACCAGGTTAAAGTCCAACAGGTTTGTTTCAAACACGAGCTTTCGGAGCACGGCTCCTTCTTCAGGTGAAGAAGGAGCCGTGCTCCGAAAGCTCGTGTTTGAAACAAACCTGTTGGACTTTAACCTGGTGTTGTAAGACTTCTTACTGGTTAAGATAGTTAGAGTTAGTTTACTTAGAGTAGTAGAGAGTCAACCCACAGCCGGCTGTGTGCATTGTTACGGAAGTTCAATAAACCGTACTGAACCAACGCCGGCGTTTGGTGTCTGCTTTGCAGTCTATCTGCATCGTGTTGCAGCCCGTGTTACCCCAGGTGAATAACACGACAAGGGGGAAGGAGAGAGAGGAGATACCTCATGAGTTGAAGGTGTGCAGATGAATCATCCTTGATGTAAACAATGGAGCAATTCTCTGTGAACAGGCTGCCCTATGAACCCTACTGATTGTGGGTAAGGTGATCAATAGATCGCTCCACCGTTTACCGTCGAGCGTGGGGTCGTCGAAATCCAGCTCAGAGCGACTGAGGGCCTCGTGGCCTTTGAACCCGGAGCGTCTGAGAGAACCACATCCTCCGAGAGAGAGAGAAGCTGGAACTTTCCGTCCATTTTCCAGCTTTCCTTCGGTCAGGGGGGGGGAGGGCTGGAGGGCGGGGGTTAACTCTTGCTCTTCCTCCGGGCTCAGCCCTTGGAGGGGAGGGGGGGGGAGGGGTCTTCGCCACCCGCCCGGAGGTTCGCTGGGCCCGCGTCCTGTCCGAGGGCCGGCGACTCCCACGACGCAGCAGCTGGGGCTGGTACCGCCACCCCCGGGGACTCGAGGGTCGGAGAGCGGCTGGGTGGAATTTAACCCCGGCAGCGCCGCGATCGTCCTGGACAAGCTGGGCTGTGTAGCCCCCCCCCCCCCCCACTCTCCGAGGGCCCCTGTTATAGACCTCCCGAGGAGCGGGTCCCACAACAGAAACCAGTCACTTCGGAATCTTAGCAAAAAGTGATTCCTCCTCGAAGTGGAAATTCCCCGGAATTGCCTCCATGATTCCGAGGATTTGTTCTCGAATTGACACCGGTTCTCACAGGCCTCATTACCGTGACAACAAGGGAGGCAAAAAGATCTCTTCACTTTCACTCCCCCTCTGACAGTGGAGCACTCCCTCAGTACTGATCCTCTGACAGTGGAGCACTCCCTCAGTACTGATCCTCTGACAGTGCAGCACTCCCTCAGTACTGACCCTCTGACAGTGCAGCGCTCCCTCAGTACTGACCCTCTGACAGTGCAGCACTCCCTCAGTACTGACCCTCTGACAGTGCGGCACTCCCTCAGTACTGACCCTCTGACAGTGCGGCACTCCCTCAGTACTGACCCTCTGACAGTGCAGCACTCCCTCAGTACTAACCCTCTGACAGTGCGGCACTCCCTCAGTACTGACCCTCTGACAGTGCAGCGCTCCCTCAGTACTGACCCTCTGACAGTGCAGCACTCCCTCAGTACTGACCCTCTGACAGTGCGGCACTCCCTCAGTACTGACCCTCTGACAGTGCAGCGCTCCCTCAGTACTGACCCTCTGACAGTGCAGCACTCCCTCAGTACTGACCCTCTGACAGTGCAGCACTCACTCAGTACTGACCCTCTGACACAGCAGCACACCCTCAGTACTGACCCTCTGACAGTGCGGCACTCCCTCAGTACTGACCCTCTGACAGTGCGGCACTCCCTCAGTACTGACCCTCTGACAGTGCGGCACTCCCTCAGTACTGACCCTCTGACAGTGCGGCACTCCCTCAGTACTGACCCTCTGACAGTGCGGCACTCCCTCAGTACTGACCCTCTGACAGTGCAGCACTCTCTCAGTACTGACCCTCCGACAGTGCAGCACTCCCTCAGTACTGACCCTCTGACAGTGCAGCACTCCCTCAGTACTGACCCTCTGACAGTGCAGCACTCCCTCAGTACTGACCCTGTGACAGTGCGGCACTCCCTCAGCACTGACCCTCTGACAGTGCGGCACTCCCTCAGTACTGACCCTCTGAAAGTGCAGCACTCCCTCAGCACTGACGCTCTGACAGGGCGGCACTCCCTCAGTACTGACCCTCTGACAGTGCAGCACTCCCTCAGTACTGTCCCTCTGACAGTGCGGCACTCCCTCAGTACTGACCCTCTGACAGTGCAGCACTCCCTCAGTACTGACCCTCTGACAGTGCGGCACTCCCTCAGTACTGACCCTCTGACAGTGCAGCACTCCCTCAGTACTGACCCTCTGACAGTGCGGCACTCCCTCAGTACTGACCCTCTGACAGTGCGGCACTCCCTCAGTACTGACCCTCTGACAGTGCAGCACTCCCTCAGTACTGACTCTCTGACAGTGCAGCACTCCCTCAGTACTGACCCTCTGACAGTGCAGCACTCCCTCAGTACTGACCCTCTGACAGTGCAGCGCTCCCTCAGTACTGACCCTCTGACAGTGCGGCACTCCCTCAGTACTGACTCTCTGACAGTGCAGCACTCCCTCAGTACTGACCCTCTGACAGTGCGGCACTCCCTCAGTACTGACCCTCTGACAGTGCGGCACTCCCTCAGTACTGACCCTCTGACAGTGCAGCACTCCCTCAGTACTGACCCTCTGACAGTGCAGCGCTCCCTCAGTACTGACCCTCTGACAGTGCGGCACTCCCTCAGTACTGACTCTCTGACAGTGCAGCACTCCCTCAGTACTGACCCTCTGACAGTGCAGTGCTCCCTCAGTACTGACCCTCTGACAGTGCGGCACTCCCTCAGTACTGACCCTCTGACAGTGCAGTGCTCCCTCAGTACTGACCCTCTGACAGTGCAGTGCTCCCTCAGTACTGACTCTCTGACAGTGCAGCACTCCCTCAGTACCTACCCTCTGACAGTGCGGCGCTCCCTCAGTACTGACCCTCTGACAGTGCGGCACTCCCTCAGTACTGACCCTCTGACAGTGCGGCACTCCCTCAGTACTGACCCTCTGACAGTGCAGCACTCCCTCAGTACTGACCCTCTGACAGTGCGGCACTCCCTCAGTACTGACCCTCTGACAGTGCGGCACTCCCTCAGTACTGACCCTCTGACAGTGCGGCACTCCCTCAGTACTGACCCTCTGACAGTGCGACACTCCCTCAGTACTGATCCTCTGACAGTGCAGCACTCCCTCAGTACTGACTCTCTGACAGTGCGGCACTCCCTCAGTACTGACCCTCTGACAGTGCAGCTCTCCCTCAGTACTGACTCTCTAAAAGTGCAGCACTCCCTCAGTACTGACCCTCTGACAGTGCAGCACTCGCTCAGTACTGACCCTCTGACAGTGCAGCACTCCCTCAGTACTGACCCTCTGACAGTGCAGCACTCCCTCAGTACTGACCCTCTGACAGTGCGGCACTCGCTCAGTACTGACCCTCTGACAGTGCAGCTCTCCCTCAGTACTAACCCTCTGACAGTGCGGCACTCCCTCAGTACTGACCCTCTGACAGTGCGGCACTCGCTCAGTACTGACCCTCTGACAGTGCAGCACTCCCTCAGTACTGACCATCTGACAGTGCGGCGCTCCCTCAGTACTGACCCTCTGACAGTGCAGCTCTCCCTCAGTACTGACCCTCTGACAGTGCAGCACTCCCTCAGTACTGACCCTCTGACAGTGCAGCACTCCCTCAGTACTGACCCTCTGACAGTGCAGCACTCCCTCAGTACTGACCCTCTGACAGTGCGGCACTCCCTCAGTACTGACCCTCTGACAGTGCGACACTCCCTCAGTACTGATCCTCTGACAGTGCAGCACTCCCTCAGTACTGACCCTCTGACAGTGCAGCACTCCCTCAGCACTGACCCTCTGACAGTGCAGCACTCCCTCAGTACTGACCCTCTGACAGTGCAGCAGTCCCTCAGTACTGACCCTCTGACAGTGCAGCACTCCCTCAGTACTGACCCTCTGACAGTGCGACACTCCCTCAGTACTGACCCTCTGACAGTGCAGCACTCCCTCAGTACTGACCCTCTGACAGTGCGGCACTCCCTCAGTACTGACTCTCTAAAAGTGCAGCACTCCCTCAGTACTGACCCTCTGACAGTGCAGCACTCCCTCAGCACTGACCCTCTGACAGTGCAGCACTCCCTCAGTACTGACCCTCTGACAGTGCAGAGGGTTAGTGGAGGAAGGTAGTCTGGGAAACGGGCCGATGCGGGTTTGATGATGAATATCAGCCTTAATCTGCCCCGTAGCTGATGGTAGTCATCAGTGAATCACACATCAATCGTCTGCTGCTTCCTGGGTGGGTCGCTTGTGAAAGTTCACCTCATTCTTGGCACTGGGCCTCTCTCCTTCTGAATTGGTCTGAACCGACTTTCACTTTTACCCGGAACTCTTTGGGAATTTGTGCAATGGTAATTGGCCATCAAGGTTTCGTGTCTCTCTCTGACCGTGTCTCTCTCTGTCCGTGTCTCTCTCTGTCCGTGTCTCTCTCTGTCCGTGTCTCTCTCTGACCGTGTCTCTCTCCGTGTCTCTCTCTGACCGTGTCTCTCTCCGTGTCTCTCTCTGTCCGTGTCTCTCTCTGTCCGTGTCTCTCTCTGACCGTGTCTCTCTCTGACCGTGTCTCTCTCTCTGACCGTGTCTCTCTCTGACCGTGTCTCTCTCTGTCCGTGTCTCTCTCTGTCTGTGTCTCTCTCTGTCTGTGTCTCTCTCTGACCGTGTCTCTCTCTGACCGTGTCTCTCTCTGACCGTGTCTCTCTCTGACCGTGTCTCTCTCTGTCCGTGTCTCTCTCTGTCCGTGTCTCTCTCTGACCGTGTCTCTCTCTGTCCGTGTCTCTCTCCGTGTCTCTCTCTGTCTGTGTCTCTCTCTGTCCGTGTCTCTCTCTGTCTGTGTCTCTCTCCGTGTCTCTCTCTGACCGTGTTTCTCTACGTGCCTCTCTCCGTGTCTCTCTCTCTGTCCGTGTCTCTCCCTGTCCGTGCCTCCATCTCTCACTCTCCCAGGGGCAGGGTCCGGGGCAAAGTTGGAGGCTTCAATCGGGGCCTACTTGTGACAATAAGTGATTGTTATTATTGTTCTACTTGCGTAAAACGCCACGGACCCTCTGGACACAGCGCCCCCCTAAAAATCGGAGAATCCAGCCCATGGTCACTATCACCAAAACGCTCCCCTTTTGGGACCTTCAAGCGGCTATTGGATAGGTACATGGATTACGGCAGAACGGTGGGATGTAGATTAATTTGTTCTTAATCTGGGACAAAAGTTCGACACAACATCGTGGGCCGAAGGGCCTGTTCTGTGCTGTATTTTTCTATGTTCTCTGCCAATTAATATTGGGGAAGTTGAAACCCCCTACTATTATCAACCTCTGACATAGACTATAGAACATAGAACTGTACAGCACAGTACAGGCCCTTCGGCCCACGATGTTGTGCCGAACTAGTCTGAAACCAAGGTCAAATACATTTCTCTGATATTTGCCTCCTCTATCTCCCACTGACTGTTAGGGCGCACTGTCGTACACCCCCCCCCCCCCCCCCCCCCCCAGTAACGTCATCACCCCCTTTTAATTTTTAAGTTCCACCTCCATGGCCTCAATTGAGGATCTGGCGAAGATAGCATCCACCCTCCCTGCAGTAATCGACTCCTTGATCAATGTGGCAACGTCACCTCCTCTTTTACACCCCCCGGTCTCGCCTGAAGACTCTACATCCCAGCACGGTAGCACACGTGGCGAGCACTGTGGCTTCGCAGCGCCAGGGTCCCAGGTTCGATTCCCCGCTGGGTCGCTGTCTGTGCGGAGTCTGCACGTTCTCCCCCCCCCCGTGTCCCGGTGGGTTTCCTCCGGGTGCTCCGGTTTCCTCCCACAGTCCAAAGATGTGCAGGTTAGGTGGATTGGCCGTGCTAAATTGCCCCTCAGTGTCCAAAGATGTGCAAATTGGGTGGATTGGCCGTGCTAAATTGTCCCTTAGTGTCCAAAGATGTGCAGGGTAGGGGGATTGGCCGTGCTAAATTGCCCCTTAGTGTCCAAAGATGTGCAGGGTGGGTGGATTGGCCGTGCTAAATTGTCCCTTAGTGTCCAAAGATGTGCAGGGTGGGTGGATTGGCCATGCTAAATTGCCCCTTAGTGTCCAAAGATGTGTAGGTTAGGTGGATTGGCCGTGCTAAATTGTCCCTTAGTGTCCAAAGATGTGCAGGGTAGGTGGATTGGCCGTGCTAAATTGTCCCTTAGTGTCCAAAGATGTGCAGGATAGGTGGATTGGCCGTGCTAAATTGTCCCTTAGTGTCCTAAAAGGATATTGGGTTAAGGGGGTAGGGTGGAAGCGAGGGCTTAAAGTGGGCCGGTGCAGACTCGATGGGCCGAATGGCCTCCTTCTGCACTGTATGCTCTATGTTCCATTCCGGAATATTGAGCTGCCAGTCCTGCCCCTCCCTCAACCACGTCTCTGTGATCGCAATAATACTGTTCTCCCATGTGTCAATCAACACGCTCAATTCATCCGCCTTAGCCGTCAGACTTCTTGCACCAAACAAAATGCCATCCAGCCGTGCCATATTCCCTTGTGCGTTGTCTACCTTCCAGGCTGATTAAGTTTGTGAATCACGGCCTACTGCACGTCCACACTGTGACCCACACCCCTGCCAAATTAGTTTCGACCCCTCACCCCTCATCCCCCATCCCCGGCCCTCCCAACAGCCCTCGCAAAACCTTCCCGCAAGGGTGTTGGTCCGATTCCGGTTCAGGTGCATCCCACCTTCCCCGGGAATGGTCCCAGGAATCCAGAGCCCTCCCTCTTGCCCCATCTCTCCAGCCACTCATGGAAGTCTGCAGAGGGATTTGGATAGGTTAAGTGAATGGGCTAGGGTCTGGCAGATGGAATATAATGTTGACAAATGTGAGGTTATCCATTTTGGTAGGAATAACAGCAAACGGGATTATTATTTAAATGATAAAATATTAAAACATGCCGCTGTGCAGAGAGACCTGGGTGTGCTAGCGCATGAGTCGCAAAAAGTTGGTTTACAGGTGCAACAGGTGATTAAGAAGGCAAATGGAATTTTGTCCTTCATTGCTAGAGGGATGGAGTTTAAGACTAGGGAGGTTATGTTGCAATTGTATAAGGTGTTAGTGCGGCCACACCTGGAGTATTGTGTTCAGTTTTGGTCTCCTTACCTGAGAAAGGACGTACTGGCGCTGGAGGGTGTGCAGAGGAGATTCACTAGGTTAATCCCAGAGCTGAAGGGGTTGGATTACGAGGAGAGGTTGAGTAGACTGGGACTGTACTCGTTGGAATTTAGAAGGATGTAGGGGGATCTTATAGAAACATTTAAAATTATGAAGGGAATAGATAGGATAGATGCGGGCAGGTTGTTTCCACTGGCCGGTGACAGCAGAACTAGGGGGCATAGCCTCAAAATAAGGGGAAGTAGATTTAGGACTGAGTTTAGGAGGAACTTCTTCACCCAAAGGGTTGTGAATCTATGGAATTCCTTGCCCAGTGAAGCAGTTGAGGCTCCTTCATTAAATGTTTTTAAGGTAAAGATAGATTGTTTTTTGAAGAATAAAGGGATTAAGGGTTATGGTGTTCGGGCCGGAAAGTGGAGCTGAGTCCACAAAAGATCAGCCATGATCTCATTGAATGGCGGAGCAGGCTCGAGGGGCCAGATGGCCTACTCTTGCTCCTAGTTCTTATGTATGACCTCTGACCCTTCGCCCTTCCCCTTTCAGAGTGACCCGCAGCCGCTCAGTGCCACCCACGGCTCTAGTACCAGGGTGGCAAGCATCTCCTCCGGAAGTCCCCAGCCTCATAGATGTCAGTCTTCAACACTCTACATGATGTCAAGAAACGGCTTACGGCACTGGTTGCTGCAAAGGCTCTGGGCCCTGACAATATCCCAGCAATAGTCCTGAAGATTTGTGCTCCTGAACTTGCTGCCCCCCTAGCCAAGCTGTTCCAGTACAGCTACAACACTGGCATCTACCTGGCAATGTGGGAAATTGCCCAGGTATGTCCCAGGTCTTCTACCACCTCTATCGTCTAGAAGGACGAGGGCAGCAGACACATGGCGAACACCAACATCTTCAAGTTCCCCCCTCCGACTCGGAAATATATCGGCCGTTCCTTCACTGACGCTGGGGCTCTCTCCCCAACAGCACAGTGGGTGTACCTACACCACACGGGGTCTGCAGCGGGTTCAAGATGGCGGCTCACCCACCACCTCCTCAAGGTGGCAGTTGGGGATGGACAATGAAACCTGGGCCTAGTCAGCGAACGCCCAGATCCCAGTAAGGAATATAAAATGAGAGCCCGACAGATGCCCCAAAAGACTCCAGGAGACTGAAGAGCAGCTGTTGGCTGCTCTCCAAGTCCATCAGAGTTCTTAGTTTCACAGCACGCGAGGGGATCTCCAGGATCCTGCCCTCGCAGAGGTGTCCCCGGCCTCCTCAGAGGCTGCAGGATGATCGGCACAATTTAAGGCGTTAATTAATAATGAGGGTGAGGCTCCGTTCCCGTGGATACAAGGACTTGGGGGTGGAGGTGGGGCGGGGGTTGGTATCCAGAGCCCAGCAATAACAGGAGAGACCTGAGGCCCATGAAGCAATAATTGTGGGGGAGGCCCAGGCTCCATCGTCAATAGGTGAGGCCCAGGGCCCAGTGATACTGGAGGCAGGCTATGGGTCCATCGTCAATAGGTGAGGCCCAGGGCCCAGTGATACTGGAGGCAGGCTATGGGTCCATCGTCAATAGGTGAGGCCCAGGGCCCAGTGCTACTGGAGGCAGGCTATGGGCCCATCGACAATAGGTGAGGCCCAGGGCCCAGTGATACTGGAGGCAGGCTATGGGCCCAGTGATACTGGAGGCAGGCTTTGGGCCCATCGACAATAGGTGAGGCCCAGGGCCCAGTGACACTGGAGGCAGGCTTTGGGCCCAGTGATACTGGAGGCAGGCTATGGGCCCAGTGATACTGGAGGCAGGCGATGGGCCAATCGACAATAGATGAGGCCCAGGGCCCAGTGATACTGGAGGCAGGCTATGGGCCCAGTGATACTGGAGGCAGGCTTTGGGCCCAGTGATACTGGAGGCAGGCTACGGGCCTATCGACAATAGGTGAGGCCCATGGCCCAGTGATACTGGAGGCAGGCTATGGGCCTATCGACAATAGGTGAGGCCCATGGCCCAGTGATACTGGAGGCAGGCTATGGGCCTATCGACAATAGGTGAGGCCCATGGCCCAGTGATACTGGAGGCAGGCTATGGGCCCAGTGATACTGGAGGCAGGCTTTGGGCCCATCGACAATAGGTGAGGCCCAGGGCCCAGTGACACTGGAGGCAGGCTTTGGGCCCAGTGATACTGGAGGCAGGCTATGGGCCCAGTGATACTGGAGGCAGGCGATGGGCCAATCGACAATAGATGAGGCCCAGGGCCCAGTGATACTGGAGGCAGGCTATGGGCCCAGTGATACTGGAGGCAGGCTTTGGGCCCAGTGATACTGGAGGCAGGCTACGGGCCTATCGACAATAGGTGAGGCCCATGGCCCAGTGATACTGGAGGCAGGCTATGGGCCTATCGACAATAGGTGAGGCCCATGGCCCAGTGATACTGGAGGCAGGCTATGGGCCCAGTGATACTGGAGGCAGGCTATGGGCCTATCGACAATAGGTGAGGCCCATGGCCCAGTGATACTGGAGGCAGGCTATGGGCCCAGTGATACTGGAGGCAGGCTTTGGGCCCATCGACAATTGGTGAGGCCCAGGGCCCAGTGATCAGTGATACAGGAGTCAGGCCCAGCAATCATGAGAGAAATCCAAGACTAGCAATGCAGGCACAGGGCCCAGCGATAATGAGAAATGTTCCACAGACAGAGCAACTGGCCCGAGCCCAATGAAACTGGAGGAGGGCAGTCGAGGCCCACTGATAAGGATGTGAGGCAGGAGGTCCGACGATAAGAGGAAAGAGCCTGGATGTGGTTAACTGCCTGTTCAGATCAAACTTCCCCATATCCACTTCTCTGCTTCCCCCCTCGGTTCTCAATTCCCTTTTTAATTTGAGGATCTCGGCCTTGGCATCACTGTTGTGGGAAACTGTGGCCAAGCTCCAATGGCCTTTTGGGTAAGAAGAGCCGCTCTCAACCTGCGCGGGCTGTGTGTGGACAGTTTCCGATGACCTCGAGCGACCAGGGTGACCTGTGAGGAGGTGCGAGTGTGCTGTTCACTGTGGTAAACTCTCACAGTCCACTTCGCACAGTAGTTGGAATCATCTGATGTCAGTCAGTCAGCTAGAGAGTGACATTACTAACAAAGATTGGCCCTCTACACTGTCCCCATCAAACACTCCCAGGACAGGTACAGCACGGGGTTAGATACAGAGTAAAGCTCCTTCTACACTGTCCCCATCAAACACTCCCAGGACAGGGACAGCACGGGGTTAGATACAGAGTAAAGCTCCCTCTACACTGTCCCCATCAAACACTCCCAGGACAGGTACAGCACGGGGTTAGATACAGAGTAAAGCTCCCTCCACACTGTCCCCATCAAACACTCCCAGGACAGGTACAGCACGGGGTTAGATACAGAGTAAAGCTCCCTCTAATGGGTTTCCTCTGGGTGCTCTGGTTTCCTCCCACAGTCCAATGACATGCAGGTTGGGTGGATTGGTCGTGCTAAATTGCCCTCAGTGACCAAAATAGGTTTGGAGGGGTTATTGGGTTACGGGGGTAGGGTGGAAGTGATGGTTTAAGTGAATCGGTGCAGACTTGATGGGCCGAATAGCCTCCTTCTGCACTGTATGTTCTATGTTCTACACAGTCCCCATCAAACACTCCCAGGACAGGTACAGCGCAGGGTTAGATACAGAGTAAAGCTCCCTCTACACTGTCCCCATCAAACACTCCCAGAGCAGGTACAGCACAGGGTTAGATACAGAGTAAAGCTCCCTCTACACTGTCCCATTAAACACTCCCAGGACAGGTACAGCACGGGGTTAGATACAGAGTAAAGCTCCCTCTACACTGTCCCCATCAAACACTCCCAGGACAGGTACAGCACGGGGTTAGATACAGAGTAAAGCTCCCTCTACACTGTCCCCATCAAACACTCCCAGGACAGGTACTGCACGGGGTTAGATACAGAGTAAACTCCCTCTACACTGTCCCCATCAAACACTCTCAGGACAGGTACAGCACAGAGTTAGATACAGAGTAAAGCTCCCTCTACACTGTCCCCATCAAACACTCCCAGGACAGGTACTGCACGGGGTTAGATACAGAGTAAACTCCCTCTACACTGTCCCCATCAAACACTCTCAGGATAGGTACAGCACAGGGTTAGATACAGGGTAAAGCTCCCTCTACACTGTCCCCATCAAACACTCCCAGGACAGGTACAGCACAGAGTTAGATACAGAGTAAAGCTCCCTCTACACTGTCCCCATCAAACACTCTCAGGACAGGTACAGCACAGAGTTAGATACAGAGTAAAGCTAAGCAGACGGCTGCGTAGCAGATTGACAAAGGTGCCATTCCGGAAAGCAGGGAAGGCCAGTCCTGACTTTACCTGACACTCGGTGGGTGTGGCAAGTTGGGAGAGGGATCTTTAACCAGGAAAAGAGGTGTTTGTGAGGGTACAAGTCCGGCTCCTTCACCTTTGTACACCCAGACACGAGATCAATTCCTTGCACGCGGAGTAAGGTTGGGGAGTGGGGGAGTGGGGGTGGAAAGGGTGTCATTTTTAGGAGTGTTTGCGAATACCCTGACCCGCCAGGTACTGCCCTGGATGTTGGGACAGCTCGCACGGGGAATATCGTCCCGATCTTTCAAACGCTCTCCGAACAGTCGGCAGGATTTGGAGGGGTGCATATCAGTGATCCGCTTGGCGCAATCTCGGGGAGGGCTAATCTCTCCCTTGGCTAATGAATTCAGGGTCAAAGGGCACAGATTATCTCCTGCGCCCCCCTCCCCCCTCCCCCGCCCACCCACCCCCCCACCCAACTCAAGCAGCTGGCCGAAGGAAAATAAATACTGGTTTCCCAAAGACGTGCCTGATTTCCCTCACTCCCACCACTCAAGCGACCCAGAAGGATCTCTCAGCTACGAGGTCCGCCCGAGGTGCCTATTTGAAACGAGAAAAACAGCTCTCCCGTCTTAGTTCCTGAACGTTTCAGTCCCTCTCTCTCTTTCTCTCTCTCGCTCTGCACAAGTCACAGGGCAACTTTCTCAACATCCGCTCCCCACCCCCCTCCTCACCCCTCCCAACCTCTGCCCCACCCCCCCTCCACCCCCAACCCTTTCCTCTCCAGCTTCAAAACAAATAATGACTTTTGAACTTCATGTCAAAAGAGGTTAAACTGTCTCTGCCCCCCCCCCCCCCCTACCCACCCCTACTCCTCCCATCCCCGGATCGGCCGCCAGTTAAAACAAAAAAAACCCGTCTTACCATTTTCTGGAGCACTCCACTGTGAGTTCCTGATACGACACGACGAACTGGAACTTGGAGGCTCGTTTCCCGACGCGTTGCAGCCGTTTCCACACGGAGGTCATCGCCTGGGGGGTCGTCTCTCTCCGCAGGGGGTCGGGGGGGGGGGGGGGGGGGGGAATATCGTCCTGTTTTCGTTGTGCGTGGGGCTGGGGGGGGGGAGGTTTGCAAAGTTGGACGCTGCTCGGCAAACAGGCTGAAGAGAACACAAAATTTATCACAACTCTGAGCGACAGCCTTTCCTTTTTTTATTTCCCCCCCCCCCCCCCCACCCCCCCCACCCCCCTTGCAAAGAGGCACTGAGTCCAATTCTGTCAGTTCAGAGAACGGAACGCACCAAATTCAGTCCACCGTCCCCCCCCACACACACACACACACACACACACCCCCCAACCCCACCCCTCCCTCAAAGCTCTCCTACCCCTGTCAATGTCCACACGGGTAATCCATCCCCCTCTCGGCACCGAGAGAGCTTCCTCCTGTCAGCGGAGGCCCTTCTCACTGCAAGTTCAACTTGTGGGGCCAGCCCTCCCTTGGCCGGCCCTCCCCCCCCCCCCCCCCCCCCGGTGTGTGTGTGTGTGTGGGTGTGTCTCACACAGCACCGATGTGGATAGAATCATCAGGCAGGCCCTTCGGCCCGACGGGACGGTGCTCGAACCCGCGGCACGGCGGTTAGCGCTGTTGCTTCACGCCGCCAGGGACTCCGGGTTCGATTCCCGGGCTTGGGCGTCACTGTCTGTGCGGAGTCTGCACGTTCCCCCCCCCCCCCTCCGGGTGCTCCGGTTTCCTCCCGCAGTCCAAAGATGTGCGGGTTAGGGTGGATTGGCCGTGCTAAATTGTCCCTTAGCGTCCAAAGATGTGCAGGTTGGGTGGATTGGCCGTGCTAAATTGTCCCTTAGCGTCCAAAGATGCGCGGGTTAGGGTGGATTGGCCGTGCTAAATTGTCCCTTAGTGTCCAAAGATGTGCAGGTTGGGTGGATTGGCCGTGCTAAATTGTCCCTTAGTGTCCAAAGATGTGCAGGTTGGGTGGATTGGCCGTGCTAAATTGTCCCTTAGCGTCCAAAGATGTGCGGGTTGGGTGGATTGGCCGTGCTAAATTGTCCCTTAGCGTCCAAAGATGTGCAGGTTGGGTGGATTGCCCGTGCTAAATTGTCCCTTAGTGTCCAAAGATGTGCAGGTTAGGTGGATTAGCCGTGCTAAATTGTCCCTTAGTGTCCAAAGATGTGCAGGTTAGGTGGATTGGCCGTGCTAAATTGCCCCTTAGTGTCCAAAGATGTGCAGGTTAGGTGGATTGGCCGTGCTAAATTGCCCCTTAGTGTCCAAAGATGTGCATGTTAGGTGGATTGGCCGTGTTAAATTGTCCCTTAGTGTCCAAAGATGTGCAGGTTTGGTGGATTGGCCGTGCTAAATTGTCCCTTAGTGTCCAAAGATGTGCAGGTTAGATGGATTGGCCGTGCTAAATTGTCCCTTAGTGTCCAAAGATGTGCAGGTTAGGTGGATTGGCCGTGCTAAATTGTCCCTTAGTGTCCAAAGATGTGCAGGTTAGGTGGATTGGCCGTGCTAAATTGCTCCTTAGTGTCCAAAGATGTGCAGGTTAGGTGGATTGGCCGTGCTAAATTGCCCCTTAGTGTCCAAAGATGTGCAGGTTAGGTGGATTGGCCGTGCTAAATTGCTCCTTAGTGTCCAAAGATGTGCAGGTTAGGTGGATTGGCCGTGCTAAATTGCTCCTTAGTGTCCAAAGATGTGCAGGTTAGGTGGATTGGCCGTGCTAAATTGCCCCTTAGTGTCCAAAGATGTGCAGGTTAGGTGGATTGGCCGTGCTAAATTGCCCCTTAGTGTCCAAAGATGTGCAGGTTAGGTGGATTGGCCGTGATAAATTGCCCCTTAGTGTCCAAAATAGGTGTGGAGGGGTTATTGGGTTACGGGGATAGGGTGGAAGTGAGGGTTTAAGTGCAGACTCGATGGGCCGAATGGCCTCCTGCTGCACTGTATGTTCTATGTTCAGCCTCCCAGGCAGCGGGCTCCAGACTCCCCCCCCCCCCCCCCCCCACCCCTCTGCCGGACCCCTCCAACCTCCTGCGTCTTGCCTTGACGTTGCTAACGATGGGGAACCGCTGCTTACTGTCCGCCCTTCCCACACCCCTCATCATCGTACACACCTCAAGGTGGTTCCCCCCCACCCACCCATCCACCCCCACACCCCTCTCAGCCACCTCGACTCCAGAGAAACCCCCCCCCCCCCCCCCTCGTCAGCCAGGCACAGCCCTGAGCAAAGGTGAACCTGTCACTAATCCCTCCTCCCTTTGTGTCTGTGTGTGAATAGCTCAGAGAATTTACAGCCCAGGAGGCCACTCAGCCCATCGAGTCTGCACAGGCCCTTGGAAATCCCCAATTAAGCTCACACCTCCACCCCGTAACCCCACCTAACACTTTTTTTTGGACACTATGGGACAATTTAGCACGGCTAATCCACCTAACCTGCACATATTTTGACTCTAAGGGACAATTTAGCACGGTCAATCCACCTAACCTGCACATCTTTGGACACTAAGGGGCAATTTAGCACGGCCAATCCACCTAACCTGCACATATTTTGACTCTAAGGGACAATTTAGCACGGTCAATCCACCTAACCTGCACATCTTTGGACACTAAGGGGCAATTTAACACGGCCAATCCACCTAACCTGCACATCTTTGGACACTAAGGGGCAATTTAGCACGGCCAATCCACCTAACCTGCACATCTTGGACACTAAGGGACAATTTAGCACGGCCAATCCACCTAACCTGCACATCTTTGGACACTAAGGGGCAATTTAACACGGCCAATCCACCTAACCTGCACATCTTTGGACACTAAGGGACAATTTAACACGGCCAATCCACCTAACCTGCACATCTTTGGACACTAAGGGACAATTTAGCACGGCCAATCCACCCAACCTGCACACCTTTGGACACTAAGGGACAATTTAGCACGGCCAATCCACCTAACCTGCACATCTTTGGACACTAAGGGACAATTTAGCACGGCCAATCCACCTAACCTGCACGTCTTTGGACTGTGGGAGGAAACCGGAGCACCCGGAGGAAACCCACGCAGACACGGTGGGGGGGGGGGGGGGGGAGAACGTGCCGACCCCGCACAGAACAAGGCCGGGAATCGAACCCGGGTCCCTGGAGCTGTGAAGCAACAGTGCTAACCCACTGTGCTACCCCGCCTGCCCCATTGGATATTGGATATCCTCCAGTTGCGATATCGCCGTTGTCCTTCTTCCTCTGTTCCTGAGGGTGTGGCCGGGGGGGGGGGGGGGGGGGGGGGGTGGATGTCGCTGGGCCCAGGCCTAGGCATTTGTTGCCCATTTCTAATTGCCCTTCCGAACAGGGTGTCTGGCTTGGGCCATTTCCGAGGAGGGGGGTTAAGAGTTGACCACGTTGCTGTGTGTGTGGGGGGGGGGGGGGGGCGGGGGGGGGTTGCCTGGAGTCACATGTCGGCCAGAACGGGGGTAAGGACGGCAGATTTACCCCTTTCCCCTAAAGGGGGACGTTAGCGAACCAGATGGGGGTTTTTTTTTAAAACGACAATCGATGATCGTTGTCACGGTCGCCGTTACCCAAACGGAGCTTCATAATTCCGGATTTTGTCGAATTGCCGCCGCAGAGTACTCCCCCCCCCCCCCCCCCCCCGGTCCTCCAATGGCGCCACCATGGCCCCATCGCGCCCCCCCCCCCCCCACCTCTGTCACACGGGAGCACAGGCCCGGCGCTGAATCCATTCTCGCGGTCCGGGAGAAAGCTGGACCGGGCGAACAACAGGAGGAGGCCGCTCTGCCCCTCGAGCCTGTCCCCCGCCCATCCAGCGAAGCAGCGGGCGAACTGTTCCCCCCCCCCCCCCCCATTTAGCCCTTCAATCCCCAGGGTCGTTCAGGGTCCCCCCCTTTTCCATCTCAAAGGCCCAATCTGTCCTTCCTGTGGTGAGGGGCCCCCCAGGCCGGAACCTAGTTTCTCCAGGGGGTTCTGCATGTGTCCTCCCGCCTCTTTGTTTCCTGCCTCTTCCTTTTATTTTGCCCTTTCGTCAATTTCTGAGGCAACCATTTTGATCCGTGGGTGACTAATGGACCTGCGACTTTAAGCCAGCCTGTCCCTTTAAGGCAAAGCAGCTCTTAGGCGGCCTGCGCCTTTAACTTCCAGCGGAGCACTGCAGCAGCGGAGGAGCTCAGTGATGACACGCTTTGATGGACTTGGCCGGCGGCCATCGAATTGGCTCAAAGGTCTGTGCCCTGCCCGGCGGCCGGAGGTGACTGGATCTCAAGGCTGGTTTTCCAGTTTCACTGAGGTCCTGAAGACGGGATGGAGGGATACTAACTCTCTCTCTCTCAAAGATCCGAGGAATTCTTTCCAGAAATCCATGTGCGAGCAAGATCTGGGGCGGGGTTCTCCCATTGGGCGGCAGAGTGTCCACGGCATCGGATAGGCCATCGCGTTTCATGATGGTGTGAACGGGCCGCTGGGAGTACCGATTCTGGCCCCCACAGGGAGCCAGCACGACGTTGGAGTGGTTCACGCCGCTCCCGCCTCCCATCCCGGCGCGAACTGTGAGTCGCGGGATCCGCGCATGCGCAGTGGCCTCTCTCAACGGGGCGGACAATAATAGGCCCGGGGAGCGAGAGGCCGGCACGCCGATCAGTGGGCCCCGGTCGCGGGCCAGACCCCATCGGAGGCACCCCCCCAGGGTCGGACCCTCCCCTCCTCCACAGACTGCCCCCCCCCGACCCTGCGCGCAGAGTTCCCGCCAGCTGCGACCAGGGGTGGACGGCGCCGGCGGGACTCTGCCTTTCTATGGAGACCGCTCGGCCCATCCGGGCCGGAGAATCGGCGGCCCAGCCGCGTACGGCGGCCCGCGACCAGTGCCGCACCAAAATCGCCGGCGCCAATGGCCCCGATTCTCCGCGGAGAATCCCGCCCCTGATACCTCTCTCTAAGAACCAGCTGATGTGAAGCCAAAGGCCTCTCCTAGAAAAAACTGCAAGTAAGATATACTCCCAAACTGCATTCTGGGATGTAGACCAGAGATTTTAAACCACACTCATACTGTGAAGTGAGTTCACCGATGAACTCATTGGCTGAAGCAAGGTCTCATCTTTTCACCCGCGTCCTTATTATTTTTCACCCTTTTCCTCCCCCTCTGTGTTTGTCTGTCTTGTGTGTGTGTGGGTGTTGTGGATGGGGCAGTTATGGGGCATCAGGGGTTAAAGGATATTTAACCAACTGTAGTCACTATTTATCTCATAATTGTTCAACTTACAAATAAACAGTAATTGTATTTCAACTTACAAACCTGGTGACTGTAATTATTGGGGGGGCCAAGTGCCAAAGAATTGGGGTATTTTTGTAAGAATTATCAATTAATTCACTTGTGTCGCGACTCCGGGGCCTGAGGGGCTGGAATTGACCGCGCGCTCGCGCAGGTTGGCGTAACAAACTGATATAAACGGTAAGCTGAAGGACAATGTTCCCGTCGACCTTTCAACTGTTCACCTGAACCCCGACCTCTCGGTCCTCGTGGTTGGCGAATATGGACACCTCAAATCTCTCGGCCCCATCCAGGCTCTGGCCACGAAAGAAATAATTTCCTTCTTGGACCCAAAGCGAAGCCATGACCTCTTTGAATGGCGGAGGGGACACTCGATGGGCAGAACGGCCCACGTTTGCTCCCACGGCGTACGGTCTCAGGGGCTCAATAATAATAATAATCGCTTATTGTCACGAGGAGGCTTCAAATGAAGTTACTGCGAAAAGCCCCTAGTCGCCTGTTCCGGGAGGCCGGTACGGGGAATTGAACCCAGCGCCGCTGGTCTTGTTCTGCATTACAAGCCAGCGGTTTAGCCCATTGTGCTAAACCAGCCACCAGCTTGCCCAACTGCAGAGGCCACTGGCTGGCCCCAGGCCCTCGAATTATCTCGCTCCTCCCGCGACAGGCCCATCCCACCTGTGCAACTATTGGCCGATGGCACAAGGGCTTGTGGGGGTCCGGGGAGGGGGGGGGGGGGGCACAGATATTCTTTTGTGAATGTGAGGAGCAACGTTCTTGCGCAGCGAGCACAGGGGCTGGTTTAGCTCACTGGGCTCGGTGGGAAGGTGCAATGGGCCTGACTGGATTTGTGTACAGAGAGCCAGCACGGGCAGGATTGGCCGAATGGCCTTCAATACTCCAACAACTCTACTCATGGAATTCCTATAGAACAGAAGGAGGCCATTCAGCCCATCGAGCCTGCCGTGACCTCCGGACGAGGCACTCTACATAAGCCCATGAACCCACCCTGTACCCCGTGAGCCTGCACGTTGATTCTGGCACGTCCGACGAACCTGCATTATCTTTGGACACAAAGTGGCCATTTGGATCATGGCCAATCCAACGAACCTGCACATCTTCAGCCACCAAGGGGGCAATTTTCAGCCTGATTCCGCAGATATCCAAACTGACAATGAGAAGGGGCTTGGATCCATTGGGATAGTGCAACATGCGGGTGAATGGGAAGGGGTTTGGGTCCATTGGGATAGTGCAACATGCGGGTGAATGGGAAGGGGTTTGGGTCCATTGGGAGTGTGTACAATGGGAGTGAATGGGAAGGGGTTTGATCCATTGGGATTGTGCACAATGGGAGTGAATGGGAAGGGGTTTGGGTCCATTGGGATTGTGTACAATGGGAGTGAATGGGAAGGGGTTGGGTCCATTGGGATTGTGTACAATGGGAGTGAATGGGAAGGGGTTGGGTCCATTGGGATTGTGTACAATGGGAGTGAATGGGAAGGGTTGGGTCCATTGGGATTGTGCACAATGGGAGTGAATGGGAAGGGGTTTGGGTCCATTGGGATTGTGTACAGTGGGAGTGAATGGGAAGGGGTTTGGGTCCATTGGGATTGTGCACAGTGGGAGTGAATGGGAAGGGGTTCGGGTCCATTGGGATTGTGCACAATGGGAGTGAATGGGAAGGGGTTTGGATCCACTGGGATTGTGTACAATGGGAGTGACTGGGAAGGGGTTTGGGTCCATTGGGATTGTGTACAATGGGAGTGAATGGTAAGGGGTTTGGGTCCATTGGGATTGTGTACAGTGGGAGTGAATGGGAAGGGGTTCGGATCCATTGGGATTGTGTACAATGGGAGTGAATGGGAAGGAGTTTGGGTCCATTGGGATTGTGTACAGTGGGAGAGAATGGGAAGGGGTTTGATCCATTGGGATTGTGTACAATGGGAGTGAATGGGAAGGGGTTTGGGTCCATTGGGATTGTGTACAGTGGGAGTGAATGGGAAGGGGTTTGATCTGGGTCCATTGGGATTGTGTACAAAGGGAGTGAATGGGAAGGGGTTTGGGTCCATTGGGATTGTGTACAGTCGGAGTGAATGGGAAGGGGTTTGGGTCCATTGGGATTGTGTACAGTGGGAGTGAATGGGAAGGGGTTCGGGTCCATTGGGATTGTGTACAGTGGGAGTGAATGGGAAGGGGTTTGGGTCCATTGGGATTGTGTACAATGGGAGTGAATGGGAAGGGGTTTGGGTCCATTGGGATTGTGTATAATGGGAGTGAATGGGAAGGGGTTTGGGTCCATTGGGATTGTGTATAATGGGAGTGAATGAGAAGGGGTTTGGGTCCATTGGGATTATGTACAATGGGAGTGAATGAGAAGGGGTTTGGGTCCATTGGGATTGTGTACAATGGGAGTGAATGGGAAGGGGTTTGGGTCCATTGGGATTGTGTATAATAGGAGTGAATGGGAAGGGGTTTGGGTCCATTGGGATTGTGTATAATAGGAGTGAATGGGAAGGGGTTTGTGTGTGAGTGTTTGTGATTGTGTGTGAGTATTCAAATGTGTGTGTCTGACTGTGTGTGTGTGTGTGAATATGTGGATGTGTGTGAATATGTGTGTGTGCGTGGGTGTATGTGTGTGTGAGTGTGTGTGAATGTGTGATAGTGTGTATCAGGCTGTGTGTGAATGTCTGAATGTGTGTGTGTGAATGTGTGTGTATGTTTAATGATTGTGAGTGTGTGTGTGTGAATGTGTGTGAGAGAGTGTGTGTGTGAATGTGAGAGTGTGTATGTGTGTGTGAATGTGTGTGAGTGTGTGTGTGTGTGAATGTGTGTGTGTGAATGAGTGTGTGTGAGTGAGTATAATTGTTTGTGTGTGTGGGTGAGTGATTGTGTGTGTCTGTAATTGTGTGTGTAAGTGAGCGTGTGAGTGAGCGTGTGTAAGTGAATGTGTGTGACTGTGAGTGAGTGTGTGTGATACCTTCCCTTGATCCAGAATCCACACCTTACCTTGATCCAGAATCCACATCTTACCTTGATCCAGAATCTCCACCATACCTTGGTCCAGAATCCACATTTTACCTTGATCCAGAATCTACATCTTACCTTGATCCAGAATTCACACCTTCCCTTGATCCAGATCCACATCTTACCTTGATCCAGAATCCACACCTTCCCTTGATCCAGAATCCACATCTTACCTTGATCCTGAATCCACACCTTCCCTTGATCCAGAATCTACATCTTACCTTGATCCAGAATCCACACCTTCCCTTGATCCAGAATCTACATCTTACCTTGATCCAGAATTCACACCTTCCCTTGATCCAGATCCACATCTTACCTTGATCCAGAATCTCCACCATACCTTGATCCAGAATCCACACCTTCCCTTGATCCAGAATCCACATCTTACCTTGATCCTGAATCCATACCTTACCTTGATCCAGAATCCACACCTTCCCTTGATCCAGAATTCACATCTTACCTTGATCCAGAATCCACACCTTCCCTTGATCCAGAATCTACATCTTACCTTGATCCAGAATCTACATCTTACCTTGATCCAGAATCCACACCTTCCCTTGATCCGGATCCACATCTTACCTTGATCCAGAATCTCCACCATACCTTGATCCAGAATCCACACCTTCCCTTGATCCAGAATTCACATCTTACCTTGATCCAGAATTAACACCTTCCTTTGATCCAGAATCTACACCTTACCTTGATCCAGAATCCACATCTTACCTTGATCCAGAATCCACGTCTAACCTTGATCCAGAATCCATACCTTACCTTGATCCAGAATCCACGTCTAACCTTGATCCAGAATCCATATCTTACCTTAATCCAGAATCCATACCTTACCTTGATCCAGCCTCACATCTCACCTTGATCGAGAATCTACATCTTGCCTCGATCCAGTTCCACACCTTACCTCGATCCAGAATCCTTAGCTTACCTTTGTTCACAGTTTACCTGGCGAACTCAGCCCAGCGCATCACACAAGCCGGCCACCCCCACATTGATTCTGTCCACCCCTCCCGCTGCCTCAGGAAGGCAGGCAGCATTGTCAGAGACCCCTCCCACCCTGGCTTTGCCTTCTTCCAGAATCTTCCATCAGGCAGAAGGTACAGAAGTCTGAAGACCCGCACATCCAGACATAGGAACAGCTTCTTCCCCACAGCTACCAGACTCCTCAACGTCTCCCCCTCGGACTGATCTGTTCCCTGTAAGAACACTATTCACGACACCCTATGCTGCTCTTGCTCATGTATTTGCTTTGTTTGGCCCCTTGTTCCGCACTGTAACCAATCCCTGTTTGTCGATGTACCATTTGTCAATGTACTCTGTCGATTATTCTTTTTGTCTACCATGTACGTACTGTGTACGTTCCCTCGGCCGCAGAAAAATACTTTTCACTGAACTTCGGTACATGTGACAATAAATCAAATCAAATCAAATTTACAAAGATGATTTGGAGTTGGGGACCAAGTGTAATGTGTCAAAGTTTGCAGGTGACACTAAGATGCGTGGCAGAGCAAAGTGTGTAGAGGACACTGAAAGTCTGCAGAGGGATATGGATAGTGAAGTGAATGGGCTAGGGTCTGGCAGATGGAGCTCAATGTTGGTAAATGTGAGGTTATCCATTTTTGTAGGAATAACAGCAAAATGGACTATTATTTAAATGGTAAAAATTGCAGCATGCTGCTGTGCAGAGGGACCTGGGTGTGCTAGTGCATGAATCACAAAAAGTTGGTTTGCAGATGCAGCAGGTAATTAAGAAGGCAAATGGAATTTTGTCCTTCATTGCTAGAGGGATGGAGTTTAAGACTAGGGAGGTTATGTTGCAATTGTATAAGGTGTTAGTGAGGCCACACCTGGAGTATTGTGTTCAGTTTTGGTCTCCTTACTTGAGAAAGGATGTACTGGCACTGGAGGGTGTGCAGAGGAGATTCACTAGGTTAATCCCAGAGCTGAAGGGGTTGGATTATAAGGAGAGGTTGAGTAGACTGGGACTGTACTCATTGGAATTTTAGAAGGATGAGGGGGGATCTTATCGAAACATTTAAAATTATGAAGGGAATAGATAGGATAGATGCGGGCAGGTTGTTTCCACTGGCGGGTGAAAGCAGAACTAGGGGGCATAGCCTCAAAATAAGGGGAAGTAGATTTAGGACTGAGTTTAGGAGGAACTTCTTCACCCAAAGGGTTGTGAATCTATGGAATTCCTTGCCCAGTGAAGCAGTTGAGGCTCCTTCATTAAATGTTTTTAAGATAAAGATAGATAGTTTTTTGAAGAATAAAGGGATTAAGGGTTATGGTGTTCGGGCCGGAAAGTGGAGCTGAGTCCACACAAAAATCAGCCATGATCTCATTGAATGGCGGAGCAGGCTCGAGGGGCCAGATGGCCTACTCCTGCTCCTAGTTCTTATGTTCTTATGTAGACCCTGATTTCACATCTTCTCTTGATTCAAAATCCACACCATGCCTTGATCCAGTTCCACACCTTCTCTTGATCCAGAATCCACATCTTACCTTGACCCACGACTGCACCATCACTTGATCCAGAATCCACACCTTGCCTTAATCCAGTTCCGCACTTTACCTTGATCCAACTCCAGCACGGTGGCACACGTGACTGGCAATGTGGCTCCACAGCTCCAGGGTCCCAGGTTCAATTCCCCGCTGTGTCACTGTCTGTGCGGAGTCTGCACGTTCTCCCCGTGTCTGCGTGGGTTTCGTCCGGGTGCTCCGGTTTCCTCCCACAGTCCAAAAGCGTGCAGGTTAGGTGGATTGGCCATGCTAAATTGCCCTTTGTGTCCAAAAAGGTTAGGAGGGGTTATGGGGATAGGGTGGAAGTGAGGGCTTAAGTGGGTCGGTGCAGACTCGATGGGCCGAATGGCCTCCTTCTGCACCGTATGTTCTATAGGGGCTGGTTTAGCACAGGGCTAAACCGCTGGCTTTGAAAGCAGACCAAGGCAGGCCAGCAGCACGGTTCAATTCCCGTACCAGCCTCCCCGAACAGGCGGCGGAATGTGGCGACTAGGGGCTTTTCACAGTAACTTCATTTGAAGCCTACTCGTGACAATAAGCGATTTTCATTTCATTTTAATTTCATTTCATGTATCTATGTACCTTGATCCGGAATCCACATCATACCTTGATCCAGAATCCACACCTTACCGTGATCCAGTTCCGCACCTTATCTTGATCCAACTGCACAGTTTACCAGAATCCAGAATCCACACCTTACCTTGATCCAGTTCCGCACTTTACCTTGATCCAACTCTGCATCTTACCTTGATCCAAAATCCACATCATACCTTGATCCAGAATCCACACTTTACCTTGATCCGGAATCCACATCTTACCTTTACCCAGTTCCACACCTTACCTTGATCCAGCTCTGCACCTTAGTTTGATCCAACTCCGCATCTGACCTTGATCCAGAATCCACACTTTACCTTGATCCAGAATCCAGACATTTACTATTCCATTCCTCACTGCGCAATGCTACCACTCCAATATCGGGGGTTTAAGGGGGGGGGCGGGGTGGGGAGGGAAGGTTACTGATTCACGAGCTGGAACCCTGGCTGGTGTCCCGCCCCCCCCCCCCACCCACCCAAACCCCCGCCCTCGGTTTCCAGAGCCCCCTGAGCCCCACCCCGTTGTGTCACAGGTTCGCCAGCATGGACCCGGGGAGGCTTCTGTTCCCTCGAGTGTAGAAGGGTAGGCTCGATCGAGGGAAAAGATTTCCTCTGGAGAGGGGGGGGGGGGGGGGGGGAGGGGGGGGAGGGGGGGGGAGGGGGGGAGGGGGGGGCCCAGAACAAGGGGGCAGAACCCTTAAAATGAGAGCCAGGGGGTGACACCAGGAACCCCTTCCCTCGCTAAAGGGGGGGGGGGGGGGAGTGGAAATCCAGAACTTTCACCTTCCCAAAAACATGGTGAGGGTCAGGGTCAATTGAAGGTTTCAAAACTGAACTTAATTGAGATAAACTGTAACAGGCTGAAGGGGCTGAATGGGCCTCTTCCTGTTCCTGTGTAACAGGCTCAAGAGGGGCTGAATGGGCCTCCTCCTGGTCCTGTGTAACAGGCTCGAGAGGGGCTGAATGGGCCTCTTCCTGTTCCTGTGTAACAGGCTCGAGAGGGGCTGAATGGGCCTCTTCCTGTTCCTGTGTAACAGGCTTGAGGAGGCGGCTGAATGGGCCTCCTTGTGTTCCTGTGGAACAGGCTCGAGAGGGGCTGAATGGGCCTCCTCATGTTCATGTGTAACTGGCTCGAGGAGAGGGGCTGAATGGGCCTCCTCCTGTTCCTGTGTAACAGGCTGGAGAGGGGCTGAATGGGCCTCCTCCTGTTCCTGTGTAACAGGCTTGAGAGGGGCTGAATGGGCCTCCTTCTGTTCCTGTGTAACAGGCTTGAGAGGGGCTGAATGGGCCTCCTCCTGTACCTATGTTACAGGCTCGAGGGGCTGAATGGGCTCCTCCTGTTCCTGTGTAACAGGCTCGAGGGACTGAATGGGACTCGTAGAATCATAGAATTTACAGTGCAGAAAGAGGCCATTTGGCCCATCGAGTCTGCACCCAATCTGAGAAAGAGCACCCTACCCAAGCCCACACCTCCACCCTATCCCCATAACCCAGTAACCCCACCCAAACTTTTTGGTCACTAAGGGACAATTTAGCATGGCCAATCCACCTACCTGCACACCTTTGGATGGTGGGAGGAAACCGGAGCACCCGGAGGGAACCCACGCAGACACGG
This sequence comes from Scyliorhinus canicula, assembly GCF_902713615.1. Classification (NCBI taxonomy): domain Eukaryota; kingdom Metazoa; phylum Chordata; class Chondrichthyes; order Carcharhiniformes; family Scyliorhinidae; genus Scyliorhinus; species Scyliorhinus canicula. Next base: position 5,905,609 of record NC_052176.1, on the reverse strand, counting down.
GGAGAACGTGCAGACTCCGCACAGACAGTGACCCAGCGGGAAATCGAACCTGGGACCCTGGAGCTGTGAAGCAACAGTGCTAACCACTGTGTTGCCATGCCTCCCTGTGAAACAGGCTCGAGGAAGGGGCTGAATGGGCCTCCTCCTGTTCCTGTGTAACAGGCTCGAGAGGGGCTGAATGGGCCTCCTTCTGTTCCTGTGTAACAGGCTCGAGAGGGGCGGAATGGGCCTCCTTCTGTTCCTGTGTAACAGGCTCGAGAGGGGCTGAATGGGCCTCCTCCTGTTCCTGTGTAACAGGCTCAAGGAAGGGGCTGAATGGGCCTCCTCCTGTTCCTGTGTAACAGGCTCGAGAGGGGCTGAATGGGCCTCCTTGTGTTCCTGTGGAACAGGCTCGAGAGGGGCTGAATGGGCATCCTCATGTTCATGTGTAACAGGCTCGAGGAGGGCTGAATGGGCCTACTCCTGTTCCTGTGTGACAGTTTCGAGGAGGGCTGAATGGGCCTCCTCCTGTTCCTGTGTGACAGTTTCGAGGAGGGGGCTGAATGGGCCTCCCCCTGTCCCCGAATACCCCCCTCCGACAGTGCAGCACTCGCTCAGTACTGGAACCCGGCAGCGAGGCTTGAGGTTCGACACCCAGCGCGTTTCGTGTGACAGAGAGCCGATGGGAAGTTGTTTGGGGTGGCCATGCCCCAAGTGGACCCTGGGGCGGCAGGAGGGAGACCGAGGGTGTACCCCGAAAAGGGAGGGGGGAGTAATCGCTGCAATTGCTGGCAATGTTGTCAGTGTCGGAGGCAGCACGGTTATTAATGTCCCGGTTATTTGAGACTGGGTTCACATACCGCATGATGCGGAATTGCAGACAGCGAAAGTCACAGACCTGATATAGCACCATTGACCCATTCCACCATCTGGCACATCAGGTGCCAAGGAGCCATCACCATCAGCAGCAGACCGGGAATAGGGTCGAGAGATTGTCAGCACGGAGATTGGGGCCCCATTGACATAAGCAGCAAAAAAAACGTACTCCCCCGAGGGAAAATCGCATCCGAGACCAGCTGGTCAAACTTCACCCTCACACCCTTCATCAGCGCTGACCCAAACAATGCTATAGAGCGTTACACTGTCAGAGGGTCAGTACTGAGGGAGTGCCGCACTGTCAGAGGGTCAGTACTGAGGGAGCGCTGCACTGTCAGAGGGTCAGTACTGAGGGAGTGCTGCACTGTCAGAGGGTCAGTACTGAGGGAGTGCTGCACTGTCAGAGGGTCAGTACTGAGGGAGTGCCGCACTGTCAGAGGGTCAGTACTGAGGGAGTGCTGCACTGTCAGAGGGTCAGTACTGAGGGAGTGCTGCACTGTCAGAGGGTCAGTACTGAGGGAGTGCCGCACTGTCAGAGGG
>NC_052176.1:5803624-5903714 GCF_902713615.1 Scyliorhinus canicula | reverse complement strand
CCTCCCCCTCCCCCCCTCTCCCCTCCCCCCTCCTCCCCCACTCCTCCCCCACTCCCCCCTTCTCCCCCTTCTCCCCCCCTTTCCCCCCTCCCTCTTTTCCCCCCCCCTTCTCCCCCTTCCTCCCCCCTTCCTCCCCCCTTCCTCCCCCTTCCCCCCCTTCTCCCCCCTTCTCCCCCCCTTCTCCCCCCTTCTCCCCCCTTCTCCCCCCTTCTCCCTCCTTCTCCCCCTTTCCCCCCCCCCTTCCCCCCCTTCCCCCCCCCCCCCCTTTTCCTAGGCGGGGTATAAGTACCCAGAGTTCCCGGCAGTCGGCCTTTCTCTGTAGTCGACCACCGGGCTAACAACTCGCTGATTAAAGCCACAGTTTGGATCTCGCGTCCAATTGATGGTACATCACCCCCTCTCTCTCTCTCTCTGTCGCTTTTTTCGTCACTCTCTTCCTGTCTTTGATTTTCCCTATCCCTCCATCTCTCTCCCCCTCTTTTCCAGTCTTTTATTTTCCCTATCCTACCATCCCTCCCTCTCTTTCCCTCCTTCTCTTCCTGTCTTTCATTTTCTGTATCCCTCCATCTGTCTCTCTCTCTCGTTCCCTCCTTCGCTTCCCACCATCTCTCTCTCTCTCTCTTTCTTTCCTTCACTCCCTGCCTTTCCCTTTACCTATCCCTCCATCTCTCTCTTTCTCTCCCTGTCTTCTTGTCTTTCATTTTCTCAGGGGCTGCACGGTTTTGCAGTGGTTGGAACTATTGCTTCACAGCTCCTGGGTCCCAGGTTCGATTCCCCGCTGGGTCATTGTCTGTGCGGAGTCTGCACGTTCTCCCCGTGTCTGCGTGGGTTTCCTCCGGGTGCTCCGGTTTCCTCCCACAGTCCAAAGATGTGCAGGTTAGGTGGATTGGCCGTGCTAAATTGCCCCTTAGTGTCGAAAGATGTGCAGGTTAGGTGGATTGGCCGTGCTAAATTGCCCCTTAGTGTCCAAAGATGTGCAGGTTAGGTGGATTGGCTGTGCTAAATTGTCCCTTAGTGTCCAAAGATGTGCAGGTTAGGTGGATTGGCCGTGCTAAATTGACCCTTAGTGTCCAAAGATGTGCAGGTTAGGTGGATTGGCCGTGCTAAATTGCCCCTTAGTGTCCAAAGATGTGCGGGTTAGGTGGATTGGCCGTGCTAAATTGCCCCTTAGTGTCCAAAGATGTGCAGGTTAGGTGGATTGGCTGGGCTAAATTGCCCCTTAGTGTCCAAAGATGTGCAGGTTAGGTGGATTGGCTGTGCTAAATTGTCCCTTAGTCTCCAAAAATTAGGTACAGATTAGGTGGGTTTGCCGTGCTGAATTAACCCTTAGTGTCCATGTTAGGATGGGTTACGGGGATAAGATGGAGGCGGGGGCTTAAGTAGGGTTCTCTTTCCAAGGGCTGGTGCAGACCCGATGGGCCGAATGGACTCCATCTGCACTGTAAATTCTATGATTCTATCCCTCCGTCCCTCTCACTGTCCCTCCCTCTCCTTTCTTTCTCTCTCTCCAACAACCCCCGTCTCGCGATTCTCTCCGTCTCGAGTTCATGCCTGCCTCTATCTCTCTTCCTCCTTCCTTCCCACCCTCAGTTTTAACCTCCCTCCGCCCCCCACCCCACACGTAGCCCACGTCTCCCCTCTGGGGTCCAAACCCATAACGCGGCCCCTCCGCCACTCCCTCTCGGATAATGAATGGGGGCATCTTAATTTCGGATGGGTCAGGGTCCCATCATTAACCACGATCCCCCCACCTCCATTCCCCATGACAAAGCCTCCTGTGGTGGTATGGTTTGCATAGCTGTCTGCCATTGGTGCAGAACACTGGCTTACCATTGGCCCTGGTCGGTCATGTGCCTCTCGACCGATTGGTTGAGACCAGTCATGTGACGGCTCTACGATTGGTCGAGATGCTGAGTTAACCCCGCCTCTAGAGCGAGGTATAAATAACCAGAACACCCGGCGGTCGTCCATTTACTGTAGTCGACCGCAGCTAACTTCTAGATTATTAAAGCCTAACTTTTGTACAGCAACTCGTCTCGCGTTCAATTGATGATCATCACCTCCCCAGTCCCACCCCCACATACCGCCAGCCCGAGGGATCCACTCTCTGACACCGCACTGTACAACTTGTGCATACCCCACTCACACGCAATCCACCTTGACCTCTCTTTGTGGGAGCGACTCTCACATTCTCCCCCACTCCCTGTGGGAGCGAGTCCCACATTCTCCCCCACTCCCTGTGGGAGCGACTCTCACATTCTCCCCACTCCCTGTGGGAGCGAGTCCCACATTCTCCCCCTACTCCCTATGGGAGCGAGTCCCACATTCTCCCCCAACTCCCTGTGGGAGCGACTCTCACATTCTCCCCACTCCCTGTGGGAGTGAGTCCCACATTCTCCCCCACTCCCTGTGGCAGCGAGTCCCACATTTTCCCCACTCCCTGTGGGAGTGAGTCCCACATTCTCCCCCATTCCCTGTGGGAGCGAGTCCCACATTCTCCCCGAGTCCCACATTCTCCCCCACTCCCTGTGCGAGCAGCTTTCACGTTCACCCCCACAGGGAATGCTGCGCTGTCAGAGGGTCAGTACTGAGGGAGTGCTGCACTGTCAGAGGGTCAGTACTGAGGGAGTGCCGCACTGTCAGAGGGTCAGTACTGAGGGAGTGCTGCACTGTCAGAGGGTCAGTACTGAGGGAGTGCTGCACTGTCAGAGGGTCAGTACTGAGGGAGTGCCGCACTGTCAGAGGGACAGTACTGAGGGAGTGCCGCACTGTCAGAGGGTCAGTACTGAGGGAGTGCCGCACTGTCAGAGGGAGTGCTGCACTGTCAGAGGGTCAGTACTGAGGGAGTGCTGCACTGTCAGAGGGTCAGTACAGAGGGAGCGCTGCACTGTCAGAGGGTCAGTACTGAGGGAGCGCCGCACTGTCAGAGGGTCAGTACTGAGAGAGTGCTGCACTGTCAGAGGGTCAGTACAGAGGGAGCGCCGCACTGTCAGAGGGTCAGTACTGAGGGAGTGCTGCACTGTCAGAGGATCAGTACTGAGGGAGCGCTGCACTGTCAGAGGATCAGTACTGAGGGAGCGCTGCACTGTCAGAGGGTCAGTACTGAGGGAGTGCCGCACTGTCAGAGGGTCAGTACTGAGGGAGTGCTGCACTGTCAGAGGGTCAGTACTGAGGGAACGCCGCACTGTCAGAGAGTCAGTACTGAGGGAGTGCTGCACTGTCAGAGAGTCAGTACTGAGGGAGTGCTGCACTGTCAGAGGGTCAGTACTGAGGGAGTGCTGCACTGTCAGAGGGTCAGTACTGAGGGAGTGCTGCACTGTCAGAGGGTCAGTACTGAGGGAGTGCCGCACTGTCAGAGGGTCAGTACTGAGGGAGTGCTGCACTGTCAGAGGGTCAGTACTGAGGGAGTGCCGCACTGTGGGAGGGTCAGTACTGAGGGAGTGCTGCACTGTCAGAGGGTCAGTACTGAGGGAGTGCTGCACTGTCAGAGGGTCAGTACTGAGGGAGTGCTGCACTGTCAGAGGGTCAGTACTGAGGGAGTGCCGCACTGTCAGAGGGTCAGTACTGAGGGAGTGCCGCACTGTCAGAGGGTCAGTACTGAGAGAGCGCTGCACTGTCACAGGGTCAATACTGAGGGAGTGCTGCACTGTCAGAGGGTTAGTACTGAGGGAGTGCTGCACTGTCACAGGGTCAATACTGAGGGAGTGCTGCACTGTCAGAGGGTCAGTACTGAGGGAGTGCCGCACTGTCAGAGGGTCAGTACTGAGGGAGTGCCTCACTGTCAGAGGGTCAGTACTGAGGGAGCGCTGCACTGTCAGAGGGTCAGTACTGAGGGAGTGCCGCACTGTCAGAGGGTCAGTACTGAGGGAGCGCTGCACTGTCAGAGGGTCAGTACTGAGGGAGTGCCGCACTGTCAGAGGGTCAGTACTGAGGGAGCGCTGCACTGTCAGAGGGTCAGTACTGAGGAAGTGCTGCACTGTCAGAGGGTCAGTACAGAGGGATGCTGCACTGATGGACTTACCCACTCGGAACTCTCAGGCCACTTTGTCCGTGGTGTTGGACTCACTGTCGGGTAACCACTCCGCTTCTTTTCACCCGCTCTCCTGTGGACATGTGAACAAACGTCCAGGCCTGGAGAGAAACATGCAGCCTGGACGCTCCCACCTCCTGCCAGCGGAGGGCAGTATTGTCAGGGGAAATGAAGCCACGGCCTCTGTTTGCAGCAGTCCCTTTTTTCGAGGGTGGGTCAGGTGGGCAGGGCTGGCAGGGGTCCAGGTTGGATCGAGTGGGCCTGAGGTCAATGGTCAATGTTGGGTCTGCGTGGTCGGGGGGCGACGGCTCTCGAGGTCGGTGGTGGTCCAGATACGAGGGGGGGTCACGTATTGATAAAGTGGGCAGCACGGTAGCACAGTGGTTAGCACTGTTGCTTCACAGCGCCAAGGACCCGGCTTCGATTCCTGCCTCGGCTATCTGGCATTATTAATTCAGGTCATTTGATATCATAGAATGTACGGTGCAGAAGGAGGCCATTCAGCCCATCGAGTCTGCACCGACCCTTGGAAAGAGCACCCTACCCAAGCCCACACCCCAACCCTACCCCTCTAAACCAGTAACTCCACCCAGCCTTCTTGATCACTGAGGGCAATTTAGCACGGCCAATCCACCTAACCTGCACGTCTTTGGACTGTGGGAGGAAACCGGAGCACCCGGAGGAAACCCACGCACACACGGGGAGGACGTGCAGACTCCGCACAGACAGTGACCCAAAGCGGGAATCGAACCTAGAACCTGTGGTGGTCACCACTGTTGTATGTATATCGCATTCCGGTAAGGCTCATGTACTGCAGGTACGGGGGTAGATCTCGGCCAGCTGGCTCCGCCCACTAGGCGGAGTATAAATGTGTGTGCTCACCGAGCTGCAGCCATTTTGGCAGCCATTACGCATCTCTGCGTAATAAAGCCTCGATTACTCTCTACTCTCGTCTCGTCGTAATTGATAGTGCATCAATTTATTACGCAGCGATTTTACAGTGATGGATTTCCGCATCAAGCCGGATCGCCTGCAGCTGCACCCTCAAGCAGAGAACGCCAAGCCGGCCTTCGCACACTGGCTAGCCTGCTTCGAAGCATCCATCGGATCTGCGACAGAACCACCCCCAGAGGCACAGAAGCTCCAGATCCTCTACACGCAGCTGAGCTCCGATATCTTTCCCCTCATCCGGGATGCGCCGTCCTACGCTGAGGCCACGGTGCAGCTGAAGGAGAACTACACTCAGCAGACCAGCAAGATCTACGCCAGGGACCTCCTGTCCACGCGGTACCAACTCGCCGGTGAGTCTGTGGAAGATTTCTGGCGTGCCCTGCACGCCCTGGCGAGGGGCTGCGATTGCCAGGCCGTTTCGGCCGTTGGAAGATTCCGAACTCCTAATTAGAGAAGCTTCCGTTACGGGCATAGGGTTGGCGTACATCCCCCAGCGCCTCTTAGAAGGGGCGACCCTCGACCTCGCGATGACCAAGAAGCTCGCGCTCTCACTAACGGCCGCTTCCCGCAATGGACAGGCGTACGCCCCCGACCGCACGCCCCCCCCCCCTCCCCTCCTGGACATCGTGGACCCCGCCAGCGACCGCCCCCCAGCCAACCCCAGGCCTGCGCCGCCCGGAAGCCAACCAACCCCCAGGGGGCGCAAGTGCTACCTCTGCGGACAGACAAAGCCCCCCCCCCCCCCCCCCCCCGGCAGCGCTGCCCGGCGCGGAGCGCGCTCTGCAAGGCCTGCGGGAAGAAAGGACATTTCGCTGCTGCGTGCCGGGCCCGCTCGATCGCCGCGGCAACCAGGCCCATTGTTCCTACACCCCCCACGTGCGGCTCGTGGGCTCCGCCATTTTTAACGCCGCTCGCCACGTGCGGCTCGTGGGCGCCGCCATCTTTAACGCCACTCGCCACGTGCGGCTCGTGGGCGCCGCCATCTTTAACGCCGCTCCCCACGTGCGGCTCGTGGGCGCCGCCATCTTTAACGCCGCCCGCCACGTGCGCCCCGTGGACCCCGCCATCCTCCCCGCCTCAAGACCCCTGCTCGTCGGGCACCTCACCGGGCCGCTCATCGCCTGCAACCGCCGCCCACCAGCCAGGGGCCTTCCAACGCCCCTCGACTCCATCACGATCGGCCAGTCCCGACCGCACAACCTCGCGACCGCGTCGACGGCAGTGAAGGTCGACGGGCACGAGATCTCCTGCCTTCTGGACTCCGGGAGCACTGAGGGCTTCACCCACCCCGATACGGTAAAGCGCTGCTCCCTCACGGTACACCCCGCCAACCAGAACATCTCCCTGGCCCCCGGGTCCCACTCCGTGGCGATCCGGGGGTACTGCATCGCCACCCTCACCATCCAGGGCGTAGAGTTCAGCGGCTTCTGCCTCTACGTCCTCCCCAACCTCTGCGCTGCCCGGCTACTCGGCCTGGACTTCCAGTGCAACCTCCAGAGCCTAACCCTGAAATTTGGGGGGCCCCTACCATCCCCTTACTGTCTGCGGTCTCACGACCCTTAAGGTCGACCCGCCTTCCCTGTTTGCAAACCTAACCCCGGATTGCAAACCCGTCGCCACCAGGAGCAGACGGTACAGTGTCCAGGACAGGACTTTCATCAGGTCTGAGGTCCAGCGGCTGCTGCGGGAGGGTATTATCGAGGCAGCAACAGCCCCGGGAGAGCCCCAGTGGTAGTGGTGAAAACTGGGGAGAAACACAGAATGGTTGTGGACTACAGTCGGACCATCAATCGGTACACGCAGCTCGACGCGTACCCCCTCCCACCCATATCTGGTATGGTCAATCAGATTGCACAGTACCGGGTCTTCTCGACAGTGGACCTAAAATCTGCCAACCACCAGCACCTCATTCGCAAGGCGGACCGCCCGTACACTGCGTTTGAAGCAGACGGCCGCCTTTACCACTTCCTTAGGGTTCCCTTTGGCGTCACTAACGGGGTCTCGGTCTTCCAACGGGAGATGGACCGAATGGTTGACCGGTACGGATTGCTGGCCACCTTCCCGTACCTGGACAATGTCACCATCTGCGGCCACGATCAGCAGGACCACGACGCCAACCTCTCCAAATTCCTCCACACCGCCAAACTCCTCAACCTCACCTCCAACAAGGAGGAGTGCGTGTTCAGCACGAACCAATTAGCCATCCTCGGCTCTGTGGTTCAGAACGGAGTTCTAGGGCCCGACCCCGATCGCATGCGCCCCCTCATGGAACTCCCCCTCCCGCACTGCCCCAAGGCCCTCAAACGATGCCTGGGGTTCTTCTCGTACTACGCCCAGTGGGTCCCGATCTATGCGGACAAGGCCCCGCCCACTCATCCACTCTACCGCTTTCCCCCTGACGGCCGAGGCTCAATAGGCCTTCAACCGTATCAAGGCCGACATCACCAAGGCTGCGATGCACGCGGTCGACGAGACCCTCCCCTTCCAAGTTGAGAGCGATGCATCAGACGTCGCTCTGGCCGCCACCCTCAACCAGGCAGGCAGGCCCGTGGCATTTTTTTCACGCACCCTCCATGCCTCCGAAATACGACACTCCTCCGTCGAAAAGGAGGCCCAAGCGATCGGTGAAGCGGTGCGGCATTGGAGGCATTACCTGGCCGGCAGGAGACTCACTCTCCTCACTGACCAACGGTCGGTAGCTTTCCTGTTCACCAACATGCAGCGGGGCAAGATCAAAAATGATAAGATCTTGCGGTGGAGGATTGAGCTCTCCACCTATAATTACGAGATTCTGTATCGCCCCGGTAAACACAACGAGCCCTCAGATGCCCTACCCCGAGGTACATGTGCCAGCGCACAAGTGGACCGACTCCGGACCCTGCATGACGATCTCTGTCACCCAGGGGTCACCCGATCTTTTTACTTCATAAAGGCCCGCAATCTGCCCTACTCCATTGAGGAGGTCAGGACCGTCACCAGAGACTGGCAGGTCTGCGCGGAGTGCAAGCTGCACTTCTACCGGCCAGACCGTGCATGCCTGGTGAAGGCCTCCCGCCCCTTTGAACGCCTCAGCGTGGATTTCAAAGGGCCCCTCCCCTCCACCGACTGAAACACCTACTTCCTTAGTGTGGTCGACGAATACTCCAGATTCCCCTTCGCCGTCCCATGCCCCGATATGACGTCTGCCACTGTCATCAAAGCCCTCAACACCATCTTGGCTCTGTTCGGATTCCCCGCCTACATCCACAGCGACCGGGGATCCTCATTCATGAGCGATGAGCTGCGTCAGTTCCTGCTCAGCAGGGGCATTGCCTCGAGCAGGACGACCAGATACAACCCCCGGGGAAACGGGCAGGTGGAGAGGGAGAACGGGAAGGTCTGGAGGGCCGTCCAGCTGGCCCTACGGTCCAGGAATCTCCCGGCCTCCCGCTGACAGGAGGTCCTCCCCGACGCCCTCCACTCCATTCGGTCGCCCCTGTGCACCGCGACTAACGAAACGCCCCATGAACGTCTCCTTGCCTTCCCCAGGAAGTCTACCTCCGGGGTTTTGCTCCCAACGTGGCTGGCGACTCTGGGACCCGTTCTCCTTCGCCAGCACGTGCGGCTCCACAAGGCGGGCCCATTGGTCGAGAGGGTACAGCTACTCCACGCCAACCTGCAGTACGCCTACGTGGCGTACCCCGACGGCCACCAAGACACAGTCTCCCTCAGGGACCTGGCACCAGCTGGGTCCCCACACACACACACACCCCCTCTGCTCCGGCACCACCCTCCCTCCCCCCCCCCCCCCCCCAGCGCACCTCACCGCAGCCCCCTGAAGTTAAAACTCACCACTAAGCTTAGAATCCCCCCATACCAAAAAAAGGGTCGATATTCTAAATGGTGAAGAGGGATTCTCACTCCCTGACTCCGATGCAGGCTTCGGTGGGTGCCATTCAGGTCAAACTATATTTTCAAGTTATCCCCCGGTATAACCTATACCTTCATCGAAGATTTTATCTACTTACCCCTTAGTAGCATCGATGTCCTGGGTCCTGCGTTGCTAAGTAAGTAAAGTAGACTTTAGGAATAACCATTGTTTCAGGTTAAAACTTTTAAGTTATTTTATTATTATTTTCTTTTTTCTTTTAAAGCTGTAAACACTTTCTTAACAGAAAGGTAAAAAGATCTTGCTTCTGGATCCTGCTGGTTGGTTGAAGGGCCATTCAGGCCCACCTTGACAATCAATCTTCTTTAAAATCTGGTCTCCTTGAGATGTGTTCGCTGGTGAACTCGGTTGCTGTGTCCTATCCTTCCCGTGACCGAGCTGTGAGAGCTGGCTCTGCTGGCTATCTCTCAGCTGACTCTGACTCCTGTTTAAATTCTAGTCTTCCTTAGATGTATAGCTGTTTAAACTCAGCTGCTTGTCTTGTCTTTCCCGTGACCGAGCTGTGAGAGCTGGCTCTGCTGGCTGTTCCCTCTCTTCGGGTTTATATTCTCTTTCGAAGAGTTATTAAGTTTTAACGACTTTATCGTAAATGAGCTTGTTTCACTTTGATTGTTAAAAAGTATCTTTGATGTGAACATTTGAATACAACTAATTATTCAATTTGGGCATAACGTCACCTCTCAGATCTGATTAAAAAATGCTTTGGTTTCAATAGGTGTTACTTTTATTCCTGTGATTTCTATAGTTTAATTTTCCAATTGTCCCCAGCTCATAACTTTGCCTTTGATTTTGACTTTAAATTATGTCTCTCGTAGACAGGTCGTCTCCAATTTTCTTTTAATTGACTTGACGTTAGTAGAATTTTACACTTGGAATTGACACCAAATTCGACTGAGCATCGTCTATCATAGAACATAGAACAGTACAGCATAGAACAGGCCCTTCTGCCCTCAATGTTGTGCCGAGCCATGATCACCCTACTCAAACCCACGTATCCTACACCTGTAACCCAACAACCCCCCCCTTAATCTTACTTTTATTAGGACACTACGGGCAATTTAGCATGGCCAATCCACCTAACCCGCACATCTTTGGACTGTGGGAGGAAACCGGAGCACCCGGAGGAAACCCACGCACACAGGGGGAGGACGTGCAGACTCCACACAGACAGTGACCCAGCCGGGAATCGAACCTGGGACCCTGGAGCTGTGAAGCATTTATGTTAACCACCATGCTACCCTGCTCCTTTCCAGCTGTTTGCTAAGAGAGTTTATTTCAATTAAGGTGTGAAACTTTTAACTGTATGCTAAAATTTAACTTGGTTATGACTTGAAAGACCTGCCTGTTTTAAACATTCGTCACTTAATTCAATTGAAACTCTCATCCATGCTTTTCCAGATGCTTCCTGAGATAGTTACATTCAATGAAGGTGTGAGCCATTGTTTTAGCTTACCACATGAAACCTGTGCGTTTGATAAGCCTGTTTGTGAGAAAGAATCTGCATTTTATAATCCTGCTCTTTGCAGCTGCTGTTAACCTTTTGTGGGATCTTTCCCTGTACCCTCTCAGACCAGATATTGCCAGACTTCCATGTTTCAAATGACACATTTTTCTGTATTTTCAAGAACACCCCGCTCGGGCAGCACGGTGGCCTAGTGGTTAGCACAACTGCCTCACGGCGCTGAGGTCCCAGGTTCGATCCTGACTCTGGGTCACTGTCCGTGTGGAGTTTGCACATTCTCCCCGTGTCTGCGTGGGTTTCGCCCCCACAACCCAAAAATGTGCAGAGTAGGTGGATTGGCCACGCTAAATTGCCCCTTAATTGGAAAAAATGAATTGGGTAATCTAAATTTATAAAAAAAAAAACACCCCGCTCCAGGACAACCTCCCATTGGTCCCACCCAGGGATGAAGATGAGGTCGACACGCCCCCAGAGTCACCGATGTCTGAACTGACGCCTGGATCACCACCGGGACTGCGGAGCTCACAACGAAAGATCAAGGCTCCCGATCGCCTGAATTTGTAAACTTATCCTAAAATGTTAACATATACATGTCAATATTCTTCCACCACCCCCGCTGGACTCTTTTTTAACAGGGGGTGAATGTGGTAGTCACCACTGTTATATTGTGTATACTGCATACGAGGGTATTACGGGGGCAGATCCCTGCCTGCTGGCTCCGCCCAGTAGGCGGAGTATAAATGTGTGTGCACACCGAGCTGCAGACATTTCGGCAGGATCTCTGCGTAATAAAGCCCCGATTACTCTCTACTCTCGTCTCATCGTAATTGATAGTGCATCAGGACCCTGGAGCGGTGAAGCAACTGTGCTAACCACTGTACTACCGTGCCGCACATTTTAAAATTTTTATTCTTCCTCTCCCTCCGCCTCACCCCCCCCCCCCCCCCCCCTCACACTACCCCTCTCCCTCACACATCCCTCACATTTCTCTCCCTCCTGCCGGCTTCGGCCACTTTCCCTCTCGCCCTGCCCCCTCCTCCGCCCCTCCTATATATTCTAAATGGTGAGTAGGGAGAAACAGTGGAGGTCCAAACAGACCCCGGGGGTAAGGTAGGGGGGGGGGGGGGGTCCCAGGTCAGACAGATCGTTACGATGTCAAGGAACTGCCCAGAAAATAATCAAGATGGCCGACGGGACGCTGTCCTCTATTCCTGGAGGGCGGGAATACAAAAGGGGGGGTAGGAGTCAGGCTTCAGCTGGGCACAGGCCTCGGGTAGGCCTCACTCGGAGTCACTGTGAGTAGCAAATCTGGGCCCCCCTCGCCTCCGGTAGGACGGACTGACCTCGGAGGAAGCGCGGTGCAGATTGACCGGAACGGCAACTGGCATCCGAGGGGTTACATTACGAGGTCAGGTCACACAATCTGGGGCTGTATTCCCTGGAATTTCACAAGTTGTAGGGGGAGACTGATGCCACCATCGATTCACACGAGATGAAGAGTTGAAGTGGACAGTGGTTTTAGTCAGCGCGAACAGTGCCTGCCTGCGACTGATCGGTACTGAGTGTCGCCTACAGGCTGCCGATCTATATACCTCCCCCGAGGGGCAGAGCCCACAAGGGCATCAACACAATACAATGCAATGTAATGCAACACACTGGTGAATGGCAGCAGCAATACATTCACCACAGGGATTTGATCGGAGTTTTCAAGATGTGCAGGGAGGCGTGGGGGAGAGAGAAACTGTTCAGCTTGGTTGGGGGCAGTTCGAATAATAATAATAATCGCTTATTGTCACGGGTAGGCTTCAAATGAAGTTACTGTGAAAAGCCCCTAGTCGCCACATTCCGGCGCCCGTTCGGGGGAGGCCGGTACGGGGAATTGAACCCGCCCTGCTGGCCTTGTTCTGCATTACAAGCCAGCTGTTCAGCCCACTGAGCTAAACCAGATCCTCTGGACTGCAGGGGGGGGGGTGAGGGGTTGGGGGGGGGGGGGGGGGCACGGGAATGGAAGGGCAAGCCGAACTGGCTAAATGGACTCCCTCCGTTATCCAGGCCCTATCTTTCTGTGCCATCAGCTGACTCGTTGTGTGCCTGTTGCATTTTGGAACTCGGTTGAAACTTATCTTGATTCAATTGGAGATATTCATCGACGCATTTCTTTTGTGGTTGAGAAAGAGATTGTGAAAGATGTCAGTTGAATGAGGGCGTGTTCAGCGACATTGATTCTCGGGCCTTGTCGCTTAGGCTCATCGCTGTGATTCAGCAAGTTCCCCCAAATAAATTAGAATCTTGACAACGGAGCTCCCCGTGCGCCGTTCTGGCCAATCTGCACGCCCTGGGAACTTGTCTCCCGTGCTGGCCCTCTGACAGAGCAGCGCTCCCTCAGTACTGACCCGCTGACAGTGCAGCACTCCCTCAGTACTGACCCTCTGACAGTGCAGCACTCCCTCAGTACTGACCCTCTGACTGTACAGCACTCCCTCAGTACTGACCCGCTGACAGTGCAGCACTCCCTCAGTACTGACCTTCTGACAGTGCAGCACTCCCTCAGTACTGACCCTCTGACAGTGCGGCACTCCCTCAGTACTGACCCTCTGACAATGCAGCGCTCCCTCAGTACTGACCCTCTGACAGTGCAGCACTCCCTCAGTACTGACCCTCTGACAGTGCGGTACTCCCTCAGTACTGACCCTCTGACAGTGCGGCACTCCCTCAGTACTGACACTCTGACAGTGCAGCACTCCCTCAGTACTGACCCTCTGACAGTGCAGCACTCCCTCAGTACTGAGCCTCTGACAGTACAGCACTCCCTCAGTACTGACCCTCTGACAGTGCGGCACTCCCTCAGTAATGACCCTCTGACAGTGCGGCACTCCCTCAGTACTGACCCTCTGACAGTGCGGCACTCCCTCGGTACTGACCCTCTGACAGTGCGGCACTCCCTCAGTACTGACCCTCTGACAGTGCAGCACTCCCTCAGTACTGACCCTCTGACTGTGCGGCACTCCCTCAGTACTGACCCTCTGACAGTGCAGCACTCCCTCAGTACTGACCCTCTGACAGTGCGGCACTCCCTCAGTACTGACCCTCTGACAGTGCGGCACTCCCTCGGTACTGACCCTCTGACAGTGCAGCACTCCCTCAGTATTGACCCTCTGACAGTGCAGCACTCCCTCAGTACTGACCCTCTGACAGTGCGGCACCCCCTCAGTACTGACCCTCTGACAGTGCGGCACTCCCTCAGTACTGACCCTCTGACAGTGCAGCGCTCCCTCAGTACTGACCCTCTGACAGTGCAGCACTCCCTCAGTACTGACCCGCTGACAGTGCGGCACTCCCTCAGTACTGACCCTCTGACAATGCAGCACTCCCTCAGTACTGACCCTCTGACAGTGCAGCACTCCCTCAGTACTGACCCTCTGACAGTGCAGCACTCCCTCAGTACTGACCCGCTGACAGTGCGGCACTCCCTCAGTACTGACCCTCTGACAATGCGGCACTCCCTCAGTACTGACCCTCTGACAGTGCAGCACTCCCTCAGTACTGACCCTCTGACAGTGCAGCACTCCCTCAGTACTGACCCTCTGAAAGTGCGGCACTCCCTCAGTACTGACCCTCTGACAGTGCAGCACTCCCTCAGTACTGACCCTCTGACAGTGCAGCACTCCCTCAGTACTGACCCTCTGACAGTGCAGCACTCCCTCAGTACTGACCCTCTGACAGTGCAGCACTCCCTCAGTACTGACCCTCTGACAGTGCGGCACTCCCTCAGTACTGACCCTCTGACAGTGCAGCACTCCCTCAGTACTGACCCTCTGACAGTGCAGCACTCCCTCAGCACTGACCCGACCCTCTGACAGTGCAGCACTCCCTCAGTACTGACCCTCTGACAGTGCAGCACTCCCTCAGTACTGACCCTCTGACAGTGCGGCACTCCCTCAGTACTGACCCTCTGACAGTGCAGCACTCCCTCAGTACTGACCCTCTGACAGTGCGGCACTCCCTCATTACTGACCCTCTGACAGTGCAGCACTCCCTCAGTACTGACCCTCTGACAGTGCGGCACTCCCTCAGCACCAAGCCCGGGAGCGTCTTGTCCTGTTTCAAATCTGTGGCGTGGGACTTGAGCTGACAATAACAATCCCGTGTTTGTGAAGGACATCTTGACTGGGAGAAAAACCGGAATCAGTTCCTGGAAAGGCAGAGGGAAGAGGAATTCGGTGAACACTGCGGCATTGTGGGAGCTGCAGTTTTGGGTCTAGCATCAGACTAGATGTGAGGGGCCGAATGGCCTCCGGATCAAACGTTTTCACCTAGTTCGAAGCCAAAATGAACTCTTGTAGAATAACGATAGAGAAACACGACCTTAAAATATTTGGTCAGTTTATTGAAAAACTTGGAATTTGCACGGATTAACAGAGAAAGGATTGGTGAACGGAGTCTGTATTTCGCAGCACGTTGCATTATCCATCCCCCGTCACCCAGTAAAAGCATTTGCAGTTGAAGGAGATTGAACACCGAGCCTTATCTGGAGATCTGAGGGAGACTTGATCAAACGTTCGATCTAAGAGCTCACAGTTAATGAGCATCGTAGAAGAGAGAGAGAGAGAGAGAGAGGGGTGGTGAGATTTAGAGAGAGATTTTCAGAGCTCAGCAGTCCCTCCACGAAGCTCAAGACATCCCAGAGGGTTCGTGGGGGGCTGGAGGAGGTTACAGAGATAGGGAGGGTTGAAGGGGCTGGAGGAGGTTACAGAGATAGGGAGGGTTGTCGGGGCTGGAGGAGGTTACAGAGATAGGGAGGGTTGAAGGGGCTGGAGGAGGTGACAGAGATAGGGAGGGATGTAGGGAGCTGGAGGAGGTTACAGAGATAGGGAGGGTTGTAGGGGCTGGAGGAGGTTACAGAGATAGGGAGGGTTGTAGGGGGCTGGAGGAGGTTACAGAGATAGGGAGGGTTGTCGGGGCTGGAGGAGGTTACAGAGATAGGGAGGGTTGAAGGGGCTGGAGGAGGTGACAGAGATAGGGAGGGATGTAGGGAGCTGGAGGAGGTTACAGAGATAGGGAGGGTTGTAGGGGCTGGAGGAGGTTACAGAGATAGGGAGGGTTGTAGGGGGCTGGAGGAGGTTACAGAGATAGGGAGGGTTGTGGGGGGTTGGAGGAGGTTACAGAGATAGGGAGGGTTGTTGGGGCTGGAGGAGGTTACAGAGATAGGGAGGGTTGTAGGGGACTGGAGGAGGTTACAGAGATAGGGAGGGTTGTAGGGGACTGGAGGAGGTTACAGAGATAGGGAGGGTTGTAGGGGACTGGAGGAGGTTACAGAGATAGGGTGGGATGTAGGGGCTGGAGGAGGTTACAGAGATAGGGAGGGATGTAGGGGCTGGAGGAGGTTACAGAGATAGGGAGGGTTGTAGGGGGCTGGAGGAGGTTACAGAGATAGGGAGGGTTGTGGGGGGTTGGAGGAGGTTACAGAGATAGGGAGGGTTGTTGGGGCTGGAGGAGGTTACAGAGATAGGGAGGGATGTAGGGGCTGGAGGAGGTTACAGAGATAGGGAGGGTTGTAGGGGCTGGAGGAGGTTACAGAGATAGGGAGGGTTGTAGGGGCTGGAGGAGGCTACAGAGATAGGGAGGGTTGGAGGGGCTGGAGGAGGTTACAGAGATAGGGAGGGGTGTAGGGGCTGGAGGTGGTTACAGAGATAGGGAGGGTTGTAGGGGCTGGAGGAGGTTACAGAGATAGGGAGGGATGTAAGGGCTGGAGGTGGTTACAGAGGTAGGGAGGGTTGTAGGGGCTGGAGGAGGTTACAGAGATAGGGAGGGTTGTGGGGACTGGAGGAGGTTACAGAGATAGGGAGGGTTGTAGGGGCTGGAGGTTACAGAGATAGGGAGGGTTGTAGGGGGCTGGAGGAGGTTACAGAGATAGGGTGGGATGTAGGGGCTGGAGGAGGTTACAGAGATAGGGAGGGATGTAGGGGCTGGAGGAGGTTACAGAGATAGGGAGGGTTGTGGGGACTGGAGGAGGTTACAGAGATAGGAAGGGTTGTCGGGGACTGGAAGAGGTTACAGATATAGGGAGGGTTGTAGGGGCTGGAGGAGGTTACAGAGATGGGAGGGTTGTAGGGGTTGGAGGAAGTTACAGAGATAGGGAGGGTTGTCGGGGCTGGAGGAGGTTACAGAGATAGGGAGGGTTGTCGGGGCTGGAGGAGGTTACAGAGATAGGGAGGGTTGTAAGGGCTGGAGGAGGTTACAGAGATAGGGAGAGTTGTAGGGGCTGGAGGAGGTTACAGAGATAGGGAGGGTTGTAAGGGGGCTGGAGGAGGTTACAGAGATAGGGAGGGTTGTAGGGGGCTGGAGGAGGTTACAGAGATAGGGAGGGTTGTAGGGGGCTGGAGGAGGTTACAGAGATAGGGAGGGTTGTAGGGGGCTGGAGGAGGTTACAGAGATAGGGAGGGTTGTAGGGGCTGGAGGAGGTTACAGAGATAGGGAGGGTTGTAGGGGCTGGTGGAGGTTACAGAGATAGGGAAGGCTGTAGGGGCTGGAGGAGGTTACCGAGATAGGGAGGGGGTGTAAGGGCTGGAGGAGGTTACAGAGATAGGGAGGGGTGTAGGGGTTGGAGGAGGTTACAGAGATAGGGAGGGTTGTAGGGGCTGGAGGAGGTTACAGAGATAGGGAGGGGTGTAGGGGCTGGAGGAGGTTACAGAGATAGGGAAGGCTGTAGGGGCTGGAGGAGGTTACCGAGATAGGGAGGGGGTGTAAGGGCTGGAGGAGGTTACAGAGATAGGGAGGGGTGTAGGGGTTGGAGGAGGTTACAGAGATAGGGAGGGTTGTAGGGGCTGGAGGTGGTTACAGAGATAGGGAGGGTTGTAGGGGCTGGAGGAGGTTACAGAGATAGGGAGGGTTGTAGGGGACTGGAGGAGGTTACAGAGATAGGGAGGGTTGTTGGGGCTGGAGGAGGTTACAGAGATAGGGAGGGGTGTAGGGGTTGGAGGAAGTTACAGAGATAGGGAGGGTTGTAAGGGGGCTGGTGTCTGTTGATCGGAAACGAGAGCAGTTCAGCAGGGATGCAAGTCAAGTTCCTCAGTCCCTCCTCTACAATGTGACTGACATTAGGTGTTTCTGAATACCACACGTGTCCTCTCCTCGGTAAATGCGAGCGTACCCCTGGGGGAAGAGAGGCTCAGTTCAGGATGAGGCACAAAATCATTTCACCATTTGTTGAGCGGCGGAGGAACGATGGGAAAGTGGGTGACTTTGAGAAGGGTGCCCCTATGTCGGAGGAGCCAATCTCTCCGCCGTCTTTATTACCCCACGTCACGAGGAAATTGGGGATTTACCGGTTGGAAAACCCGCCAAAATTACGCTTTTTTTTTGGGAGAATTGCACCCAGAATCTTGGCCACGAGGAAACGCCCGTGCACGCACATGGCGGGGGATGACACCCCGTGGGGGGGGGGGGGGGGGGGACCCATTCCCGTCGCTGGAGATCGTCCTCTCCCGATGGAGACCACGCCGTTTTCGCGTGGGAGCCGCCTCAGGACGTGTCCGGAAAATCTCGAAGCGCACGAAGAAAAACCGGGAAGGGGATCCGTGACAAATTTCCTTCGGCGGGAGAGTGCACGCCACGCGGGCGAACTGCGACGTGGCAGGAAAGTCCCCGGCGGCCGGAAAGGCTGGAATATCCTGCCCTCGACTGAAGATGGCGGCCATTTTCTTTTTTGGTCTGGCAGGGGGTGTGGGAGTGGCCATCCGGGCCTGGGATGGATGGGCGGGCGGCCGGCTGACCACCGGCTGAGGATTGGCCACTTGGTGTTTCAGGGAGGGACTGGAAAACCGATCGCTCGAGGCGTAGAGAGGGCGGGAGGCTGAATGTACCTGAGCCGGACGCCTAGGCCGCACTCACCTCTTCGCCCCAGCTTGTCCCCCAGCTGTTTTTCACAATCCAGAATGGCAGACCAGCCTCTGTTGGAAACAAATTCAGAAATCGGCGATGAGCTACGTCGCACACGTCACCGGCAAAGGGTTTAACAAGGGCGGCCTGGGACCCGGGTCCGATTCTGGCCTTGGGTTGACTGTCTGTGTGGCAGTTTGGCCGTGCTAAATTGCCCCATAGTTTCCAAAGATGTGCAGGTTAGGTGGATTGGCCGTGCTAAATTACCCCATAGTGTCCAAAGATGTGCAGGTTAGGTGGATTGGCCGTGCTAAATTGCCCCTTAGTGCCCAAAGATGTGCAGGTTAGGTGGATTGGCCATGCTAAATTGCCCCAAGTGTCCAAAGATGTTCAGGGTCGGTGGATTGGCCGTGCTAAATTGTCCCTTAGTGTCCAAAGTTGCACAGGTTAGGTGGATTGGCCGTGCTAAATTGTCCCTTAGTGTCCAAAGATGTGCAGGTTAGATGGATTGGTTGTGCTAAATTGCCCCTTAGTGTCCAAAGATGTGCAGGTTAGGTGGATTGGCCGTGCTAAATTGCCCCTTAGTGTCCAAAGATGTGCAGGTTGGGTGGATTGGCCATGCTAAATTACCCCTTAGTGTCCAAAGATGTGCCGGTTAGGTGGGGTTATGGGGATATGGTGGGCGAGTTGCGTCTAGGTAGGGTGCAGAGGGAAATTGAGACCTCGACATAGACTACCCAATCTACGATGCCCCATGGACGTTGAAGGTGGGTCACCGAGGATGTCAAACATTAGGTGCAGGTTGCCGGGGGAGACCGAAGGGAAAGTGGACCCGAAACCACAATGTGCTCAGTCATGATGCTATTGAATGGCGAAACAATCCCGAGGGGCCGAGTGGCCTTATTCCTGTTGGACAATGACCGTAGCTTGCCATTATATTTTGGCAGGAAGAGCACGGGTTGATGTTTGGAAAATGGGATTAACATAGAAACAGGGAAAGCAGAAGCAGAAAGAGGCCATTCAGCCCTTCTGGCCTGCTCCGTCATTTAGCACGATTATGGCCAAATCCTCTATCTCAACGCCACACTCCCGCTCTCTCCCCATGCCCCTTGATACCTTTAGAGTTTGGAAACCTATCCATTTCATTCGTAAATGCACTCAGTGGATGGCCTCCACGGCCTTCTCTGGCAGAGAATTCCACAGGTATCCACCCTCTAAGTGAAGAAATTTCCCCTCATCTCAGTCCCCAAAATGGCCGACTCCTTCCCCGAGTGAAGAAATTTCTCCTCATCTCGGTCCCAAAATGGCCGACTCCTTCCCCGAGCGAAGAAATTCCTCCTCATCTCGGTCCCAAAATGGCCGACTCCTTCCCCGAGCGAAGAAATTTCTCCTCATCTCGGTCCCCAAAATGGCCGACTCCTTCCCCGAGCGAAGAAATTTCTCCTCATCTCGGTCCCAAAATGGCCGACTCCTTCCCCGAGCGAGGAAATTTCTCCTCATCTCGGTCCCCAAAATGGCCAACTCCTTCCCCAAGCGAGGAAATTTCTCCTCATCTCAGTCCCCAAAATGGCCGACTCCGACCCCGGGTGAAGAAACTTCGCCTCATCTCGGTCCCAAAATGGCCGGCCCCTGTATCCTGAAACTGTGACCCCCTTTGTTCTAAGCTCCAGATGTAAGGTGGGCGGGTGGGGGGCCTGGGTTGAGGTTCAGCTGAAGGCATAAAGGCCAGAATCGAGAAGCCAGGTCAAGGGGCGCACCGGATCTAATGTCGCCTTTTTTTTGAAGGGGGATCGAAGGTGCGGGCTGGGCGGTTTGGTGTGCGAGAGTGCGCGGAGTTACATACCCACGCCATAGCCGACGATCAACACAGCGTGGTTTGTTGGCGTAGAGGGACAATTGGATCTCAAAATACCACCCTGATAGGCCTGTAGGGGCGAAAGCAAACAGTATTGGCAAATCTGCAATGTCACCGAGGAGCAACATTCAGCGGGTTTCTAAAATATTCTCTAACTGAAGACATGTTGGGACAAAACGTCAAAAGGTTCCAGCTACTAATCCCTCAAGGCCCAGTTATTCATTCCCCCACCCGACCCCACCTCGCAGCCTTCCCAACTTTGCCCCTCGCCTGAGGTGTGGTGACCTTTGGGTTTAACCATTACTAGTCAGCTCTCTCCGTCAAAAGGCCCAGGGGGACTATAGCGACATTTCATCAACTAAAATATAACTGGATGTCCTCGTTGAAGGTAAGCGTGCAGGTTCAGCAGGCGGTGAAGAAGGCTAATGGTGTGTTGGCCTTCAAAGCGAGAGGATTCGAGTTTTGGAGTAGGGATGTTTTGCTGCAATTGTACAGGGCCTTGGTGAGGCCACACTTGGAGTATTGTGGGAAGTTTTGGTCTCCTTCTCTGAGGAAGGATGTTCTTGCTCTCGAGGGAGAGCAGCGAAGGTTTACCAGGCTGATTCCAGGGATGGCGGGACTGTCATATGAAGAGAGATTAAGTCGGCTCGGATTGGATCCAGCCTCGGGTGACTGTGTGGAGTCTGCACGGTCCGCCACGTGTGTGCGTGGGTTTCCTCCGGGTGCTCCGGTTTCCTCCCACAGTCCAAAGATGTGCGGGTTGGGTGGACTGGCCTCGATAAATTGTCCCTTAGTGTCCAAAGATGTGCAGGTTAGGTGGACTGGCCTCGATAAATTGTCCCAAAAAGATTAGGGTAGTGCAGGGGAGTGGGCCAGGAAGGGCACTCTTGCGGCCATTCAGTGCAGATTGGCTTCCTTCTGCACCATAGGCTTCCTGGGCGGAATTCTCCGCTCCCCACACCGGGTGGGAGAATCGCGGGAGGGCCGGGCGACTTACGCCACGCCACCCTGGCACCCCCCGCCCGCTCGCAGAATCATCGCTCGCCGTTTTTCACGGCGACCGGCGATTCTCCGGCCCGCATGGCCCGACGTTCCCGACCGGTTCACGCCGGCGGCAACCACACCTGGACGCGGCCGTCATGAACATGGCGCCAAATCTTCGTTTGTGGGGGTGGGGGGGCGCGGAGAGGGGAGTGAGCACCACGGCCGTGCTCGGGAGGGGACTGGCCCGCGATCGGTGCCCACCGATCGTCGGGCCGGCGTCTCCAAAGGGACGCACTCTTTCCCCTCCGCCGCCCCGCACGATCAAGCCGCCACGTCTTGCGGGGCGGCGGAGGGGAAAGACGGCCACCGCGCATGCACGGGTTGGAGCAGTCAGCCGCCGTGACGTCAGCCCCGCATGCGCGGGTTGGAGCCGGCCAAACTGCGCATGCGGGGCTGACGTCACTTAGACGCCGCCGTCGAGTCATTCTCGGCTCGGCGGCCGAGATTTACAGAGCGCCGCTCCTAGTCCCCTGGGGGGGGGGGGGGGGGGTGAATAGGGTGCGAGGAGCGGTCTCCGAGTTCACGACGGCCTTCCCGATACCGCGCGGGAACGGAGAATTCCACCCCCTATCCTTGACACACAGAGAGAGAGGCAGAGAGAGACAGAAGCAGAGGCAGAGAGAGAGAGACAAATGAAATGAAATGAAAATTGCTTATTATCACAAGTAGGCTTCAATGAATTTACTGTGAAAAGCCCCCTAGTCGCCACATTCCCGGTGCCTGTCCGGGGAGGCTGGTATGGGAATCGAACCGTGCTGCTGGCCTGCCTGGGTCTGCTTTAAAAGCCAGCGATTTAGCCCAGTGAGCTAAACCAGCCCCTGATAGAGATAGATAGAGAGACAGGGAGAGATAGAGTGACAGAGAGGGAGGGAGGGAGGGACTGAGACAGAAAAAGAGGTAGAGACAAAGAGGGGGACAGAGACAGAAAGGTGGAGAGACAGAGAGAGACAGATAGAGACAGCGACAGAGAGAGAGAGAGAGTGAGACAGAGCGAGACATAGAGAGAGAGACAGGGAGAGAAAGAGGCAAAAGGAGAGAAAGAGACAGGGAGACAGAGACTGAGAGAGAGATAGAGACAGAGAGAGAGAGAAACACACAGAGATAGAGTGAGGGACAGAGAGAGAGACAGAGAGAGAGAGAAACACACAGAGATAGAGTGAGGGACAGAGAGAGAGACAGAGAGAGAGAGAAACACACAGAGATAGAGTGAGGGACAGAGAGAGAGACAGAGAGAGAGAGAAACACACAGAGATAGAGTGAGGGACAGAGAGAGAGACAGAGAGAGAGAGAAACACACAGAGATAGAGTGAGGGACAGAGAGAGAGACAGAGAGTGAGAGACAGAGAGGACAGAAAGAGAGAGACAGAGAGAGAGACAGAGAGAGAGAGACAGAGAGAGAGAGAGACAGAGTTAGAGGGAAAGCGAACTGAGGTAATTACAGAAATTAGGCATCTGCTGTTGGACGTTTGGGAATAGGGATAATCCCGAGGCCGGAATTGGAAGAGCACAGATTGGGTTAGAGGGTGAGTTTCCACAGATGCATTTACCAGGGACCTGTGGATAACTATCCCTCTCTCTCGTCAGTACTGAGGGAGTGGCGCACTGTCAGAGGGTCAGTACTGAGGGAGTGCCGCACTGTCAGAGGGTCAGTACTGAGGGAGTGCCGCACTGTCAGAGGGTCAGTACTGAGGGAGCGCTGCACTGTCAGAGGGTCAGTACTGAGGGAGTGCCGCACTGTCAGAGGGTCAGTACTGAGGGAGTGCCGCACTGTCAGAGGGTCAGTACTGAGGGAGCGCTGCACTGTCAGAGGGTCAGTACTGAGGGAGTGCTGCACTGTCAGAGGGTCTGTACTGAGGGAGTGCTGCACTGTCAGAGGGTCAGTACTGAGGGAGTGCTGCACTGTCAGAGGGTCAGTACTGAGGGAGTGCCGCACTGTCAGAGGGTCAGTACTGAGGGAGTGCTGCACTGTCAGAGGGTCAGTACTGAGGGAGTGCTGCACTGTCAGAGGGTCAGTACTGAGGGAGTGCCGCACTGTCAGAGGGTCTGTACTGAGGGAGTGCTGCACTGTCAGAGGGTCAGTACTGAGGGAGTGCTGCACTGTCAGAGGGTCAGTACTGAGGGAGTGCCGCACTGTCAGAGGGTCAGTACTGAGGGAGTGCCGCACTGTCAGAGGGTCAGTACTGAGGGAGTGCCGCACTGTCAGAGGGTCAGTACTGAGGGAGTGCCGCACTGTCAGAGGGTCAGTAATGAGAGAGCGCTGCACTGTCAGAGGGTCAGTACTGAGGGAGCGCCGCACTGTCAGAGGGTCAGTACTGAGGGAGTGCCGCACTGTCAGAGGGTCAGTACTGAGGGAGTGCTGCACTGTCAGAGGGTCAGTACTGAGGGAGTGCCGCACTGTCAGAGGGTCAGTACTGAGGGAGTGCTGCACTGTCAGAGGGTCAGTACTGAGGGAGTGCTGCACTGTCAGAGGGTCAGTACTGAGGGAGTGCCGCACTGTCAGAGGGTCAGTACTGAGGGAGTGCCGCACTGTCAGAGGGTCGTACTGAGGGAGCGCCGCACTGTCAGAGGGTCAGTACTGAGGGAGCATTGCACTGTCAGAGGGTCAGTACTGAGGGAGTGCCGCACTGTCAGAGGGTCAGTACTGAGCGAGTGCCGCACTGTCAGAGGGTCAGTACTGAGGGAGTGCCGCACTGTCAGAGGGTCAGTACTGAGCGAGTGCCGCACTGTCAGAGGGTCAGTACTGAGTGAGTGCTGCACTGTCAGAGGGTCAGTACTGAGGGAGTGCCGCACTGTCAGAGGGTCAGTACTGAGGGAGTGCTGCACTGTCAGAGGGTCAGTACTGAGGGAGTGCTGCACTGTCAGAGGGTCAGTACTGAGGGAGTGCCGCACTGTCAGAGGGTCAGTACTGAGGGAGTGCCGCACTGTCAGAGGGTCAGTACTGAGGGAGTGTCGCACTGTCAGAGGGTCAGTACTGAGGGAGTGCCGCACTGTCAGAGGGTCAGTACTGAGGGAGTGCCGCACTGTCAGAGGGTCAGTACTGAGGGAGTGTCGCACTGTCAGAGGGTCAGTACTGAGGGAGTGCTGCACTGTCAGAGGGTCAGTAATGAGGGAGCCCCGCACTGTCAGAGGGTCAGTACTGAGGGAGTGCCGCACTGTCAGAGGGTCAGTAATGAGGGAGTGCCGCACTGTCAGAGGGTCAGTACTGAGGGAGTGCTGCACTGTCAGAGGGTCAGTACTGAGGGAGTGCTGCACTGTCAGAGGGTCAGTACTGAGGGAGTGTTGCACTGTCAGAGGGTCAGTACTGAGGGAGTGCTGCACTGTCAGAGGGTCAGTACTGAGCGAGTGCCGCACTGTCAGAGGGTCAGTACTGAGGGAGTGCCGCACTGTCAGAGGGTCAGTAATGAGGGAGTGCCGCACTGTCAGAGGGTCAGTACTGAGGGAGCGCCGCACTGTCAGAGGGTCAGTACTGAGGGAGTGCCGCACTGTCAGAGGGTCAGTACTGAGGGAGTGCTGCACTGTCAGAGGGTCAGTACTGAGGGAGTGCCGCACTGTCAGAGGGTCAGTACTGAGGGAGTGCTGCACTGTCAGAGGGTCAGTATTGAGGGAGTGCCGCACTGTCAGAGGGTCAGTACTGAGGGAGTGCCGCACTGTCAGAGTGTCAGTACTGAGGGAGTGCTCCACTGTCAGAGGGTCAGTACCGAGGGAGTGCTGCACTGTCAGAGGGTCAGTACTGAGGGAGTGCTGCACTGTCAGAGGGTCAGTACTGAGGGAGTGCTGCACTGTCAGAGGGTCAGTACTGAGGGAGTGCCGCACTGTCAGAGGGTCAGTACTGAGGGAGTGCTGCACTGTCAGAGGGTCAGTACTGAGGGAGTGCCGCACTGTCAGAGGGTCAGTACTGAGGGAGTGCCGCACTGTCAGAGGGTCAGTACTGAGGGGGTGCCGCACTGTCAGAGGGTCAGTACTGAGGGAGTGCCGCACTGTCACAGGGTCAGTACTGAGGGAGTGCCGCACTGTCAGAGGGTCAGTACTGAGGGAGTGCTGCACTGTCAGAGGGTCAGTACTGAGGGAGTGCCGCACTGTCGGATGGTCAGTACTGAGGGCGTGCTGCACTGTCAGAGGGTCAGTACTGAGGGAGCGCCGCACTGTCAGAGGGTCAGTACTGAGGGAGTGCTGCACTGTCAGAGGGTCAGTACTCTGGGAGCGCTGCACTGTCAGAGGGTCAGTACTGAGGGAGTGCTGCACTGTCAGAGGGTCAGTACTGAGGGAGTGCTGCACTGTCAGAGGGTCAGTACTGAGGGAGTGCTGCACTGTCAGAGGGTCAGTACTGAGGGAGTGCTGCACTGTCAGAGGGTCAGTACTGAGGGAGTGCCGCACTGTCAGAGAGTCAGTACTGAGGGAGCGCGTCACTGTCAGAGGGTCAGTACTGATGGAGTGCCGCACTGTCAGAGGGTCAGTACTGAGGGAGCGCTGCACTGTCAGAGGTTCAGAACTGATGAAGTGCCGCACTGTCAGAGGGTCAGTACTGAGGGAGTGCTGCACTGTCAGAGGGTTAGTACTGAGGGAGAGCTGCACTGTCAGAGGGTCAGTACTGAGGGAGTGCCGCACTGTCAGAGGGTCAGTACTGAGGGAGTGCTGCACTGTCAGAGGGTCAGTACTGAGGGAGTGCTGCACTGTCAGAGGGTCAGTACTCTGGGAGCGCTGCACTGTCAGAGGGTCAGTACTGAGGGAGTGCTGCACTGTCAGAGGGTCAGTACTGAGGGAGTGCTGCACTGTCAGAGGGTCAGTACTGAGGGAGTGCCGCACTGTGGGAGGGTCAGTACTGAGGGAGTGCCGCACTGTCAGAGGGTCAGTACTGAGGGCGTGCTGCACTGTCAGAGGTTCAGTACTGATGGAGTGCCGCACTGTCAGAGGGTCAGTACTGAGGGAGTGCTGCACTGTCAGAGGGTTAGTACTGAGGGAGAGCTGCACTGTCAGAGGGTCAGTACTGAGGGAGTGCTGCACTGTCAGAGGGTCAGTACTGAGGGAGTGCTGCACTGTCAGAGGGTCAGTACTCTGGGAGCGCTGCACTGTCAGAGGGTCAGTACTGAGGGAGTGCTGCACTGTCAGAGGGTCAGTACTGAGGGAGTGCTGCACTGTCAGGGGGTCAGTACTGAGGGAGTGCTGCACTGTCAGAGGGTCAGTACTGAGGGAGTGCTGCACTGTCAGAGGGTCAGTACTGAGGGAGTGCTGCACTGTCAGAGGGTCAGTACTGAGGGAGTGCTGCACTGTCGGATGGTCAGTACTGAGGGCGTGCTGCACTGTCAGAGGGTCAGTACTGAGGGAGCGCCGCACTGTCAGAGGGTCAGTACTGAGGGAGTGCTGCACTGTCAGAGGGTCAGTACTCTGGGAGCGCTGCACTGTCAGAGGGTCAGTACTGAGGGAGTGCTGCACTGTCAGAGGGTCAGTACTGAGGGAGTGCTGCACTGTCAGGGGGTCAGTACTGAGGGAGTGCTGCACTGTCAGAGGGTCAGTACTGAGGGAGTGCCGCACTGTCAGTGGGTCAGTACTGAGGGAGTGCTGCACTGTCAGAGGGTCAGTACTGAGGGAGTGCTGCACTGTCAGAGGGCCAGTACTGAGGGAGCGCTGCACTGTCAGAGGGTCAGTACTGAGGGAGTGCCGCACTGTTAGATTGTCTCTTGGAAGAAGAGCGGGGTGTGGGCGTACTGGTGAGGGGGGAGGGGTGCACTGTTCCCTCCAATCTCCTGGGGCCAAAACTGATCCCTGGAGTAGCAGCAGCTAACGAAAAACATGGCTGATCGCCACCTGATCCGTTGTGGGATCTTCCTGTGCATATATATTGGCAGCAGTGGCTACGCTTCAACAAAGTACTTCGTTGGGTTGTCATGTGAAAGACCTTTAAGAAATGGGTGTTTATAAATGGGTGTGTTTATAAATATCTGTAGTGAGAGTACCTTTAAGAAATGGGTGTTTATTACTGCAGTGATGTCAGAGAGTGGGTGGAGCTGGGCTGTGTGTCAGCTTTTTACTTTTGTTTTAGGTTGTTTGCTGCAGGGTGTGTTTTAGTTTCATTTCCAGAGCTGGATAGCTGCTGCAGTCACAGCCAGAAGGTGTATTAGAGTCTCTCTCTCTGTAATCTAAAGAATGTAAATCGATCCTTTGGTGATTTAAAACTAATAACTGCTCTCAGTAGTGACTTTAACCTGATGTGCTTCTGTTAAAAGTTTATTTTAAGTCTTCTGGATGTTAAAAGGACAGCTTACGGATTACTTAGTGTTGTATTCTTTGGGGGCTGTATTTGAATTGATGGTTGCTAAGATGTTCACTGTATGTTTTAAAAAGGTGAAGGGGTTTGTAGAATAAACATTGTTTTGCTTTAAAAATACTTTAGCATTTCTGCTGTACCTGTAGAGTGGGCCGTGTGCTCCCCATACCGCAATCTAGTAAAAGTTGTGGGTCAGGT
Organism: Scyliorhinus canicula; assembly: GCF_902713615.1. NCBI lineage: Eukaryota > Metazoa > Chordata > Chondrichthyes > Carcharhiniformes > Scyliorhinidae > Scyliorhinus > Scyliorhinus canicula. Next base: position 5,876,106 of record NC_052176.1, on the reverse strand, counting down.
GAACTCCATGACACACTTTGGGGTTCTCTAAACCCTGGCCCATACCAGGCTGTGAACACCTTTAGAAGCCCCTGAGGAAGAGCTTTGGAAATGGCATAATTACTCTGGGGGTCACTGTGCGCCCGTCTGGTCACCGACCCACCCTCTAGCCAACTGTGAGACACTTACTCTGACCAATCCCCCTCACAATTCTGAACCCCTCGATTAAATCTTCGTCCCCTCTCAGCCCTTTGAACTTCTCCTGCTCTAAGGCGACCAATCCCGGCTCCCTCTGGACTCTCCGCGCACACGTTCAAAGCGGCAATTCAAGTGCGTCGATGTCCTCACCAGCAATCCTTTCAGATTTACCAGCGTTGTGATGGTTCCATTCACTGCCACGTACTGTTTCATTCCTGCGAAGCAGAAAGGTGGGTTAACTCGCCGCGGCTCCTTCGACAGCACCTTCCAAACCCGCCACCTCTACCGTCTAGAAGGACGAGGGCAGCAGCAGACGCACGGGGAACACCCCCGCCTGCAAGTCCCCCCCCCCCCTCCGAGCCGCTCGCCATCCCGACTGGGAAATATATCGGCCGTTCCTTCACTGTGGCCGGGGTCAAAATCCTGGGAACTCCCTCACTAACAGCACGGTGGGTGTACCTACACCACACGGGGACTGCGGCGGGTTCAAGATGGCGGCTCACCCACCACCTTCCCGAGGGGCAATTAGGCACGGCCACGAACCCCCTCCCTGAGTGCAGAAGGGAACTTAATCGAAGATGATTAAAGGATTCGATCGGGTCAACGGATAGAGATTATTTCCTCTGGTGGGGGAGGAGGTTGGGGGGGTGGGAGGGGGGGGGGGGTGCACTGGGAGGGGAGAGGGAGAGTCGGGCCATTCAGGGGGTGACATCACTGACACGTCCCCCCCCCCCTCCCAAAACAACTGTTGAGGCTCAATATTTGTTGCCCGTCCCTAATTGCCCCCCTTCATCCAAGCGTCACGCTCGGCCCATTTCAGAGAGGGGGGGGGGTTAAGAGCCGACCACATTGCTGTGTGTGTGTGTGGGGGGCGAGGGGGGGGGGGGGCGGTGTAGCAGGATGGGAAACGGGACGGCTGGCAAATGTGGTGTGGCCGATACCTTGCTGATGGGGGGATGAGCCAGGTCGGCGGTAGCGTGGAGAAAATGGCGCCGGGCATTTTATGTGCTTGAGGCCACCGTACGCGCAAGTACCAGCAGAGAGAGTCTGCTGGGACACAAGGATCCATGTTTAATAGCCCTTGCAGAGCCCTAACCGCACTCAACGCAGGAAGACTGGAAGGAATTCCTTGGCTTCAGGATATTGCATTTGTTAAATAAATAAATAAACGCGGCGTGCTCTAATTCTAAATATCTTTCTTGGTACATTTAACTGTTGCTTTTGGCAGAACTTGAAATCCCCCCCCCCACCTCGATCTGCCCGGGACCCCAAACTACGTGGACAATTGGGAGCCTCTTCTTGTATCTGACTGCATTTTACTAGCTTCAGGTGGTGTGCGCCGCGTGGAGTGATGGCCACTATAGAACATAGAACAGTACAGCACAGAACAGGCCCTTCGGCCCTCGATGTTGTGCCGAGCCATGATCACCCTACTCAAGCCCACGTATCCACCCTATACCCGCAACCCAACAACCCCCCCCTTAACCTTACTTTTTATTAGGACACTACGGGCAATTTAGCACGGCCAATCCACCTAACCCGCACATCTTTGGACTGTGGGAGGAAACCGGAGCACCCGGAGGAAACCCACGCACACAGGGGGAGGACGTGCAGACTCCGCACAGACAGTGACCCAAGCCGGAATCGAACCTGGGACCCTGGAGCTGTGAAGCATTTATGCTGACCACCATGCTACCCTGCTGCCCCTATACCGCTGGCGGGCATCCAGCTGGCATGGAAGGTTCCTGCGGGCACTGTTTGGCCTGGGAAAGGGTCCACCCGCATGCCTGCCTTCCCACCCACCCTCGCCATCCTGCCTGATCAACTCCCGGCACCAGCAGATCCCTCACACGCGGGGGGGAACGCGCCGGTCATGGAGGACAATCCGCTCGGCCGCGGCGCAGTCCCGGCAGAGGCCTCCGCCAGCTCGGCGGCGCTGCTGAGCTCCCCGCTGGCGGCAAAGCCGCAGGCTTCGGCCTACCTCACCACTCCCCCCCCCCCTACACCAGATCAAGACAACAGGCCCTCCTGTGACGTAACCGTTGGCCGAGGCCTCCAGTAGCGCCTGAGCCCCGACGCCTGACTTACCCTCTTCGTCAGCCTTCAGGCTAATGCAACTTTTAATCCTCACCGCGATTTCGTTCTCAACACGGTGGCAAACCCCAGCGCGTTGGGTGTATTTGTACATGTCCTCATCCATGAGTCCTGCACAATCACAAGGATAATGGCCGTCAATCGCTCGTTTTCGAAATCCGTGTCATGACATGCAGATAATGATATACAGACAGGACACCGAGAACAGGACACGGCCAATGAGCCGGCAGGACACTCAGGGGTGGGATCTGACTATAAAAGGCACAAGTCGCTCACACTCCGCCTCTTTCCGCTGATGAACATCTACAGAGTGAGTCAGGGGTGCATGTACAGTATCACACCTCCAGCACGTGGCTAAGAGCTAGTCTGGTTCAGTCAGGCAGAGTAACCACACTGAGGTTAGCAGAGAGTCGAACTCACAGAGAACTGTGCTAACTATGCTACTGGTTCAATAAGTCAGATTGTACTAACTCCGAGGTCCGGAGTATCTTTTGGTTAAAGCTGTATCCAGTTGCAGCCAGTGCTATCCCAGCGTGCATAACACGACAATCCGGAATGCGGAATATTTGGCTAATGGTAAAATTCTTGGTAGTGTGGATGAGCAGAGGGATCTCGGTGTCCATGTACATAGATCCCTGAAAGTTGCCACCCAGGTTGATAGGGTTGTGAAGAAGGCCTATGGTGTGTTGGCCTTTATTGGTAGAGGGATTGAGTTCCGGAGCCATGAGGTCATGTTGCAGCTGTACAAAACTCTGGTACGGCCGCATTTGGAGTATTGCGTACAGTTCTGGTCGCCTCATTATAGGAAGGACGTGGAAGCTTTGAAACGGGTGCAGAGGAGATTTACCAGGATGTTGCCTGGTATGGAGGGAAAATCGTATGAGGAAAGGCTGATGGACTTGAGGTTGTTTTCGTTAGAGAGAAGAAGGTTAAGAGGTGACTTAATAGAGGCATACAAAATGATCAGAGGGTTAGATAGGGTGGACAGCGAGAGCCTTCTCCCGCGGATGGAGGTGGCTAGCACGAGGGGACATAGCCTTAAATTGAGGGGTAATAGATATAGGACAGAGGTCAGAGGTGGGTTTTTTACGCAAAGAGTGGTGAGGCCGTGGAATGCCCTACCTGCAACAGTAGTGAACTCGCCAACATTGAGGGCATTTAAAAGTTTATTGGATAAGCATATGGATGATAATGGCATAGTGTAGGTTAGATGGCCTTTAGTTTTTGACTTCCCATGTCGGTGCAACATCGTGGGCCGAAGGGCCTGTACTGCGCTGTATCGTTCTATGTTCTATGTTCTATGATAAAGAACTGGGGCCACGGGGGATCGATTGGAGAGGTTGGGTCTGATTTCCTTGGAGTGAAGTAGGCCGAGAGGAGGCGTGGGTGAGATATTCAAGATCCCGAGGGGTGCGGTAAGCAGTGGGAAACGGTTCCCTCTCGCGAGGGATCGCCAGGGAGGACAATCGAAAACAATGGGCAAGAGGAGGAGGAGTGATGTGAGGAAAAGTATTTCAGCCGGGGGGGGGGGGGGGGGGGGGGGGGGGGGTGTGGCGCGAGCTTCCCCAGAGGGTGGTGGAGTCAGGTCCGAGCGAGGTGCTCAGGAGAAAAATCGGACGTCCTACCCGAGAGGAGGGAGCGTGCGCGCTTACGGGGGTACGGCAAGAGGGGGTGCGGGAAGAGAGAGGAGTGGGCTGGAGGAGAATGGAACTCCTGCGAGGCAGTGCTGACGTGATGGGCCAAATGATTGTCCTGGGAAAGTGCTGTAACGATGCGATTCGAAGCCACGACTGACAACACAAGAAATCATTAACGCAACTCGGTTCGTCGGAAGGGGGGGGGACCCGCCCCACCACTTGGGCGCAGGGTCAGGTGACCCTTCCCTATCATGGCGGACCGAGACCCAGCTTGCGCCTTGGCCGAATTTGTCAAGTCCGTGGGGATAAATCGGAGGTGACAGGGGCCGGCCATTCCTCCTGCCCACAAATGTGTCGGCGACGAAATTTCCATGTCCAGCAAGGTGAGGCTTAATTTGCACCAATCACCTCTCACCCACCCCTCCCCCTACTCGCTGGCCACCAGTGGCATTCTGGGCTATCAACACCTCAATGATAAAATTGCCCTCCATTTTTCAAATCCTCCGCTCCCTGTCCCCAAACCTCCCTATCTCTGTAACCCCCTCCAGCCCCTACAACCCTCCCTATCTCTGTAACCTCCTCCAGCCCCTACAATCCTTATCTCTGTAACCTCCTCCAACCCCTACAACCCTCCCTATCTCTGTAACCTCCTCCAGCGCCTACACCCCTCTCTATCTCTGTAACCTCCTCCAGCCCCTACACCTCTCCCTATCTCTGTAACCTCCTCCAGCCCCTTCAACCCTCCCTATCTCTGTAACCTCCTCCAGCCCCTACACCCCTCCCTATCTCTGTAACCTCCTCCAACCCCTCCAACCCTCCCTATCTCTGTAACATACTCCAGCCCCTACAATCCTCCCTACCTCTGTAACCTCCTCCAGCCCCTACAACCCTCCCTACCTCTGTAACCTCCTCCAGCCCCGACAACCCTCCCTATCTCTGTAACCTCCTCCAGACCCTACAACCCTCCCTATCACTGTAACCTCCTCCAGACCCTACAACCCTCCCTATCTCTGTAACCTCCTCCAGCCCATGCAACCCTCCCTATCTCTGTAACCTACTCCAGCCCATGCAACCCTCCCTATCACTGTAACCTCATCCAGACCCTACAACCCTCCCTACCTCTGTAACCTCATCCAGCCCCTGCAACTCTCATTATCTCTGTAACCTCCTCCAGCCCCTACAACCCTCCCTATCTCTGTAACCTCCTCCAGACCCTACAACCCTCCCTATCACTGTAACCTCCTCCAGACCCTACAACCCTCCCTATCTCTGTAACCTCCTCCAGCCCATGCAACCCTCCCTATCTCTGTAACCTCCTCCAGCCCCCTACAACCCTCCCTATCACTGTAAATTCCTCCAGACCCTACAACCCTCCCTATCTCTGTAACCTTCTCCAGCCCCCTACAACCCTCCCTATCTCTGTAACCTCCTCCAGCCCAGCCCCCTACAACCCCCCCTATCACTGTAACCTCCTCCAGCCCCTGCAACCCTCATTATCTCTGTAACCTCCTCCAGCCCCTACAACCCTCCCTATCTCTGTAACCTCCTCCAATCCCTACAACCATCCCTATCTCTATTATCGCATCCAGCTCCTACAACCCTCCCTATCTCTGCAACCTCCTCCAGCTCATGCAACCCTCCCTACCTCTGTAACCTCCTCCAGCCCCTACAACCCTCCCTATCTCTGTAACCTCCTCCAACCCCTCCAACCCTCCCTATCTCTGTAACCTCCTCCAACCCCGACAACCCTCCCTGTCTCTGTAACCTCCTCCAGCCCATGCAACCCTCCCTATCTCTGTAACCTCCTCCAGCCCCTACAACCCTCCCTGTCTCTGTAACCTCCTCCAGCCCCTACACCCCTCCCTATCTCTGTAACCTCCTCCAGCCCCCTACACCCCTCCCTATCTCTGTAACCTCCTCCAGCCCCTACACCTCTCCCTATCTCTGTAACCTCCTCCAGCCCCTTCAACCCTCCCTATCTCTGTAACCTCCTCCAGCCCCTACACCCCTCCCTATCTCTGTAACCTCCTCCAACCCCTCCAACCCTCCCTATCTCTGTAACATACTCCAGCCCCTACAATCCTCCCTACCTCTGTAACCTCCTCCAGCCCCTACAACCCTCCCTACCTCTGTAACCTCCTCCAGCCCGACAACCCTCCCTATCTCTGTAACCTCCTCCAGACCCTACAACCCTCCCTATCTCTGTAACCTCCTCCAGCCCATGCAACCCTCCCTATCTCTGTAACCTACTCCAGCCCATGCAACCCTCCCTATCACTGTAACCTCCTCCAGACCCTACAACCCTCCCTATCTCTGTAACCTCCTCCAGCCCATGCAACCCTCCCTATCTCTGTAACCTACTCCAGCCCATGCAACCCTCCCTATCTCTGTAACCTCCTCCAGTCCCTACACCCCTCCCTATCTCTGTAACCTCCTCCAGCCCCCACAACCCTCCCTATCTCTGTAACCTCCTCCAGCCCCCACAACCCTCCCTATCTCTGTAACCTCCTCCAGCCCATGCATCCCTCCCTACCTCTGTAACCTCCTCCAGCCCATGCAACCCTCCCTATCACTGTAACCTCACCCAGACCCTACAACCCTCCCTATCTCTGTAACCTCCTCCAGCCCATGCAACCCTCCCTATCTCTGTAACCTCCTCCAGACCCTACAACCCTCCCTATCACTGTAACCTCCTCCAGACCCTACAACCCTCCCTATCTCTGTAACCTCCTCCAGCCCATGCAACCCTCCCTATCTCTGTAACCTCCTCCAGCCCCCTACAACCCTCCCTATCACTGTAAATTCCTCCAGACCCTACAACCCTCCCTATCTCTGTAACCTTCTCCAGCCCCCTACAACCCTCCCTATCTCTGTAACCTCCTCCAGCCCAGCCCCCTACAACCCCCCCTATCACTGTAACCTCCTCCAGCCCCTACAACCCTCCCTATCTCTGTAACCTCCTCCAATCCCTACAACCATCCCTATCTCTATTATCGCATCCAGCTCCTACAACCCTCCCTATCTCTGCAACCTCCTCCAGCTCATGCAACCCTCCCTACCTCTGTAACCTCCTCCAGCCCCTACAACCCTCCCTATCTCTGTAACCTCCTCCAACCCCTCCAACCCTCCCTATCTCTGTAACCTCCTCCAACCCCGACAACCCTCCCTGTCTCTGTAACCTCCTCCAGCCCATGCAACCCTCCCTATCTCTGTAACCTCCTCCAGCCCCTACAACCCTCCCTGTCTCTGTAACCTCCTCCAGCCCCTACACCCCTCCCTATCTCTGTAACCTCCTCCAGCCCCCTACACCCCTCCCTATCTCTGTAACCTCCTCCAGCCCCTACAACCCTCCCTATCTCAGTAACCTCCTCCAGCCCCTACACCCCTCCCTATCTCTGCCACCTCCTCCAGCCCCTACAACCCTCCCTATCTCAGTAACCTCCTCCAGCCCCTACACCCCTCCCTATCTCTGCCACCTCCTCCAGCCCCTACAACCCTCCCTGTCTCTGTAACCTCCTCCAGCCCCCTACAACCCTCCCTATCTCTGCAACCTCCTCCAGCCCCTACAACCCTCCCTATCTCTGTAACCTCCTCCAACCCTGACAACCCTCCCTATCTCTGTAACCTCCTCCAGCCGCTACAACCCTCCCTATCTCTGTAACCTCCTCCAGCTCCTACACCCCTCCCTATCTCTGCAACCTCCTCCAGGCCCAACAACCCTCCCTATCTCTGTAACCTCCTCCAGCCCCTACAACCCTCCCTATCTCTGTGACCGCCACCTGTCCTGGCACTTGTGTGGCGTGAATGTAACTTGCCCCTTGTCAGCCCCGAGCCTGGATATTGTCCAGGTCTTGCTGCATTTGGACACGGACTGCTTCAGTATCTGAGGAGTCGGGAATGGTGCTGAACATTGTGCCGTCATCAGCAAACATCCCGACCTCTGACCTTATGATGGAAGGGAGGTCATTGATGAAGCAGCTGGAGATGGTTGGGGCCGAGGACCCTACCCTGAGGAACTCCTGCAGTGACGTCCTGGAGCTGAGATGACTGACCTCCAACCACCACAACCATCTTCCTTTGTGCCGGGTATGGCTCCAACCACCACAGCCAACCAACCTGAAAAATGGTGAAGCTTTGGCGATATGTAGAGAGTCGTTGTGCAGGCCAGGAAGGGTCCATTCGGCCCATCGGGCCTGTGTCAGCGCTTTGGAAGATCGATCCAATTAGCTCAACTCCACCCCCCCCCCAAGGACTCAGAAAATGTTCCCCCTTCAAGTATGTCCCCAAACCCGTCCCTCGAGGAGAACAATCCGGGCCTCTCCCAGTCTCTCCCACCTTGATTAAATTCCCGGATGCTTGGTAAGACTGTGCAACAAGAGAGAATCATTGAGCAGATCAAAGACAGAGCTCAGGAAACCTCCCCTTCCTCGAGGTACTCACCATCATGGACAATGCTGCGCAAAGCTTGACCAACAAATCCACCAGAGCAGTTCCCCGCTTTAGAACAATCCAGGACTTCTGCAGAAACAGGGAGATATCAGTTAGACACAAGAACATTGAACAGGCCTCAAACCGACTGAGCAGATTATGGACACCCTTCAAACACTCCCAGGACAGGTCCAGCACGGGGTTAGATACAGAGTAAAGCTCCCTCTACAATGTCCCCATCAAACACTCCCAGGACAGGTCCAGCACGGGGTTAGATACAGAGTAAAGCTCCCTCTACACCGTCCCCATCAAACACTCCCAGGACAGATACAGCACGGGGTTAGATACAGAGTAAAGCTCCCTCTACAATGTCCCCATCAAACACTCCCAGGACAGGCACAGCACGGGGTTAGATACAGAGTAAAGCTCCCTCTACACTGTTCCCCATCAAACACTCCCAGGACAGGTACAGCACGGGGTTAGATACAGAGTAAAGCTCCCTCTACACTGTCCCCCATCAAACACTCCCAGGACAGGTACAGCACGGGGTTAGATACAGAGTAAAGCTCCCTCTACACTGTCCACATCAAACACTCCCAGGACAGGTACAGCACGGGGTTAGATACAGAGTAAAGCTCCCTCTACACTGTCCCCATCAAACACTCCCAGGACAGGTACAGCACGGGGTTAGGTACAGAGTAAAGCTCCCTCTACACTGGCCCCATCAAACACTCCCAGGACAGGTACAGCACGGGGTTAGATACAGAGTAAAGCTCCCTCTACACTGTCCCCATCAAACACTCCCAGGACAGGTACAGCACGGGGTTAGATACAGAGTAAAGCTCCCTCTACACTGTCCCCATCAAACACTCCCAGGACAGGTACAGCACGGGGTTAGATACAGAGTAAAGCTCCCTCTACACTGTCCCCATCAAACACTCCCAGGACAGGTACATCACGGGGTAAGATACAGAGTAAAGCTCCCTCTACACTGTCCCCATCAAACACTCCCAGGACAGGTACAGCACGGGGTTAGATACAGAGTAAAGCTCCCTCTACACTGTCCCCATCAAACACTCCCAGGACAGGTACAGCACGGGGTTAGATACAGAGTAAAGCTCCCTCTGCACTGTCCCCATCAAACACTCCCAGGACAGGTACAGCACGGGGTTAGATACAGAGTAAAGCTCCCTCTACAATGTCCCCATCAAACACTCCCAGGACAGGTACAGCACGGGGTTAGATACAGAGTAAAGCTCCCTCTACACTGTCCCCATCAAACACTCCCAGGACAGGTACAGAACGGGGTTAGATACAGAGTAAAGCTCCCTCTACACTGTCCCCATCAAACACTCCCAGGACAGGTACAGCACGGGGTTAGATACAGAGTAAAGCTCCCTCTACACTGTCCCCATCAAACACTCCCAGGACAGGTACAGCACGGGGTTAGATACAGAGTAAAGCTCCCTCTACACTGTCCCCATCAAACACTCCCAGGACAGGTACAGCACGGGGTTAGATACAGAGTAAAGCTCCCTCTACACTGTCCCCATCAAACACTCCCAGGACAGGTACAGCACGGGGTTAGATACAGAGTAAAGCTCCCTCTACACTGTCCCCATCAAACACTCCCAGGACAGGTACAGCACGGGGTTAGATACAGAGTAAAGCTCCCTCTACACTGTCCCCATCAAACACTCCCAGGACAGGTACAGCACGGGGTTAGATACAGAGTAAAGCTCCCTCTACACTGTCCCCATCAAACACTCCCAGGACAGGTACAGCACGGGGTTAGATACAGAGTAAAGCTCCCTCTACACTGTCCCCATCAAACACTCCCAGGACAGGTACAGCACGGGGTTAGATACAGAGTAAAGCTCCCTCTACACTGTCCCCATCAAACACTCCCAGGACAGGTACAGCACGGGGTTAGATACAGAGTAAAGCTCCCTCTACACTGTCCCCATCAAACACTCCCAGGACAGGTACAGCACGGGGTTAGATACAGAGTAAAGCTCCCTCTACACTGTCCCCATCAAACACTCCCAGGACAGGTACAGCACGGGGTTAGATACAGAGTAAAGCTCCCTCTACACTGTCCCCATCAAACACTCCCAGGACAGGTACAGCACGGGGTTAGATACAGAGTAAAGCTCCCTCTACACTGTCCCCATCAAACACTCCCAGGACAGGTACAGCACGGGGTTAGATACAGAGTAAAGCTCCCTCTACACTGTCCCCATCAAACACTCCCAGGACAGGTACAGCACGGGGTTAGATACAGAGTAAAGCTCCCTCTACACTGTCCCCATCAAACACTCCCAGGACAGGTACAGCACGGGGTTAGATACAGAGTAAAGCTCCCTCTACACTGTCCCCATCAAACACTCCCAGGACAGGTACAGCACGGGGTTAGATACAGAGTAAAGCTCCCTCTACACTGTCCCCATCAAACACTCCCAGGACAGGTACAGCACGGGGTTAGATACAGAGTAAAGCTCCCTCTACACTGTCCCCATCAAACACTCCCAGGACAGGTACAGCACGGGGTTAGATACAGAGTAAAGCTCCCTCTACACTGTCCCCATCAAACACTCCCAGGACAGGTACAGCACGGGGTTAGATACAGAGTAAAGCTCCCTCTACACTGTCCCCATCAAACACTCCCAGGACAGGTACAGCACGGGGTTAGATACAGAGTAAAGCTCCCTCTACACTGTCCCCATCAAACACTCCCAGGACAGGTACAGCACGGGGTTAGATACAGAGTAAAGCTCCCTCTACACTGTCCCCATCAAACACTCCCAGGACAGGTACAGCACGGGGTTAGATACAGAGTAAAGCTCCTCTACACTGTCCCCATCAAACACTCCCAGGACAGGTACAGCACGGGGTTAGATACAGAGTAAAGCTCCCTCTACACTGTCCCCATCAAACACTCCCAGGACAGGTACAGCACGGGGTTAGATACAGAGTAAAGCTCCCTCTACACTGTCCCCATCAAACACTCCCAGGACAGGTACAGCACGGGGTTAGATACAGAGTAAAGCTCCCTCTACACTGTCCCCATCAAACACTCCCAGGACAGGTACAGCACGGGGTTAGATACAGAGTAAAGCTCCCTCTACACTGTCCCCATCAAACACTCCCAGGACAGGTACAGCACGGGGTTAGATACAGAGTAAAGCTCCCTCTACACTGTCCCCATCAAACACTCCCAGGACAGGTACAGCACGGGGTTAGATACAGAGTAAAGCTCCCTCTACACTGTCCCCATCAAACACTCCCAGGACAGGTACAGCACGGGGTTAGATACAGAGTAAAGCTCCCTCTACACTGTCCCCATCAAACACTCCCAGGACAGGTACAGCACGGGGTTAGATACAGAGTAAAGCTCCCTCTACACTGTCCCCATCAAACACTCCCAGGACAGGTACAGCACGGGGTTAGATACAGAGTAAAGCTCCCTCTACACTGTCCCCATCAAACACTCCCAGGACAGGTACAGCACGGGGTTAGATACAGAGTAAAGCTCCCTCTACACTGTCCCCATCAAACACTCCCAGGACAGGTACAGCACGGGGTTAGATACAGAGTAAAGCTCCCTCTACACTGTCCCCATCAAACACTCCCAGGACAGGTACAGCACGGGGTTAGATACAGAGTAAAGCTCCCTCTACACTGTCCCCATCAAACACTCCCAGGACAGGTACAGCACGGGGTTAGATACAGAGTAAAGCTCCCTCTACACTGTCCCCATCAAACACTCCCAGGACAGGTACAGCACGGGGTTAGATACAGAGTAAAGCTCCCTCTACACTGTCCCCATCAAACACTCCCAGGACAGGTACAGCACGGGGTTAGATACAGAGTAAAGCTCCCTCTACACTGTCCCCATCAAACACTCCCAGGACAGGTACAGCACGGGGTTAGATACAGAGTAAAGCTCCCTCTACACTGTCCCCATCAAACACTCCCAGGACAGGTACAGCACGGGGTTAGATACAGAGTAAAGCTCCCTCTACACTGTCCCCATCAAACACTCCCAGGACAGGTACAGCACGGGGTTAGATACAGAGTAAAGCTCCCTCTACACTGTCCCCATCAAACACTCCCAGGACAGGTACAGCACGGGGTTAGATACAGAGTAAAGCTCCCTCTACACTGTCCCCATCAAACACTCCCAGGACAGGTACAGCACGGGGTTAGATACAGAGTAAAGCTCCCTCTACACTGTCCCCATCAAACACTCCCAGGACAGGTACAGCACGGGGTTAGATACAGAGTAAAGCTCCCTCTACACTGTCCCCATCAAACACTCCCAGGACAGGTACAGCACGGGGTTAGATACAGAGTAAAGCTCCCTCTACACTGTCCCCATCAAACACTCCCAGGACAGGTACAGCACGGGGTTAGATACAGAGTAAAGCTCCCTCTACACTGTCCCCATCAAACACTCCCAGGACAGGTACAGCACGGGGTTAGATACAGAGTAAAGCTCCCTCTACACTGTCCCCATCAAACACTCCCAGGACAGGTACAGCACGGGGTTAGATACAGAGTAAAGCTCCCTCTACACTGTCCCCATCAAACACTCCCAGGACAGGTACAGCACGGGGTTAGATACAGAGTAAAGCTCCCTCTACACTGTCCCCATCAAACACTCCCAGGACAGGTACAGCACGGGGTTAGATACAGAGTAAAGCTCCCTCTACACTGTCCCCATCAAACACTCCCAGGACAGGTACAGCACGGGGTTAGATACAGAGTAAAGCTCCCTCTACACTGTCCCCATCAAACACTCCCAGGACAGGTACAGCACGGGGTTAGATACAGAGTAAAGCTCCCTCTACACTGTCCCCATCAAACACTCCCAGGACAGGTACAGCACGGGGTTAGATACAGAGTAAAGCTCCCTCTACACTGTCCCCATCAAACACTCCCAGGACAGGTACAGCACGGGGTTAGATACAGAGTAAAGCTCCCTCTACACTGTCCCCATCAAACACTCCCAGGACAGGTACAGCACGGGGTTAGATACAGAGTAAAGCTCCCTCTACACTGTCCCCATCAAACACTCCCAGGACAGGTACAGCACGGGGTTAGATACAGAGTAAAGCTCCCTCTACACTGTCCCCATCAAACACTCCCAGGACAGGTACAGCACGGGGTTAGATACAGAGTAAAGCTCCCTCTACACTGTCCCCATCAAACACTCCCAGGACAGGTACAGCACGGGGTTAGATACAGAGTAAAGCTCCCTCTACACTGTCCCCATCAAACACTCCCAGGACAGGTACAGCACGGGGTTAGATACAGAGTAAAGCTCCCTCTACACTGTCCCCATCAAACACTCCCAGGACAGGTACAGCACGGGGTTAGATACAGAGTAAAGCTCCCTCTACACTGTCCCCATCAAACACTCCCAGGACAGGTACAGCACGGGGTTAGATACAGAGTAAAGCTCCCTCTACACTGTCCCCATCAAACACTCCCAGGACAGGTACAGCACGGGGTTAGATACAGAGTAAAGCTCCCTCTACACTGTCCCCATCAAACACTCCCAGGACAGGTACAGCACGGGGTTAGATACAGAGTAAAGCTCCCTCTACACTGTCCCCATCAAACACTCCCAGGACAGGTACAGCACGGGGTTAGATACAGAGTAAAGCTCCCTCTACACTGTCCCCATCAAACACTCCCAGGACAGGTACAGCACGGGGTTAGATACAGAGTAAAGCTCCCTCTACACTGTCCCATCAAACACTCCCAGGACAGGTACAGCACGGGGTTAGATACAGAGTAAAGCTCCCTCTACACTGTCCCCATCAAACACTCCCAGGACAGGTACAGCACGGGGTTAGATACAGAGTAAAGCTCCCTCTACACTGTCCCCATCAAACACTCCCAGGACAGGTACAGCACGGGGTTAGATACAGAGTAAAGCTCCCTCTACACTGTCCCCATCAAACACTCCCAGGACAGGTACAGCACGGGGTTAGATACAGAGTAAAGCTCCCTCTACACTGTCCCCATCAAACACTCCCAGGACAGGTACAGCACGGGGTTAGATACAGAGTAAAGCTCCCTCTACACTGTCCCCATCAAACACTCCCAGGACAGGTACAGCACGGGGTTAGATACAGAGTAAAGCTCCCTCTACACTGTCCCCATCAAACACTCCCAGGACAGGTACAGCACGGGGTTAGATACAGAGTAAAGCTCCCTCTACACTGTCCCCATCAAACACTCCCAGGACAGGTACAGCACGGGGTTAGATACAGAGTAAAGCTCCCTCTACACTGTCCCCATCAAACACTCCCAGGACAGGTACAGCACGGGGTTAGATACAGAGTAAAGCTCCCTCTACACTGTCCCCATCAAACACTCCCAGGACAGGTACAGCACGGGGTTAGATACAGAGTAAAGCTCCCTCTACACTGTCCCCATCAAACACTCCCAGGACAGGTACAGCACGGGGTTAGATACAGAGTAAAGCTCCCTCTACACTGTCCCCATCAAACACTCCCAGGACAGGTACAGCACGGGGTTAGATACAGAGTAAAGCTCCCTCTACACTGTCCCCATCAAACACTCCCAGGACAGGTACAGCACGGGGTTAGATACAGAGTAAAGCTCCCTCTACACTGTCCCCATCAAACACTCCCAGGACAGGTACAGCACGGGGTTAGATACAGAGTAAAGCTCCCTCTACACTGTCCCCATCAAACACTCCCAGGACAGGTACAGCACGGGGTTAGATACAGAGTAAAGCTCCCTCTACACTGTCCCCATCAAACACTCCCAGGACAGGTACAGCACGGGGTTAGATACAGAGTAAAGCTCCCTCTACACTGTCCCCATCAAACACTCCCAGGACAGGTACAGCACGGGGTTAGATACAGAGTAAAGCTCCCTCTACACTGTCCCCATCAAACACTCCCAGGACAGGTACAGCACGGGGTTAGATACAGAGTAAAGCTCCCTCTACACTGTCCCCATCAAACACTCCCAGGACAGGTACAGCACGGGGTTAGATACAGAGTAAAGCTCCCTCTACACTGTCCCCATCAAACACTCCCAGGACAGGTACAGCACGGGGTTAGATACAGAGTAAAGCTCCCTCTACACTGTCCCCATCAAACACTCCCAGGACAGGTACAGCACGGGGTTAGATACAGAGTAAAGCTCCCTCTACACTGTCCCCATCAAACACTCCCAGGACAGGTACAGCACGGGGTTAGATACAGAGTAAAGCTCCCTCTACACTGTCCCCATCAAACACTCCCAGGACAGGTACAGCACGGGGTTAGATACAGAGTAAAGCTCCCTCTACACTGTCCCCATCAAACACTCCCAGGACAGGTACAGCACGGGGTTAGATACAGAGTAAAGCTCCCTCTACACTGTCCCCATCAAACACTCCCAGGACAGGTACAGCACGGGGTTAGATACAGAGTAAAGCTCCCTCTACACTGTCCCCATCAAACACTCCCAGGACAGGTACAGCACGGGGTTAGATACAGAGTAAAGCTCCCTCTACACTGTCCCCATCAAACACTCCCAGGACAGGTACAGCACGGGGTTAGATACAGAGTAAAGCTCCCTCTACACTGTCCCCATCAAACACTCCCAGGACAGGTACAGCAAGGGGTTAGATACAGAGTAAAGCTCCCTCTACACTGTCCCCATCAAACACTCCCAGGACAGGTACAGCACGGGGTTAGATACAGAGTAAAGCTCCCTCTACACTGTCCCCATCAAACACTCCCAGGACAGGTACAGCACGGGGTTAGATACAGAGTAAAGCTCCCTCTACACTGTCCCCATCAAACACTCCCAGGACAGGTACAGCACGGGGTTAGATACAGAGTAAAGCTCCCTCTACACTGTCCCCATCAAACACTCCCAGGACAGGTACAGCACGGGGTTAGATACAGAGTAAAGCTCCCTCTACACTGTCCCCATCAAACACTCCCAGGACAGGTACAGCACGGGTTAGATACAGAGTAAAGCTCCCTCTACACTGTCCCCATCAAACACTCCCAGGACAGGTACAGCACGGGGTTAGATACAGAGTAAAGCTCCCTCTACACTGTCCCCATCAAACACTCCCAGGACAGGTACAGCACGGGGTTAGATACAGAGTAAAGCTCCCTCTACACTGTCCCCATCAAACACTCCCAGGACAGGTACAGCACGGGGTTAGATACAGAGTAAAGCTCCCTCTACACTGTCCCCGTCAAACACTCCCAAGACTGGGACAATATTTGACATTGAACCACTTGAGAATTTTTCAAGGTTGTGGTCAATAGTTTGTCTTTAATTTGGAGATGTTGGTGTTTATAATCCCGTGCTTCGCCAGACCTTCATCCATTTCCATAACTTTAATTCCTGGGACACATTGTTCGTCTGTCGCCGGGGGCTCATAGTCTGATGGGACGCCTCTCCAGATCAAACGTGGTTGACTGGGCATCTCTCCTGATCAACCTGCCAACCGTTGCCACGTTTAGAAGGAATTGGCCGAGTTGCGACGGTACCTTCCTTATCTATCTCGCCGTAGGGCGGGACACGGACCCAGACCCTCTGTCCGAGAGGCTTAACCCTGCGGCACACCCCGCCCCGGGAGATAGAGATGGCAACGTTTGGGAAGGGAATTCCGGAGCACAGTGCCCAGATATCGGATGACAGCCGCTCGCTCCTTCGACAGCACCTTCCAAACCCGCCACCTCTACCGTTTAGAAGGACGGGGGCAGCAGCAGACGCACGGGGAACACCCCCGCCTGCAAGTTCCCCCCCACTCCGAGCCGCTCGCCCATCCCGACTCGGAAATATATCGGCCGTTCCTTCACTGTGGCTGGGGGGTCACGATCTCTGTGCGGTCAATTCCAATCCCACTTGACCTGGAGTCTCAACACTGGCCAATTTATTTATTTGTTGAGCCAATCACCAGGTTTATAACGTTAACACAAATATTCTCTTATCGGGGGCTGGTTTAGCTCACTGGGCTAAATCGCTGGCTTTTAAAGCAGGCCAGCAGCACGGTTCGATTCCCGTACCGGCCTCCCTGGACAGGTGCCGGAATGTGGCGACTAGGGGCTTTTCATAGTAACTTCATTGAAGCCTACTCGTGACAATAAGCGATTTTCATTTCATGTCAGCATTTTAATTGAACTGAGAGAAAATGTAACGGACGATCTACTACCTCTTTCCCGATGCTCCCTTCCTAACCCACCCCCACAGTCCACACACACACACACACACACACACACAAAACACAAAGGGGAAAGGGAAACAAAATATGACTAAAAATGAAAAATTATGATCTTTGATGGGCTGGGATGAGTGCCAGTTAATGTCCTTCAGGCTTTCGTTTTGATACTTCTTCCTTCCACATTTGAGATGGTTTGCTCTGGAATGGTCGTCTACTTTCTCTGCAGACTCAGCACCATTTCAGGTTCACAGCAATGGATGTGCCCGGAAGTGACTGCATTCAGAACCGAGGGAGGGAGAGAGACAGAGAGAGAGAGAGAGAGACAGAGAGGCAGACAGAGAGAGAGACAGAGAGAGAGAGAGAGAGACAGAGAGACAGAGAGACAGACAGAGAGAGAGACAGAGAGAGAGAGAGAGAGAGAGAGACAGAGAGACAGACAGAGAGAGAGACAGAAAGAGAGAGAGAGAGTTCCTTTCCCTTCCATTGCCTAAACACTTCTGCCCACTTCTCTCAGAAGGTATCAGGCAGGAGGCAATCGCTGGCCGCTGTCGGGCAGAACACTTGCCAACTAACTGGCTGCCAATTAATCAATCGAAACGAGTCCCTCCAAAGTTGGCCCCTAATAGCCACTCAGTGCCGAGGAGTCTGGTGTTTCCTCCCCGATATACAAAACCTGGGAACGCACTGTCCTGACAAGCAAGCTGTTTCAGCTTCTGTTTTCTGCTTAAAGGGACACCCCGATTATGGGACGGCGGACTAAAATAATAACATGAAGTGAAAGAAATAGGAAAAAAGGCAGCAGACAGGAAGGACTTTTACACAGTGTCAAAACCCTGGAACTCCCTCCCTAACAGCACGGTGGGTGCACCTACACTACACGGGACTGCAGCGAGTTCAAGGTGGCGGCTGACCCACCACCATCTTCTCAAATTAAACCGTGGTGAACTTTAGATGTTTTGAAAGCCGATGTGCTGGCATGGGGACAGTGTTCTGCCTGATGACGGTCAGTGGTTGGTTCGTGAGTGATTCTTTCAGAGGGAACTGGGCAGAAGTGTTTGGACCTCGGAAGCGAAAGGATCTCTCTCTGTCACTCACTCTCTGTCACTCTCTCTCTCTCTCTCTCTCTGTCACTCTCTCTCTCTCTCTCTCTGTCACTCTCTCTCTCTCTGTCACACTCTCTCTCTCTGTCACTCTCACTTTCTGTCATTCTCACTTTTTGTCACTCTCTCTCTGTCTCTCTGTCTCTCTCTCTCTCTCTCTGTCACTCTCTCTCTCTCTCTCTCTGTCACTCTCTCTCTCTGTCACTCTCTCTCTTTCTGTCAATCTCTCTGTCACTCTCACTTTCTGTCACTCTTTCTCTTTCTGTCACTCACTCTCTGTCACTCTCTCTCTTTCTGTCACTCTCTCTCTCTGTCACTCTCTCTCTCTCTCTGTCACTCTCTCTCTCTGACACTCTCTCTCTCTGTCACTCTCTCTCTCTCTGTCACTCTCTCTCTGTCACTCTCTCTCTTTCTGTCAATCTCTCTGTCACTCTCACTTTCCACTCTCACTTTCTGTCACTCACTCTCTTTCTGTCACTCACTCTCTGTCACTCTCTCTCTTTCTGTCACTCACTCTGTCACTCTCTCTCTCTGTCACTCTCTCTCTGTCACTCTCTCTCTCTGTCACTCTCTCTTTCTGTCACTCTCTCTCTCTCTGTCACTCTCTCTGTCACTCTCACTCTCTGTCACTCTCTCTCTTTCTGTCACTCACTCTGTCACTCTCTCTCTCTGTCACTCTCTCTCTCTGTCACTCTCTCTCTGTCACTCTCTCTTTCTGTCACTCTCTCTCTCTCTGTCACTCTCTCTGTCACTCTCACTTTCTGTCACTCTCTCTCTCTTTCTGTCACTCACTCTCTGTCTCTCTCTCTCTCTGTCACTCTCTCTCTCTCTGTCACTCTCTCTCTCTGTCACTCTCTCTCTCTCTCTGTCACTCTCTTTCTCTGTCACTCTCTCTCTTTCTGTCACTCTCTCTCTCTGTCACTCTCTCTCTCTCTCTGTCACTCTCACTTTCTGTCACTCACTCTCTGTCACTCTCTCTCTCTGTCACTCTCTCTCTCTCTGTCACTCTCACTTTCTGTCACTCTCACTCTCTCTGTCACTCTCTCTCTGTCACTCTCTCTCTCTGTCACTCTCTCTCTCTCTGTCACTCTCTCTCTCTCTGTCACTCTCTCTCTCTGTCACTCTCTCTCTCTGTCACTCTCTCTCTCTGTCACTCTCTCTCTCTCTGTCACTCTCACTTTCTGTCACTCTCACTTTCTGTCACTCTCTCTCTCTTTCTGTCCTTTCTGCCCTTGCTCCAACAGACCACCCTTCGCCGGCCCAATCCCTCGCTCCTACCCCCATCACCTCACCTAATGTTTTGGGCAACATTAGCACGGCCAAATCGCCTAACCCGCACATCTTTGGACTGCGGTAGGAAACCGGAGCACCCGGAGGAAACCCACGCAGACACGGGGGGGGGGGGGCGTGCAGACTCTGCACAGGCAGTGACCCCAAGCCGGGAATCGAACCTGGGACCCTGGAGCTGTGAAGCAACAGTGCTAACCACTGTGCCACCCGCGCTGGACCTCTAGCCAGCGATGCCTACACCCCATAAACAAGAATAAATGAACCCTTATTCCCCCCCCAACCCCCACCCCCTGTATAAACTGGCTCGGGTGATGAACTTGACCAGGTACAGATATGGGTGGATGGGGCAGAGCAGGATTCGATGTGACCGTGGAACCTACCCTGCGTGGAGAGCGACGCCAGTACCTTGCTCTTGATGGCCCATTGTGACTCCACGTTGGCGACCACGGCGAACGCCCAGCATGCTTTGCAGTGCGACCCCTGCGGAAAGGGAGGAAGAATCGGGGTCACCGCCCTTCACGACAACAACGGCAGCAAGCAAGCCGTAACTCTACAGCCCCCCCCTCTCCCCCGCTTTCCCCCCCCCCCCCCCCCCCCCCCCCCCCCCCGGGCATGGTTAGAGGCTATTCCACCATGATGCCTCACCACAGAGGTGTGTTATGGGCCAGGGATTAGAGAACCCCAAAGTGTATCATGGAGTTCACCTGACCCACAACTTTTACTAGATTGTGGTATGGGGAGCACACGGCCCACTCTACAGGTACAGCAGAAATGGAAAAGTATTTTTTAAAAGCAAAACAATGTTTATTCCATGAACTCAAGTTAACCTTTTTAAAACATACAGTGAACGTCTTAGCAACCATCAATTCAAATTCAACCCCCAAAGAATACAACACTAAGTAATCCTTTAAGCTTTCCTTTCAACATCCAGAAGACAAAAGAAACACCTTTTAACAGAAGCACATCAGGTTTACATTCACTACTGAGAACATTTATAATTCTGAATTCACCAAATGGTCAAGAGATAGTCTTTTCATGGCAGAGAGATCAGCAGCACACCTGCTCTGTCTGGCTTCAGCTCCAACACTGAGAACGAAACTAAAACACACCCGGCAGCAAACAGCCTAAAACAAAAGTAAAAAGCTGACAGACAGCCCAGCTCTACCCACTCTCTGACATCACTGATAAAAACCCATTTCTTAAAGGTACATTTCTTAAACACCTATTTCTTCATGGTGCTCTCGCACGGTAGGTGACAGACAGGAAATCAGGCCGCGTGCCGAATATGGCGACATTCGAGATGAATAAGGTATGCGAGTAAAAGCTTTGATCAATCTCAGCCGTGCCCTGAACTTCCCCGCTCCTGAAAGGACCAATCTCTCGCGGCATTGAAATCGATAACGGAGAGGGCGACACGTTGCTGGGTACCTGGTCTTTGACATTAGTAACCGATTGGTCCTTCCTCCAGTCCTTACTGTTTGGAAGGTCCTTGTTGTCGCTCCTGATCTGGACGGTTCCACATTTGGGGCTGGGGTCTGTCAGACGTGCATCACTTTTCATCTCGCCCTCTGAGGTAAAATCAAAACCAATTAAGCCAACTTCTCGCTCTCTCTTTCTCTCTCTCTCTCCCCTTGTCTCCCTCTCTCGATATATCTGTTTCTATTGCTCTGTCGCCCTCTCTCTATCTCTCCCTCTCTCTATCTCTCCCTCTCTCTATCTCTCCCTCTCTCTATCTCCCTCTCTCTGTCTCTCCCTCTCTCTGTCTCTCTCACTATCTCTTCCCTTCACTCCCTGTCTCTTACTCTCTCCCTCTCTTCACCTCTCTATTTTCTCTCACTCTCTTTCGCCGTCTCTCCCGCCTCCCCCTTTTCCACTCTCCCTCTTTCTGTCTTTGACGTTCTCGCTCTCTCTCTCTTTCTCTATCTCTTTGTCTCTATTGCTCTCACTGTCTCTTGCTATATATATATATTTTTAATTTAGAGTACTCAATTATACTTTTTTCCAATTAAGGGACAATTTAGCGTGGCCAATCCACCTCCCCTGCGCATCTTTGGGTTGTGGGGTCGAAACCCATGCAGACACGGGGAGAATGTGCAAACTCCACACGGACAGTGACCCAGGGCCGGGATCGAACCTGGGACCTCGGCGCCGTGGGGCAGCAGTGCTAACCATTGCGCCATCGTGCCACCCGCTGTCTCTTTCTGTTGAGCCCTCTCTGTCTCTCACTCTCACTATCGTTCTCCCTATCCCTCTCTCTCCCTCACTATCGCTCCCCCTCTCTCCCTCTCTCTCTCGTTATCTCTCCCCCTCTTTCCCTCTCTCTCTCTCGTTATCTCTCCCTTTCTCTCTCGCTATCGCTCTCCCTCTCTCTCACTCTCCCTCTCGTTATCTCTCCCTTTCTCTCTCGCTATCGCTCTCCCTCTCTCCCTCTCTCTCTCGTTATCTCTCCCTTTCTCTCTCGTTATCGCTCTCCCTCTCCCTCTCTCTCTCGTTATCTCTCCCTCTCTCTCTCGCTATCGCTCTCCCTATCTCCCTCTCCCTCTCTCACTATCTCTCTCCCTCTCTCTCTCGCTATCGCTTTCCCCATCTCCCTCTCTCTCTCTCACTATCTCTCTCCCTCTCTCTCTCGCTATCGCTCTCCCTATTTCCCTCTCTCTCTCTCACTATCTCTCTCCGTCTCTCTCTCGCTATCGCTCTCCCTATTTCCCTCTGTCTCTCTCACTATCTCTCTCCCTCTCTCTCTCGCTATCGCTCTCCCTCTCCCTCTCGCTATCGCTCTCCCTATTTCCCTCTCTCTCTCTCACTATCTCTCTCCCTCTCTCTCTCGCTATCGCTCTCCCTCTCCCTCTCTCTCTCTCGCTATCGCTCTCCATATTTCCCTCTCTCTCTCTCTCACTATCTCTCTCCCTCTCTCTCTCGCTATCGCTCTCCCTATCTCCCGCTCTCTCTCACTATCTCTCTCCATCTCTCTCTCGCTATCGCTCTCCCTATCTCCCGCTCTCTCTCTCACTATCTCTCTCCATCTCTCTCTCGCTATCGCTCTCCCTATCTCCCGCTCTCTCTCTCACTATCTCTCTCCATCTCTCTCTCGCTATCGCTCTCCCTATCTCCCGCTCTCTCTCACTATCTCTCTCCATCTCTCTCTCGCTATCGCTCTCCCTATCTCCCTCTCTCTTTCGCTACCTCTCTTCATCTCTCTATTCTCTCTCTCTTTCAGTATCTCTCTCCTTCTCTCTCTCCTCCCCCCCCCCCCTCTCTCTACCCCATTTGTCTCTCTCTATCCTCTCCCTCTCTCTCCCCCTCTCACCTATTCAGTTAGAACGCAGTGGGTTCCAGGCCCACGGCAGAGAGCTGAGCTCCGAATGCTGACACACTGGGCTGAGGACTGAGGCAGGGCTGCACTGGGAGCTGCCACCTTTCTAATGTAGACATCAAACTGAGGCATGTGTCAGCGTGCTGCCCTTCACGAGCCTCCTCTCACTCGCCACCTCACCTCGCCCTATCACCCTATCCTCTGTTCCCCCCCGTCCCTCATATCTTTAACCAGCTTTCTCCTTAAAACGTGCCAATACTCAAGGGAGCGAGTTCCACAATCTCCCCATTCTCTGAGTAAAGAGGGCCGGGATTCTCCCCTACCAGGCGGGGTGGGGGGTCCCGGCGGAGCGGCGCCAACCACTCCGGAGTCGGGCCTCCCCGAAAGGTGCGGAATTCTCCGCGCCTTTAGGGGCTAGGCCCGCGCCAGAGTGGCTCCCGCTCCGCCGACTGCGTCAACGGCCATTGGCGCATGCGCGGCCCGGCGTTGGGGGTTGGCCGAAAGGCCTTCGCTGGTCGGCATGGGTCCGCGCATGCGCCGGAGCGTCAGCGGCCGCTGACATTACCCCGGCGCATGCGCGGTGGAGGGGGTCTCTTCCGCCTCCGTCAGGGTGGAGGCCGTGGCGGAGGCGGTAGAAAAAGAGTGCCCCCCCCACGGCACAGGCCCGCCCGCCGATCGGTGGGCCCCGATCGCGGGCCAGGCCACCGTGGGGTCACCCCCCGGGGTCAGATCGCCCCCCCCCCAGGACCCTGGGGCCCGCTCGCGCCACCTGCTCCCGCCGGTAAGGTTTAAACCACGTTGGCGGGAGAGGCCTGACAGCGGCGGGACTTCGGCCCATCGCGGGCCGGAGAACCGTCCGCGGCCGGGGGCGGGATTTACGAAGGCCCCGGGCGATTCCCCGACCCTGCGGCGGGGGGGGGGGGGGGGGGGGGGGGGGGGGGGGGCGGGTCGGAGAACTCCACCCGAGGTCCCTCCTGAATTCAACGCTGGAATCATTCATCTGGGGTGGCCACTTACGACAAGAACCATGGCCGTTTGCAAAGGCTAAAGGGAAATATGGGCAATGTAAGATTCAGGCAGGCCACAGAGCCTGAATGTATATTTGTGAGCAGAGAGTCCAGACAGCATCGAAAGCCCCCGACCGATTCGCATTTTGATGGCCCGTCCCATCAGGCAAAGGGCTGATACTCAGGTAACCGATACAGTCCCAGACATTTTGGCGCCAGTCCCTTTACTCAGGAAGCATCAACAACAGGGTCAACAAGCGCTTAGGGCTCGCCCAGCCATCAATGCACCCGCCCCTTTATTGGCTCAGATGGAAGGCATGATCGGGAACTGTCCAATTAATGGGGTTCAAACTGAAGGACCGCCCAAAATAGTGCGAAACTCCGCAAGGATAAAGAGAGAGACCGCCGTGCGCTCGATCTCTCTCGGATCTGACGCTCCGACAACGTTTACCTCCAATCGCAGCCCCACCAGAAGCAAGTTCAACGGCCGCTACCAGACGGATCAGCCCAGCTGTTACTGCTCCAGACCCGGCAGATCAAGATTCCAGCAAAGGCCACCCTTCCTCTGACTTACGCCGGGTGCCTGAAGTTAAGTACAGGTTGTCATGGTCGTTAGGTGGCATTCCCGCAACGGGAGTCGAAGGGCCGATGCCGGGGTAAAAACCGGAGTGTTTTATTCCGGCGTCGGCTCCCATTCCCAGACCCCTATTCTTCCCCCCTCCGTGGGGTTAGCAGGGGCGTCGCGTGATTTACGGGGGGGGGGCGGGGACTCGGCGCGGCGACGGAGACCCGGCGGCGCGTAAAAGACGCGGAGCCTTGGGTCCCGCGCATGCGCAGTTGGGCCGGCGCCAACTAGCGTCAGAAACCCGGGCCGCGTAAACACCACCACCAGTAAGTAGTAATCAGAACATCACCAGGATCATCATTATTATTAGTAGCGGCCCCCAATTGCCACTAACCTTCCTGTCGCGTTCAATGGTTTAATTGATCTGTGTTTGATCATGTTAATCTGGTAACAGATCTATCCACACCTGCTGAATTGCTTCAGCCTTATAAAGATAGACAGCTTCAGGAACTGACACTACTTAGAATATTCTGGAAGCTGCCCTGGGTTCTGGTAGTTTGAAAGCATTGTAAATAAGCCTGTCGTAGATTTAGAGCCGGTATTATCTTTACTTTGCCCTGCGTTAAGTCACAGATATTAAATAGGCAGCGAACAGTGGATAGGAAGATCGGGATTCGGAGCAGAAGTCGGCTGTTCGAGCACGCTCTGCCATTCAATCAGATCATGACTGATCTCTTCCTGTCTCAAATCCATCGCCCCGCCTGTTCCCTACACCCCTTCCACCGTTTTTAAAATCAGAAATATGTCTATCTCCTTCTAGAAACCTTTTCTTGACTCAGATTCCACCGGACTACGGGCCAGCGAGTTCCACAAATTCACCCCCCCCCCCTCCTCCTCCGTTCCAAATCTACCGCCTCCCGACCCCTATCTGTGACAGTGGCCGACTGCAAAACGGGCACAGTCCAAGTGGGGACGCGACACGGGGTTTGACAGGCCCCCCCCCCGCTCTCGCATCCGGGGCTGTCGCCGACCGATTGGTACCTGACAGGTCGCTGAACTTGGTGACTCCATACTTGGCAGTCCCTGTCTCCTCTTCCTGAAACTTCCTGGCTCGCTCCACGCTCTCCACAAAGATCTTGAAGCGATGTGTCTCTTCTGAGTGGAAAATTTGTCCGGGAAGAATGAATAGTTTGCGCTCGGCAAGCGAGAAGCTGTTGGTTTCGGTTGGGGATATCGTGAAGCGACTGACTTTGGTCACAATTGCGGCAAAACAGTTGGGATATCTTTCAAGGGGAGGCGAAACTCAAGGGGAGCGCTTGTGAAAAGGTAGCGTGCAGGAGAAAGGAAAATTGCAAGTTGTCCATTATTGCGAGGTTGTCCAATGAGGAGTAAATCGGGTTTATATTCTCTGGAGTTTGGAAGAACGAGAGGCGATCTCATTGAGACCTCCAGGATTCTGAAGGGGCTTTGATAGAGTGGGGGCTGAGAGATTGTCCCCCGCAGGTCGGGGAATCTAAAACACGGGGGCGGGAGGGTGCAAAGTCTCAGAATAAGGGGGCTGACCACGAGGAAGAATTTCTTCACTCGAGGGAAGGGGGGACTGAGATGAGGAGAAATTACTTCACTCGGGGAAAGAGTCGGCCATTTTGGGGACCGAGACGAGGAGAAATTTCTTCACTCGAGGGAAGGAGGTGGCCATTTTGGGGACCGAGACGAGGAGAAATTTCTCCACTTGGGGAAGGAGGCGGCCATTTTGGGGACTGAGATGAGGTGAAATTTCTGTACTCAAAGGGTTTGTGAATCTTTGGGCTTCTCCACCCCAGAGGATTGTGGGTGCTCCATTGAGGGACTTTTGGTCTCTCGAGGGATTATGGGATGGGGGGAAGAGGTGGGGAAAATGGAGTAAATCCCGAAGTTCGACAAAGACTGTGTTGACTGGCTAGCAGGCTGGATGGGTCGAGTGGCTTACTCCTGCGCCCCATAGGGGCTAGGGGTAATTGTTTGGGCAGAGTTAGGGAACAGCGTGTTTCGGAGCGCCTGACCCCTTTCTGGTCCACTTTTCTGTAGTTATGATGTGGTGGTAATGCGCTAAATTGTCCCTTAGTGTCCAAAGATGTACAGGTTAGGTGGATTGGCCGTGCTAAATTGCCCCTTAGTGTCCAAAGATGTGCAGGTTAGGTGGATTGGCCGTGTTAAATTGTCCCTTAGTGTCCAAAGATGTGCAGGTTAGGTGGATTGGCCGTGCTAAATTGCCCCTTAGTGTCCAAAGATGTGCAGGTTAGGTGGATTGGCCGTGCTAAATTGTCCCTCAGTGTCGAAAGATGCGCAGATTAGGTGGATTGGCCGTGCTAAATTGTCCCTTAGTACCCAAAGATATGCGGTTGGCCGTGCTAAATTGTCCCTCAGTGTCCAAAGATGTACAGGTTAGGTGGATTGGCCGTGCTAAATTGTCCCTTAGTGTCCAAAGATGTGCAGGTTAGGTGGATTGGCCGTGCTAAATTGTCCCTTAGTGTCCAAAGATGTACAGGTTAGGTGGATTGGCCGTGCTAAATTGTCCCTTAGTGTCCAAAGATGTACAGGTTAGGAGGATTGGCCGTGCTAAATTGTCCCTCAGTGTCGAAAGATGCGCAGATTAGGTGGATTGGCCGTGCTAAATTGTCCCTTAGTACCCAAAGATGTGCGGGTTAGGTGGATTGGCCGTGCTAAATTGTCCCTTAGTGTCCAAAGATGTGAAGGTTAGGTGGATTGGCCGTGCTAAATTGTCCCTCAGTGTCCAAAGATGTGCGGGTTAGGTGGATTGGCCGTGCTAAATTGCCCCTTAGCGTCCAAATATGTTAGGTGGGGTTCCTGGGTTACGGAGTAAGGGTGGTGGTGTGGGGCTGAAGTGGGGCGCTCTTTCCGAGGGCCGGTGCAGACCCGATGGGCCGAATAGCCTCCCCCCCCCCCCCCCCCCAGCCCGAGTCTTACCTTCCTGGCTCTGGTAGACCTTGCTGTAGGTTTTCACGAAATCTCGAAACATGGCTGCCAGCTCCTCCTGGGGAGAAGCGGAGAGGATTAACAGGGAAAGCTGACAACGCAGCCTGCAAGCAGCTCACAGGGGCGCGCACCCCCCCCGGACAAGGGTACCATTACAGCGAGGGGTTGGCAATGGAGAGGAATGGGCAGCCGTTTGATTGATGGAAGGAGGACGGAGAGGCATTGGGGAGGCCATTCTGCCCTTCGTGCACTGCTCCAGTCAGAAACCGAGCTGACGGTAAGACCACAAGACATAGGAGCAGAATTAGGCCACTCGGCCCATCGAGTCTGCTCCGCCATTCAATCATGGCTGATATTTACTCATCTCCATTCTCCTGCCTTCTCCCCATAACCCCTGACCCCTTTATTGATCAAGAAACTATCCATCTCTGTCTTAAAGACACTCAGTGATTTGGCCTCCACAGCCTTCTGCGGCAAAGAGTTCCACAGATTCCCCACCCTCTGGCTGAAGAAATTCCTCCTCATCTCTGTTTTAAAGGATCGTCCCTTCAGTCTGGTTCTAGTTTTTCCTACAAGTGGAAACATCCTCTCCACGTCCACTCTATCCAGGCCTCGCAGTATCCTGTAAGTTTCAATAAGATCCCCCCCTCATCCTTCTAAACTCCAACGAGTACAGACCCAGAATCCTCAACCGTTCCTCACCCGACAAGCTCTTCATTCCAGGGATCATTCTTGTGAACCTCCCTCTGGACCCTCTCCAAGGCCCCAGCACATCCTTCCTTAGATACGGGGCCCAAAACTGCTCACAATACACCAAATGGGGTCTGACCAGAGCCTTATACAGCCTCAGAAGCTCTTGTATTCCAGCCCTCTCGACGTGAATGCTAACAATGCATTTGCCTTCCTAACCGCCGACCGAACCTGCACGTTAACCTTAAGAGAATCGTGAACCAGGATTCTTCAGACCCTTTGTGCTTCCGCTTTCCGAAGCCTTTTCCCCATTTGGAAAATAGTCTATGCCTAGATTCCTCCTTCCGAAGAAGAGCGTTACCTCACACTTTTCCGCCATTATATTCCACTCGCGAGTTAACCTGAGCTCCACAGAGCTGCCCCCCCCCCCCCCCCCCCCCCCCACCACGCAGGGTTCCCCAATCCCTTGACCGAAGACGGAGCTCAGCGAAGGTGCCAAGCCCGTGGTCGCGCCTCTGGATTTCGGTGTGGGGGAGGGGGGGGGGGGGGTAAGCCCTCCCGGCCCGCGCGCGCTCACCTCGTTCAAGGCCTGGGCGCGGCCCTGCTCCCTCGGGGGATACGCCTGAAGGGGCAGCAAGACGGAGGTCACCAGGAGGCACCGGGCGTAGAAACTCTCCATCGCGGCGGCAGACCTTGCGTGTCAGAGCGAAGACTCTGGAACTGAGGTTTTTATTCAAAGGTGTCAATGCGCAGAAGGCTGCCCTCTGATTCGCTCAAACCCGATCTGTTTGTGATAAACAGAAGCCACAAGGTGCTTATGCCTATCAGACGATCTTTGAAAAGTCAGCAAACCCCGAGCGCAGATACTTCTTTGAATTTTTTTGTTCGGTTTTAATAACGCCCCCCCCCCCCCCCCCCCCCCCCGCCCGCCCCGGATAATTATGGTTCTCGTCTCAACAGCCAGTGAGGAGATCGAGTAGGCCGAAGCCTGTACTCCTTGGGAATGAGAGGCGACCTCATTGAAACGTTTCAGATTCTGAGGGGGTGGGGGGGGGGGGGGGTTGACAGGATTGAGGCTGAGAGCCTGTTTCCCTCCCTCGTGGGGGGGGGGGGGAATCTATAACTGGGGGGGGGGGGGGCGGTTGACAGGATGGAGGCTGAGAGCCTGTTCCCTCCCTCGTGGGGGGAGGGGGATCTATAACTGGGGGGGGGGGCGGTTGACAGGATGGAGGCTGAGAGGCTGTTTCCCTCCCTCGTGGGGGGAGGGGGGATCTATAACTGGGGGGGGGGGGCGGTTGACAGGATGGAGGCTGAGAGGCTGTTTCCCTCCCTCGTGGGGGGAGAGGGGAATCTATAACTGGGGGGGGGGGGGGTGGGGGCGAGGGTCACAGTTTGGGATGAAGGGGATCTCCCCATTGGAGACGGCGATGAGGAGGACGTTCTTCTCCGATAATTCCAGCCGATAAATGCCAATGTACTGAGCTTTCACCGTGTCGGAAGATATCTCAAGCTTTCACACTGGAGAGGTACGGACAGAGTGACATTCACTGAGTTGCTGAAGTGTTCCTCCCCTTGACTTTCATGGAATCATAGAATTTACAGTGCAGAAGGAGGCCATTCGGCCCATTGAGTCTGCACTGGCCCTTGGAAAGAGCACCCTAGCTCCAGCCCACACCTCCACCCTATCCCCCTAACCCAGTAGCCCCATCTAACCTTTTTTGGTCACTAAGGGGCAATTTAATGTCCCAGGGACTAAGGGTCCCAGGTTCGATTCCCGGCTGGGTCACTGTCTGTGCGGAGTCTGCACGTCCTCCCCGTGTGTGCGTGGGTTTCCTCCGGGTGCTCCGGTTTCCTCCCACAGTCCAAAGATGTGCGGGTTAGGTGGATTGGCCATGCTAAATTGCCCGTAGTGTAAGGTTAATGGGGGGATTGTTGGGTTACAGGTATACGGGTTACGTGGGTTTAAGTAGGGTGATCATTGCTCGGCACAACATTGAGGGCCGAAGGGCCTGTTCTGTGCTGTACTGTTCTATGTTAGCACAGCCAATCCACCTAACCTGCTCATCTTTGGTCACCAAGGGACAATTTAGCACGGCCAATCCACCTAACCTGCACATCTTTGGACACTAAGGGGCAATTTAGCACGGCCAATCCCCCTAACCTGCACATCTTTGGACACTAAGGGGCATTAAGAGAGAGAGATGGAGCGAGAGAGAGAGAAAGATGGAGAGAGAGAGAAAGAGAGCAAAAGAGGAGTTGGAGCCAGAGAGAGAGATAGAGAGAGATGGAGAGAGAGAGAGATAGAGAGAGAGATGGAGAGAGAGAGAGAAAGAGTTGGAGACAGAGAGAGAGAGAGAAAGAGTTGGAGACAGAGAGAGAGAGAAAGAGTTGGAGACAGAGAGAGAGTGAGTGAGAGGCGGAGAGAAAGAGAGAGAGAGAGAGAGAGAGACGGAGAGATGGAGAGAGAGTGACAGCAAGAGAGACGGAGAGAGAGAGAGATGGACAGAGAGAGATAGAGAGAGACGGAGAAAGAGAGGGCCGGAGTAAAAAAGAAACAGAGAGAGAGAGAGAGAGAGTGTCGACGAGGTTTAAGGAATGAATTCCAGAGCTTAGAACCCCACCCCCCCCTCCCCCAGGCAGCTGAAGGCACGGCCGCCAATGGTGGAGCGAAGGGAATCGGGGATTGGGGAGGAGGCTGGAATCGGAGGAGCGCAGAGATCTGGGAGGGTTGTCGGAGCTGGGGAACGTTACAGGGAGAGGGATGGGGGAGGGGAGATGGGAATTTACAAAGATGGAAGGGTCAAGGAAACCTTTAGGAACATCGGAATAGGAATTAGGAGCAGAGGTCGGCCCTTCGGACCCGCTCTGCCATTCAATCAGATCAAGGCTGATCCCTTCCTGGTCTCAAATCCACCTCCCTGCCTGTTCCCTGTATCCCTTTAATCTGTTTTGAAAATCAGAAACATATTCATCTCCTTCTTGAATCCATTTAGTGACTCAGACTCCACCGCACTGCGGGGCAGTGAGTTCCACAAATTCACTCCCCTCTCCGAGAAGTAGTTCCTCCTCGTCTCAGTTCCAAATCTACCGTCTCTCAGCCTAATCCGTGACCTCTCGTTCGCGATAGCCCCTCAATCGGGAACATTTGGTCTACGGTTACTTTATCGATCCCCCTCAGTATTTTATACACCTCGATCAGATCCCCTCTCATCCTTCTAAACTCCAGCGAGTAGAAGCCCAAACTGATCAATCTCTCCTCGCACGTCAACCCCTTCATCCCCGGAATCAATCTGGTGAACCTCCTCTGAACTGCCCTCCAATTCCATCCACATCCTTCCTCGAATAAGGAGACCAAAACTGAACAAAGAACAAAGAACAATACATCACAGGAACAGGCCCTTCGGCCCTCCAAGCCTGTACTAGCCATGATACCAAAACCCTCAGCCCTTCCTTGTGCCGTATCCCTCTATCCCCATCCTATCCATGTGTTTGTCAAGATGCCTTTTGAACGCCGGTAATGTATCTGCTTCCACAGCCTCCCCAGGCAACGCATTCCAGGCACTCACCACCCTCTGTGTAAAAAACCTGCCTCGTACATCTCCTCTAAACTTTGCCCCACGGACCTTAAACCTCTGCCCCCTGGTGACTGACCCCTCCACCCTGGGAAAGAGTGCCTGCCCCTCCACTCTATCCATGCCCCTCATAATCTTGTAGACCTCTCACCCCTCAACCTCCGTCTTTCTAATGAAAACAGTCCGAGTCTATTCAGCCCCTCCACATAGCTAACACCCTCCAGACCAGGCCACATCCTGGTAAACCCCCTCTGCACCCTCTTCAAAGCCTCCACATCCTTCTGGTAGCGTGGCGACCAGAATTGTGCGCAATATTCCAAGTGCGGCCTTCCCAAGGTTCTATGCAGCTGCAGCCTGACTTGCCAGTTTTTATACTCGATGCCCCGTCCGATGAAGGCAAGCATTCCGTCTGCTTTCTTGACTACCTTGCCCACATGCGTTGCCACCTTCAAAGATCTGTGGACCTGCACGCCCAGATCTCTCTGACATTCTATATTCCTAAGAGTTTTGCCATTTACGGTATATTTCCCCTCTATGTTAGACCTACCAATTGAATTCCCTCACATTTGTCCGGATTAAACTCCATTTGCCATTTCTCTGCCCAAGTCTCCAACCTATCCGTGTCCTGCTGTACCCTCGGACAATCCTCAACACTATCTGCCACTCCACCAACCTTGGTGTCATCCGCGTACTGGACGCAATACTCCAGCTGTGGTCTCACCAGGCCCCTATACAATTGCAACAACACTTCCCTACCGTTATACTCCAGTCCTTTCGTAATAAACGCTAACCCGAATAGGCGCCGGAGTGTGGCGACGAGGGGCTTTTCACAGTAACTTCATTGCAGAGTTAATGTGAGCCTACGAACCATTCACAGTATCTACCAACCTGAGGCGGGCCAGGAAGGGAGGCTGGGCTCTCAAACTAGTGGAAAGATGGTGGAGGGAACAGGAGAGGGGGGGGGGGGGGGGGGGGGGGGCGGACAAGATGAGCTTGGAGGGGGGAGATGGGAGAGAACCGAGATTTTAGAAACTAGAATTCCTCCTGCCTCTTCGAGCCAACCGATTTGCGAACGAGCCGAATCCGAAGTCTCCATAAGCAACATCGACTGTTCTACCCTCATCGAGCCTCCCCGTTACCCGGTCAAAAAAGACAACCGGTTCTGTCAGGCAACTCGGGGCTTTAACTTTAACTTCTTTCTTGGAGAAGGGCCTAACGCTCGCCGTTCTCCAGTCCTCTGCTACCTCCTCGAGGGAGGATCACGAACACACGGAATGGGAGCAAGGAGGAGGCCGTTTGGCCCCTTGGAGGCCCGCTCCGTCATTCGATGCGATCTTGGCTGATCTATTTGTGTTTCGAGCTCCTTGTTCCCCACCCCCCCCCCCCCCCACCCCCTCGCTTTTCCCAGACTCCCCCACAGAGAGGAAACATCCTTTCCTGAATTGTTAAGGCCATTCAGGATCTCATCAACTTCAATTGAGTTCCCCCCCCTCCCCACTATCCCTCGCTCCGACCTTCCCTCATGAGTCAACACACTCTTTCGGATATCGATCGAGTAAACCTCCTCTG
Source organism: Scyliorhinus canicula (assembly GCF_902713615.1). NCBI lineage: Eukaryota > Metazoa > Chordata > Chondrichthyes > Carcharhiniformes > Scyliorhinidae > Scyliorhinus > Scyliorhinus canicula. The sequence continues at coordinate 5,842,474 of NC_052176.1, read as the reverse complement.
AACCGCTACCGACGCATTGGAGGATTGTGACGGGTACCTCCACGGTCCCCGGCCTCAAGTCCCTCAGCGTCCTCCCACGGTAGGTACACCCACCGTGCTGTTAGGGAGGGAGTTCCCAGGATTCTGACCCCAGCCACAGTGAAGGAACGGCCGATATATTTCCCAGTCGGGATGGCGAGAGGCTCGGAGGTGGGGCGGAGCTTGCAGGTGGGGGTGTTCCCCGTGCGTCTGCTGCTGCCCTCGTCCTTCTAGACGGTAGAGGTGGCGGGTTTGGAAGGTGCTGTCGAAGGAGCGAGTGGCTGCGGGGCGTCTTGTAGACGGTGCGCACGGCTGCCGCTGTGCGTCGGGGGGGGGGAGGGAGTGAATGTTTGTGGTTAGCGTGTCGATCGAGCGGGGCTGCTTTGTCCTGGATGGTGTCGAGCTTCTCGAGTGTTGTTGGGAGCCGCGCTCATCCAGGCAAGTGGAGAGTATTCCCTCACACTCCTGATTTTGGCAGGGGGGGCGCAGTGGTTAGCCCCGCTGCCTCACGGCGCCAGGGTCCCAGGTTCGATTCCGGCTTGGGTCACTGTCTGTGCGGAGTCTGCACATCCTCCCCGTGTGTGCGTGGGTTTCCTCCGGGTGCTCCGGTTTCCTCCCACGGTCCAAAGATGTGCAGGTTGGGTGGATTGGCCGTGCTAAATTGCCCCTTAGTGTCCAAAGATGTGAAGGTTGGGTGGATTGGCCGTGCTAAATTGCCCCTTAGTGTCCAAAGATGTGTAGGTTAGGTGGATTGGCCGTGCTGAATTGCCCCTTAGTGTCCAAAGATGTGCGGGTTAGGTGGATTGGCCGTGCTAAATTGTCCCTTAGCGCCCAAAGATGTGCAGGTTAGGTGGATTGGCCGTGCTAAATTGTCCCTTAGTGTCCAAAGATGTGGAGGTCAGGTGGATTGGCCGTGCTAAATTGCCCCTTAGTGCCCAAAGATGTGCAGGTTATGTGGATTGGCCGTGCTAAATTGCCCTTAGTGTCCAAAGATGTGCAGGTTAGGTTATGGGGTAACAGGTAAAGGGTGGGGGAGTGGGACTTCATATAGGGTTTCCATTTGGAGGGCCGGTGAGGACTCGATGGGCTGAATGGCCTCCTTCTGCACTGTAGGGATTCTGTGAAAAAATGGTGGGCTGGCTTTGCGGGGGGAGGGTCAGGGGGTGAGTTACTCTCCGCAGGATTCCCAGCCTCTGACCTGCTCTGGTAGCCACAGTATTAATCTGGCTGGGCCTAGTCCAGTTTCTGGTGTTGTAAGTGTGCTTTGGACGGGGCTGCGAGAGCAGAGATCCTTTGCCGGTTAGCGTTCACGGATGGTGGAAGAGGACAAGGCGGGTGTGAAGGAGGTTGAGAAAGTGCAAGGGCCTTCTGAGTGTTGCCCCGCAGACCGAGCAGGTCAGGCCGAATCGTTACTGATCTCTGGCTAGGCCTCAGGCCTCGGTTAGAGACTTGTGGCCAACTCTCCGGCAACGCGCTTGACGGAAACGGGTCAAGGCCCTTGGAGAGAGGCTGTGGATGGAGATTGAGCCTTGGATGAGGCAACTTCTGGTCGCTTGGTTGTGGTGGTGGTGGGGGGGGGGGGGGGGGGGGGGGGGGGGGGCGGTGTTGTGGTTTTGGTCGATTAAACGAGCGGGCAAGAGTGTTTCCCAGTCGGTAAGCAGGGTTGGTCACCGGAGCTCGACAAGGCCGGGGAGACGGGGGGAAAGGCCTGGATGGGAGAGCGAGGGGAAATTTCCTCGCGCGGAGGGTCGTCGAGGTCAGGCGGCGGGGGGTGTGGGGGGGGGGGGAAGGGGGTGCGTAACAATCTGCCAAGGGGGTAGTACCTTGAATAGGAATTCCCCAAAGGCAATCAGATTCGGATGAGGCTCATGCGGAGAAAAAACTCTGGGGCAGAGGGACTCAATTAGATAGCCACATCAAAGGGCTGGCATTGGCACGATGGGGGGAATGGTACCTTCCTCCCCCCCCCCCCCCCCAACCTCCTCCAGCTCTGGAGCAAAGGCCCTCGGCAATACGTGACTGCAGTTCTGCTATTCAGATGGATTGCAAGATAAGGGCCTGCGGAATAATCTCGACTGTGCTGCAGGATCTGAGATTGCATCTCGCGACAAGGCCTCGCTGAACAGGCAGCTGTCTTCCCACGGCACGGCAAAACCGCTGTCAGTGAACCACACCCTGCCCTCTCGCTCCCCTCACCCAACCCCCTCCTCTCCCCACCCCACCCCCCCACACGCAGCTACCTCTCTCCTTCAACCAAAGCCCCTGCCCCCCCCCCCAACCTCGATGGTGAAGAACATCAACTCTGCATTCACCTCACCCCACCTTCGTCCCAAAGTATTCCACGAAGAATGCCGACCCCCCCCCCCCCCCCCCCCCCCACCACCCCATTCCCCGCCAACCTCTGGAGTGCCGGGCGCCGCACAGCAGGATCCCACAGAACGGCGACGACCGGCTTGTCTTCACCGATGCGGGATGAGAGGTACATGCTGGCAGAGGGTATCGACACGCTCCCCTACCCCCCTCCCTCAACCCCCACCCCCCCTCACCTCACCACCTCACTTCCCCACCCTACCCCCTCATTCAATCGCGGGGGGTGTTAGTGTTAAAACGTCCCACCCGGGAGGGCAGGCGGAGCGTTGGTTTTTAATGTCCCACCCGAGAGATGGGGCCTCCGACAGTGCAGCACTCCCTCGGTGCCAGCACTGGGAACGTGGGCCTGGATTATGGGCTCCAGGTCCCTGCAGTGGGATCTGAACCCACGACCTCCAGTCCAGTCTACTTCCCTACTATTCCACTCTCTCTTGGCGCCCGCCTTACATGGGATTTTTTGAGGAATTGGAATTTTGTGCCAATACGTAGCTCTTGAAAATATATTGCAGCAAGATGCAGCTTTCAAATGCAGCATCAAGGACATATAGATAGAGTTGTTAACCCTTCAGCTTTTATCCTCTTAAGGATTGTGTCACCCAGAGACACCTGAGGGCTCCAACACTTCTCACCAACATTGAAGATGGATGTTGTTCACTCATTCCGCTTCTTTGCTCAGGAGTCATTTGATCTTTCGGCCATGGGAGATCACTAATAAAATAAAATCCAGGGCGCGCATTCGCACTCCTCCCTCAGTCCTGGTACTGGGGGTGGCGGTCTGGATTAGGGGCTCTGATCTCTGCAGTGGGGAGTCGAACCCACGCCCTTCTGCCTCGGAGGCGAGACCGAGCCAAGCACGATTCAGGTGATGGCCTTTTACCGTCCCTGAGCCTCGTTAATCTCGTTTCCCACGGTTACGAGGCGGGGTTGGCGAAACTGGGGCTGGCGTTTTTTCTTCCAAGAAGCGGATTGGAGATGCGGTCGAGGCGTTTCGAGGGGTCTGGATGGAGCAGATAGGGCAAAACTGTTCCCGTTGGTGGAGGGATCAGGGACGACGGGGGGAGGGGCGTGGAGGGAGACACAGATTTGAGGTGTTTGGCGAATGGGGGGAACCGGGAGAAAGCTGCTCACTGCAACGTGTGGTTAGGATCTGGAATGCACCGACTGGGAGGGTCAGCACCGCGACCTCACGGTGTCAGGGCCCCGGGTTCGATTCCGGCCTGGGGTCACTGTCTGTGCGGAGTCTGCACGTCCTCCCCCTGTGTGCGTGGGTTTCCTCCGGCTGCTCCGGTTTCCTCCCACAGTCCAAAGATGTGCAGGTTAGGTGGATTGGCCGTGCTAAATTGTCCTTTAGTGTCCAAAGATGTGCAGGTTAGGTGGATTGGCCGTGCTAAATTGCCCCTTAGTGTCCAAAGATGTGCAGGTTAGGTGGATTGGCCGTGCTAAATTGTCCCTTACTGTCCAAAGATGTGCAGGTTAGGTGGATTGGCCGTGTTAAATTGTCCCTTAGTGTCCAAAGATGTGCAGGTTAGGTGGATTGGCCGTGCTAAATTGTCCCTTAGTGTCCAAAGATGTGCAGGTTAGGTGGATTGGCCGTGCTAAATTGTCCCTTACTGTCCAAAGATGTGCAGGTTAGGTGGATTGGCCGTGCTAAATTGCCCCTTAGTTTCTAAAGATGTGCAGGTTAGGTGGGTTGGCCGTGCTAAATTGCCCCTTAGTTTCTAAAGATGTGCAGGTTAAGTGGATTGGCCGTGCTAAATTGCCCCTTAGTTTCCAAAGATGTGCAGGTTAGGGTGGATTGGCCGTGCTAATTTGTCCCTTAGTTTCCAAAGATGTGCAGGTTAGGTGGATTGGCCGTGCTAAATTGTCCCTTAGTGTCCAAAGATGTGCAGGTTAGGTGGATTGGCCATGCTAAATTGTCCCTTAGTGTCCAAACATGTGCAGGTTAGGTGGATTGGCCATGCTAAATTGCCCCTTAGTTTCTAAAGATGTGCAGGTTAGGGTGGATTGGCCATGATAAATTGCCCTTAGTGTCCAAAGTTGCCCTTAGTGCTGGGTGGGGTTACTGGGTTATGGGGATAGGGTGGAGGTCTTGACCTTGGGTAGGGTGCTCTTTCCAAGAGCCGGTGCAGACTCGATGGGCCGAATGGCCTCCTTCTGCAATGTAAATTCTATGATAAAATGAGGGGGGGTGGGGAAGGGGTGGTCTGGTGTCTGCCGCACAGTAAACCTGGGTGTTAGAGTTGAAAAGAGGACTTAGGTTGCTTTACAAGCAAGATGTTGCAAGATATTAATACTTGGAGGCAACGCTGTGTAGACGCCGAGTCTCCCAAAGTTCCAGAAAGGTGTCGGGTCATTGACAGTTGCGCTGTAAACTGTTCATTCCTATTGAGGTTGAAAGGGACTTGAGGGAGCTCAAGGATCGCCAAGTATCATTTCCACCTCGATACAAGAGCTAATGCTTCATGGTGCGAGGGGGAGGAAGACACAGGGAGCCATTTTTGAGATCAGGTTACAGGCTTCCGTACAAATCAGTGAATTATCGCAGATCGACAGCAGTCCCGTGTGGTCAGCCGAGAGAAAAGGCTGCTTCAGTCCGCGAGCAGCCACAGAGAGAGAGACAGAGAGAGAGACAGACAGAGAAAGAGAGACAGAGATATACGAGGCGGGCGGTCTCAGGTTGTCGAGTCCCCCCCTGCAGCCACCTATGGATTCTGGGAGATTCCTCCTGCCTTGGCCAGGAATCATTGAAACGTCCTTTACTGTTGGCGGCGGATTTAAGGAACGCTCTGAAAACGGAGGAAAACACCTGGGGCGGGATTTTCCGATCCCCCATGGGGGTCAGAGAATCGCCCATGGCCGGCGTCAATCCCGCCCCCGCCGTGTCCCGAATTCTCCGCCCCCCCGAGATTCGGCGGGGGCGGGAATTGTGCCGCGCCGGTCGGCAGGCCCCTCGCGGCAATTCTCCAGCCCGCGATAGGCCGAAATCCTCTCCCGCCGGCGTGGATTAAACCACCTACCTGACCAGCGGGATTGGCGGCCTTTGGGGCAGCCCGACGCCGGAGTGGTTCCCGCCACTCCGACACCCCGGGACCTCCCGCCCCACCGGGTAGGGGAGAATCCCGGCCCTGGAGGAGGTCATCCCAACTTCCTGCTTGGCGAACAATGGACTGTTTGCTGCAAGGGTTGTGAATCCATGAAGGGTGCGACATGATGGCCCGCTCCCTTTCTGCAGGTTAATATATGTACCCCAAAACGAAAATAGTGTTTTGTCAGGTTTTATTTGAGTCATTTGTTACAGTCAAAGATTTAATTGTGTCAATTCTGTGTGCCATTTTTTCAGCTAATAACCGGGAACCTGAATCGTTTTATTAAAGTCATCAGTCTCTCTGTAGAGAGACCGGTCCATCTGTCTGTCTGTCTGTCTCTCTCTCTCTCCCTCTCTCTCTCTGACTCTCGCTCTCTATGTCTCTCTCTCTGTCTCTCGCTCGCTCTGTCTCTCTCTCTCTCTGTCTCTCTCTCTCTCTGTCTCTCTCTCTGTCTCTCGCTCTTGCTGTCTCTCTCTCTCTCTGTGCCTGTCTCTCTCTATCTCTCTCTCTGTCTCTCTCTCTATCTCTCGCTCTCTCTGTCTCTCTCTCTCTCTGTCTCTCTCTCTCTCTGTCTCTCGCTCTTGCTGTCTCGCTCTCTCTGTGTCTGTCTCTCTCTATCTCTCTCTCTGTCTCTCTCTCTCGCTCTCTCTGTCTGTCTCTCTCTCTCTCTGTCTGTCTCTCTCTGTGTCTTTCTTTCTCTCTGTCTCTCGCTCTTGCTGTCTTTCTCTCTCTGTGTCTGTCTCTCTCTATCTCTCTCTCTGTCTCTCTCTCTCCCTCTCTCTGTCTGTCTCTCTCTCTCTCTGTCTGTCTCTCTCCTTCTCTCTCTCTGTCTTTCTCTCTCTCTGTCTCTCTCTTTCTCTGTCTCTCTTTCTCTGTCTGTCTCTCTCTCTCTGTCTCTCTCTCTCTCTCTCTCTGTCTGTCTCTCTCTCTCTCTCTGTCTCTCTCTCTCTCTCTCCTCTGTCTCCTCTCTCTGTCTTCTCTCTCTGTCTCTCTCTCTGTCTGTCTCTCCTCTGTCTCTCTTTCTCTGTCTGTCCTCTCTCTCTGTCTGTCCTCTCTGTCTCTCTCTCTCTGTCCTCTCTTTCTGTCTCTCTCTCTGTCTGTCTGTATTACTCTCTCTGTGTCTCTTTCTCTGTCTGTCTCTCTCCTCTCTCTCTTTCTCTGTCTCTCTCTGTCTCTTTCTCTCTCTCTCTCCTCCCTGTCTCTCTCTCTCCCTCCCTGTCTCTCTCTCCGTCTCTCTCTCTCTCACCTCTCTCTCTCCCCCTCTCTCGCTCTCTGTTTGTCTCTCTGTTTCGCTCTCTCTGTCTCCCTTTCTCTGTCTCTCTTTCTCTCTCTCCCTGTCTCTCTCTCCCCCTCTCTCTCTCTCTCTGTCTGTTTGTCTCTCTGTCTCTCTCTCTGTCTCTCTTTCTCTCTCTCTGTCTCTCTCTCCCTCTTTTTCTCTCTCTCTTTCTCCCTCTATATATCCTGTCCTCAATCCCGAGCTCTCTGTCGCTCGCCTTTTCCCTCTCTTGACCCTGGTCTCACTCCCGTCCTCTCTCTCTCTCTCTCTCTCCACAGACGCTGTTGTGCATTCCCACTGTTTTCTGCAGCGATTTGAGTCTCAGAATCTCAGTGTTTTGCTGACCGTGTCTGATTCAGCAAAGCCTGAACCCCAGATTGCCACCAGATGGGAAACCGTTGCGTTCACTTCCTTTTTGCTGCTGTTCTCTGATCGGCGAGGAAGATAATGAAGACAATGCAGCCATTTCGCGATGACTCAGTGAGAGGGCTTCCTCAATCACACAGCAACAACAGGACTAATAATCAGATTGGGTATTATCAAGAAACGGCTTACGGCACTGGTTGCTGCAAAGGGTCTGGGCCCTGACAATATCCCAGCAATAGTCCTGAAGACTTGTGCTCCAGAACTTGCCGCACCCCTAGCTAAGCTGTTCCAGTACAGCTACAACACTGGCATCTACCTGGCAATGTGGGAAATTGCCCAGGGGTGCCCTGCACACAAGAATTGTACGGTAGCACAGTGGTTAACACTATTGCTTCACAGCTCCAGGGTCCCAGGTTCGATTCCCGGCTTGGGTCACTGTCTGTGCGGAGTCTGCACGTCCTCCCCGTGTGTGTGTGGGTTTCCTCCGGGTGCTCCGGTTTCCTCCCACAGTCCAAAGATGTGCAGGTTGGGTGGATTGGCCGTGCTAAATTGCCCCTTAGTGTCCAAAGATGTGCAGGTTAGGTGGATTGGCCGTGCTAAATTGCCCCTTAGTGTCCAAAGATGTGCAGGTTAGGTGGATTGGCCGTGCTAAATTGCCCCTTAGCGTCCAAAAATGTGCAGGTTAGGTGGATTGGCCGTGCTAAATTGCCCCTTAGTGTCCAAAGATGTGCAGATTAGGTGGATTGGCCGTGCTAAATTGCCCCTTAGTGTCCAAAGATGTGCAGGTTAGGTGGATTGGCCGTGCCAAATTGCCCCTTAGTGTCCAAAGATGTGCAGGTTAGGTGGATTGGCCGTGCCAAATTGCCCCTTAGTGTCCAAAGATGTGCAGGTTAGGTGGATTGGCCGTGCTAAATTGCCCCTTAGTGTCCAAAGATGTGCAGGTTAGGTGGATTGGCCGTGCTAAATTGCACCTTGATGAGCCATCAATTGCACAAGAGACGAGTTGCTATACAAAAGTTAGGCTTTAATAAGCTAGAACTTAGCCCTGCGGTTGACTACAATAAAATGGACGACCGCCGGGCGTTCCGACTATTTATACCTCGGTAAGGAGGCGTGGTTAACTCAGCCTCTCGACCAATCGGAGAGCTGTCACATGACTGGTCTCAACCAATCGGTCGAGAGGCACATGACCGACCAGGGCCAATGGTAAGCCAGTGTTCTGCACCAATGGCAGGCAGCTATGCAAATCATATCACCACACACCTTAGTGTCCAAAGATGTGCAGGTTGGGTGGATTGGCCGTGCTAAATTGCCCCTTAGTGTCCAAAGATGTGCAGGTTTGGTGGGGTTACGGGGATAGGGCGGTGGGGGGGAGAGGAGAGGGCCTTGGTGGGGGGCTCTCTTGGAGGGTCTGTGCAGACTCGATGGGCCGAATGGTCTCCTTCTGCACTGTGTGGGATGCTGTGGAATAAATCCCCAAGAACGATTTGAGTTCAGTTGTGTTTGTGGGGGCAGGGTCACCCTGGCTCTCCTTGACCCTGTCTCCCGCGGGCGTGTAGTCCGTGTGCCTCTATACAGGCCGCAGGTCGGTCACCCTCTGAGACTTGAGCAATTCTCTTTATTGAGGAGAACTCCAGCCTGTTGAAATCTCTTGAACGTCTCTAAGTTTGCGAGCTGCCCGGCCCACGTTGACCCAGTTATGAGGACATCATTAAGGACGGACGATCACCCTCGGCAGACCCTGTACCAGACTGTCCATTGTTCTTTGGAATATTGAACATTCCGAAGCCACCATCGCCCCCTTGACATTCAATGGCGTTACCATCGCTGAATCCTCCACAGTCAACACCCTGGGGGTTACCATTGATCAGAAACTGAACTGGACCCAGCCACATTAATACTGTGGCTACCAGGGCAGGTCAGAGGCTGGGAATCCTGCGGAGAGTAACTCACCTCCTGAACCCCCCCCCAAAGCCTGTCCACCATCTACAAGGCACAAGTCAGGAGTGTGAGGGACTCTCCACTCGCCTGGATGAGCGCGGCTCCCAACGACACTCGAGAAGCTCGACACCATCCAGGACAAAGCAGCCCCGCTCGATCGACACGCTAACCACAAACATTCACTCCCTCCACCCCCCCCCCCCCGACGCACAGCGGCAGCCGTGTGCACCGTCTACAAGACGCCCCGCAGCCACTCGCTCCTTCGACAGCACCTTCCAAACCCGCCACCTCTACCGTCTAGAAGGACGAGGGCAGCAGCAGACGCACGGGGAGCACCCCCGCCTGCAAGTTCCCCCCCCCCCCTCCGAGCCGCTCGCCATCCCGACTGGGAAATATATCGGCCGTTCCTTCACTGTGGCTGGGGTCAAAATGCTGGGAACTCCCTCCCTAACAGCACAGTGGGTGTACCTACACCACACGGGACTGCGGCGGGTTCAAGATGGCGGCCCACCCACCACCTCCTCTTGAAATGGGCAACCCAAAATGGGGCAGACGGGGTAGCACAGTGGTTAGCACTGTGGCTTCACAGCTCCAGGGTCCCCAGGTTCGATTCCCGGCTTGGGTTACTGTCTGTGCGGAGTCTGCACGTTCTCCCCCGTGTCTGCGTGGGTTTCCTCCGGGCGCTCCGGTTTCCTCCCACAAGTCCCCGAAGGCCGTGCTTGTCGGGTGAATCGGACATTCTGAATTCTCCCTCCGTGTACCCGAACAGGCGCCGGAATGTGGCGACGAGGAGATTTTCACTGTAACTTCATTGCAGCGTTAATGTAAGCCTACTTGTGATAATAAAGATTATTATAAAGATTATTATAAATACTGGGCCACACCAGAGATGCTCACATCCGGTAAATGAATTTTTCCAAACCGCACCAGCCAAAATGAGCACAGCAAGATCCCGGAGACAGCAATGGGATAATTGTAATGTTATTGTCGGATGGCCTGATTTATTACAAGAACACTTGTATCTAATGTTATTAACGGTTTATTAGAATTTATTTACAGTGCAGAAGGAGGCCATTCGGCCCATCGAGTCTGCACCGGCTCCTGGAAAGAGCGCCCTACCCAACGTTAACACCTCCACCCTATCCCCATAACCCAGTAACCCCACCCAACACTAAGGGCAATTTTGGACACTAAGGGCAATTTATCATGGCCAATCCACCCTAACCTGCACATCGTTGGACGTTAATGTTAACTGTGGGTCAATTATAAACAACAGGTGAATAAGAGTATGAACATGCACAGGCAACCTCTCTCTTCCCGATCCCTAGTCAGTCTGAGGTCACATGACTCTAACATTCACGTGTATACTAATGAGGCTCCTAGTGGCCAGTTGGTGAATTACAATACACCCAGGATATCACGCAGTATAACGTTCGGGGAAAAGGGGCAATTAGGGATGGGCACCAAATGCAGGGCACGGCCCGGGAAAACACAGCCCCATCCATCACCCTCCCCAACCCCCACCTGGCCCCACTGTGCACCCTGACCTTCTGGTTGAGCGATGGTGCCTCCATTTTAAAATTCTCCGCCATCTTACAAATCGCGCAGGGGGCCTGGGAAATGCGGACGTGCAGGGAATCGGAAAATATCAGCGTCTGGGTCACTAAACGACCGGAGAGGCGCTCGAGACATCCAGAGTGGAAAGGAACTCTTAAAAAAAGCGACGCCCCTGAATTGGGAATGTCGGCGTTTCGGCCTTTTGGCCAGGGCCGAAAATAACATCCATACTCCCGACCCCACCGGGGGGGAAAATGGAGGGCGGGAGGTGGGTGGGAGGGGTCAGAGGGTCAGTACTGAGGGAGTGCCGCACTGTCGGAGGGTCAGTACTGAGGGAGTGCCGCACTGTCAGAGGGTCAGTACTGAGGGAGTGCTGCACTGTCAGAGAGGTCAGTACTGAGGGAGTGCTGCACTGTCAGAGGGTCAGTACTGAGGGAGTGCTGCACTGTCAGAGGGTCAGTACTGAGGGAGTGCTGCACTGTCAGAGGGTCAGTACTGAGGGAGTGCCACACTGTCAGAGGGTCAGTACTGAGGGAGTGCCGCACTGTCAGAGGGTCAGTACTGAGGGAGCGCAGCACTGTCAGAGGGTCAGTACTGAGGGAGCTGCACTGTCAGAGGGTCAGTACTGAGGGAGTGCTGCACTGTCAGAGGGTCAGTACTGTGGGAGTGCTGCACTGTCAGATGGTCAGTACTGAGGGAGCTGCACTGTCAGAGGGTCAGTACTGAGGGAGTGCTGCACTGTCAGAGGGTCAGTACTGAGGGAGTGCCGCACTGTCAGAGGGTCAGTACTGAGGGAGTGCTGCACTGTCAGAGGGTCAGTACTGAGGGAGCACTGCACTGTCAGAGGGTCGGTACTGAGGGAGTGCTGCACTGTCAGAGGGTCAGTACTGAGGGAGTGCCGCACTGTCAGAGGGTCAGTACTGAGGGAGCACTGCACTGTCAGAGGGTCGGTACTGAGGGAGTGCTGCACTGTCAGAGGGTCAGTACTGAGGGAGTGCCGCACTGTCAGAGGGTCAGTGCTGAGGGAGTGCCGCACTGTCAGAGGGTCAGTACTGAGGGAGTGCTGCACTGTTAGAGGGTCAGTACTGAGGGAGTGCTGCACTATCAGAGGGTCAGTACTGAGGGAGTGCTGCACTGTACAGAGGGTCAGTACTGAGGGAGTGCCGCACTGTCAGAGGGTCAGTACTGAGGGAGTGCTGCACTGTCAGAGGGTCAGTACTGAGGCAGTGCCGCACTGTCAGAGGGTCAGTACTGAGGGCAGTGCAGCCCTGTCAGAGGGTCAGCATTGAGGGAGTGCTGCACTGTCAGAGGGTCAGTACTGAGGGAGTGCAGCCCTGTCAGAGGGTCACTACTGAGGGAGTGCCGCACTGTCAGAGGGTCAGTACTGAGGGAGTGCCGCACTGTCAGAGGGTCAGTACTGAGGGAGTGCCGCACTGTCAGAGGGTCAGTACTGAGGGAGTGCTGCACTGTCAGAGGGTCAGTACTGAGGGAGTGCTGTACTGTCAGAGGGTCTGTACTGAGGGAGTGCTGCACTGTCAGAGGGTCAGTACTGAGGGAGTGCCGCACTGTCAGAGGGTCAGTACTGAGGGAGTGCCGCACTGTCAGAGGGTCAGTACTGAGGGAGTGCCGCATTGTCAGAGGGTCAGTACTGAGGGAATGCCGTACTGTCAGAGGGTCAGTACTGAGGGACTGCTGCACTGTCAGAGGGTTAGTACTGAGGGAGTGCCGCACTGTCAGAGGGTCAGTACTGAGGGAGTGCCGCACTGTCAGAGGGTCAGTACTGAGGGAGTGCCGCACTGTCAGAGGGTCAGTACTGAGGGAGTGCTGCACTGTCAGAGGGTAAGTACTGAGGGAGTGCCGCACTGTCAGAGGTTCAGTACTGAGGGAGCGCTGCACTGTCAGAGGGTCAGTACTGAGGGAGTGCCGCACTGTCAGAGGGTCAGTACTGAGGGAGTGCTGCACTGTCAAAGGTCAGTACTGAGGGAGTGCCGCACTGTCAGAGGGTCAGTACTGAGGGAGTGCTGCACTGTCAGAGGGTCAGTACTGAGGGTGTGCTGCACTGTCAGAGGGTCAGTACTGAGGGAGTGCTGCACTGTCAGAGGGTCAGTACTGAGGGAGTGCTGCACTGTCAGAGGGTCAGTACTGAGGGAGTGCCGCACTGTCAGAGGGTCAGTACTGAGGGAGTGCCGCACTGTCAGAGGGTCAGTACTGAGGGAGTGCCGCACTGTCAGAGGGTCAGTACTGAGGGAGTGCTGCACTGTCAGAGGGTCAGTACTGAGGGAGTGCCGCACTGTCAGAGGGTCAGTACTGAGGGAGCCGCACTGTCAGAGAGTCAGTACTCAGGGAGTGTCGCACTGTCAGAGGGTCAGTACTGAGGGAGTGCCGCACTGTCAGAGGGTCAGTACTGAGGGAGTGCTGCACTGTCAGGGGGTCAGTACTGAGGGAATGCTCCACTGTCAGAGGGTCAGTACTGAGGGAGTGCTACACTGTCAGAGGGTCAGTACTGAGGGAGTGCCGCACTGTCAGAGGATCAGTACTGAGGGAGTGCCGCACTGTCAGAGGGTCAGTACTGAGGGAGTGCTGCACTGTCAGAGGGTCAGTACTGAGGGAGTGCTGCACTGTCAGAGGGTCAGTACTGAGAGAGTGCCGCACTGTCAGAGGGTCAGTACTGACGGAGTGCTGCGCTGTCAGAGGGTCAGTACTGAGAGAGTGCTGCACTGTCAGAGGGTCAGTACTGAGGGAGTGCTGCACTGACAGAAGGTCAGTACTGAGGGAGTGCCGCACTGTCAGAGGGTCAGTACTGAGGGAGTGCCGCACTGTCAGAGGGTCATTACTGAAGGAGTGCCGCACTGTCGGAGTGTCAGTACTGAGGGAGTGCTGCACTGTCAGAGGGTCAGTGCTGAGGGAGTTCTGCACTGTCAGAGGGTCAGTACTGAGGGAGTGCTGCACTGTCACAGGGTCAGTACTCAGAGAGTGCTGCACTGTCACAGGGTCAGTACTGAGGGAGCGGTGCACTGTCAGAGGGTCAGTACTGAGGGAGTGCCGCACTGTCAGAGGGTCAGTACTGAGGGATTTAAGGGCAGCACGGTGGCCTAGTGGTTAGCACAACCGCCTCACGGCGCTGAGGTCCCAGGTTCGATCCCGGCTCTGGGTCACTGTCCGTGTGGAGTTTGCACATTCTCCCCGTGTCTGCGTGGGTTTCGCCCCCACAACCCAAAAATGTGCAGAGTAGGTGGATTGGACACGCTAAATTGCCCCTTAATTGGAAAAAATAATTGGGTAATCTAAATTTATAAAAAAAAAAAAAAAAAAAGTACTGAGGGATTTGGACGATGTCACTCACAACAACAATGCGCCCACAGCCCCCTCACTCCCCAACGAACTGAGAAGGCCCGAGGCCTGGGAATTCACTCCCTAAACATCTCCCCCACCCTCACAGCTTTACCTCCATAATGAACATGCGCCAATATTCATGAACGCGGTGTCCCATAGCGATGAGGACCAGGCACATTAATTATCAGATGGTTGCAAAACGCCAATCTACCACACGCCAACTGGCGCAGGATTTTTCAACCTCAATATCTGGCGGCCAGCTTTGTCTGTTGATGACTTGACAGGTTAATTGATCCGATTAGAGAGCGATAGAGAGGGAAAAGAGGAACTCGGGGGCTAAGTGAAAAGATCAAAATTCAGGCTCCAAAATGGCGCCAAAATCAGGGGCCTGCATTTCCAATCAGGGTCGGGATCCTCGAAGTGGGCGACATATGGAGGTCACGACCCCGCATCGTGTCAGGGAAGAGTGAGGCGAAGGGGTTTTGGAGAGTTGGCCAATCAGTGGTCAGAGGGAACTCCCGGATTCTCCAATGGTGTCGATCACTCAGTACTGAGGGAGTGCCGCACTGTCAGAGGGTCAGTACTGAGGGAGTGCCGCACTGTCAGAGGGACAGTACTGAGGGAGTGCCGCACTGTCAGAGGGTCAGTACTGAGGGAGTGCCGCACTGTCAGAGGGTCAGTACTGAGGGAGCGCCGCACTGTCAGAGGGTCAGTACTGAGGGAGTGCTGCACTGTCAGAGGGTCAGTACTGAGGGAGTGCCGCACTGTCAGAGGGTCAGTACTGAGGGAGTGCCGCACTGTCAGAGGGTCAGTACTGAGGGAGTGCCGCACTGTCAGAGGGTCAGTACTGAGGAAGTGCTGCACTGTCAGAGGGACAGTACTGAGGGAGTGCTGCATTGTCAGAGGGTCAGTACTGAGGGAGTGCTGCACTGTCAGAGGGTCAGTACTGAGGGAGTGCTGCACTGTCAGAGGGTCAGTACTGAGGGAGTGCTGCACTGTCACAGGGTCAGTACTGAGGGAGTGCTGCACTGTCAGAGGGTCAGTACTGAGGGAGTGCTGCACTGTCAGAGGGTCAGTACTGAGGGAGTGCCGCACTGTCAGTGGGTCAGTACTGAGGGAGTGCTGCGCTGTGAGAGAGTCAGTAGTGAGGGAGTGCTGCACTGTCAGAGGGTCAGTACTGAGGGAGTGCTGCATTGTCAGAGGGTCAGTACTGAGGGGGTGCTGCACTGTCAGAGGGTCAGTACTGAGGGAGTGCTGCACTGTCAGAGGGTCAGTACTCAGGGAGAGCCGCACGGTCAGAGGGTCAGTACTGAGGGAGCGCTGCACTGTCAGAGGGTCAGTACTGAGGGAGTGCCGCACTGTCAGAGGGTCAGTACTGAGGGAGTGCCGCACTGTCAGAGGGTCAGTACTGAGGGACTGCCGCACTGTCAGAGGGTCAGTACTGAGGGAGTGCTATACTGTCAGAGGGTCAGTACTGAGGGAGTGCTGCACTGTGAGAATCTCAGTAGTGAGGGAGTGCTGCACTGTCAGATGGTCAGTACTGAGGGAGTGCCGCACTGTCAGAGGTTCAGTACTGAGGGAGTGCCGCACTGTCAGAGGGTCAGTACTGAGTGAGTGCAGCACTGTCAGAGGGTCAGTACTGAGGGAGTGCTGCATTGTCAGAGGGTCAGTACTGAGGGAGTGCTGCACTGTCAGAGGGTCAGTACTGAGGGAGTGCTGCATTGTCAGAGGGTCAGTGCTGAGGGAGTGCCGCACTGTCAGAGGGTCAGTACTGAGGGAGTGCTGCACTGTCAGAGGGTCAGTACTGAGGGAGTGCTGCACTGTCAGAGGGTCAGTACTGAGGGAGTGCCGCACTGTCAGAGGGTCAGTACTGAGGGAGTGCCGCACTGTCAGAAGGTCAGTACTGAGAGAGTGCTGCATTGTCAGAGGGTCAGTGCTGAGGGAGCGCTGCACTGTCAGAGGGTCAGTACTGAGGGAATGCTGCACTGTCAGAGGGTCAGTACTGAGGGAGTGCCGCACTGTCAGAGGGTCAGTACTGAGGGAGTGCTGCACTGTCAGAGGGTCAGTACTGAGGGAATGCTGCACTGTCAGAGGGACAGTATTGAGGGAGTGCTGCACTGTCAGAGGGTCAGTCCTGAGAGAGTGCTGCATTGTCAGAGGGTCAGTACTGAGGGAGCGCTGCACTGTCAGAGGGTCAGTACTGAGGGAATGCTGCACTGTCAGAGGGTCAGTACTGAGGGAGCGCCGCACTGTCAGAGGGTCAGTACTGAGGGAGTGCCGCACTGTCAGAGGGTCAGTACTGAGGGAGTGCCGCACTGTCAGAGGGTCAGTACTGAGGGAGTGCTGCATTGTCAGAGGGTCAGTACTGAGGGAGCGCCGCACTGTCAGAGGGTCAGTACTGAGGGAGTGCCGCACTGTCAGAGGGTCAGTACTGAGGGAGTGCCGCACTGTCAGAGGGTCAGTACTGAGGGAGTGCCGCACTGTCAGAGGGTCAGTACTGAGGGAATGCTGCACTGTCAGAGGGACAGTATTGAGGGAGTGCTGCACTGTCAGAGGGTCAGTCCTGAGAGAGTGCTGCATTGTCAGAGGGTCAGTACTGAGGGAGCGCTGCACTGTCAGAGGGTCAGTACTGAGGGAATGCTGCACTGTCAGAGGGTCAGTACTGAGGGAGTGCCGCACTGTCAGAGGGTCAGTACTGAGGGAGTGCCGCACTGTCAGAGGGTCAGTACTGAGGGAGTGCCGCACTGTCAGAGGGTCAGTACTGAGGGAGTGCCGCACTGTCAGAGGGTCAGTACTGAGGGAGTGCCGCACTGTCAGAGGGTCAGCACTGAGCGATTGCTGCACTGTCAGAGGGTCAGTACTGAGGGAGTGCCGCACTGTCAGAGGGTCAGCACTGAGCGATTGCTGCACTGTCAGAGGGTCAGTACTGAGGGAGTGCCGCACTGTCAGAGGGTCAGCACTGAGCGATTGCTGCACTGTCAGAGGGTCAGTACTGAGGGAGTGCCGCACTGTCAGAGGGTCAGCACTGAGCGATTGCTGCACTGTCAGAGGGTCAGTGCTGAGGGAGTGCCACACTGTCAGAGGGTCAGCACTGAGGGACTGCTGCACTGTCAGAGGGTCAGTACTGAGGGAGTGCCGCACTGTGTTTTGTGTTTAAACAAAGGAGATTACAAGGGGATGAGAGAAGAACTAGCTAAGGTAGACTGGGAGCTAAGACATTATGGTGGAACAGTTGAGGAACAGTGGAGAACCTTCCAAGCGATTTTTCACAGTGCTCAGCAAAGGTTTATACCAACAAAAAGGAAGGACGGAAGAAAGAGGGAAAATCGACCGTGGATATCTAAGGAAATAAGGGAGAGTATCAAATTGAAGGAAAAAGCATATAAAGTGGCAAAGATTGCTGGGAGATTAGAGGACTGGGAAATCTTTAGGGGGCAACAGAAAGCTACTAAAAAAGCTATAAAGAAGAGTAAGATAGAGTATGAGAGTAAACTTTCTCAGAATATAAAAACAGACAGTAAAAGTTTTTACAAATATATAAGACAAAAAGAGTGGCTAAGGTAAATATTGGTCCTTTAGAGGATGAGAAGGGAGTTTTAATAATGGGAAATGAGGAAATGGCTGAGGAACTGAACAGGTTTTTTGGGTCGGTCTTCACATTGGAAGACACAAATAACATGCCAGCGACTGATAGAAATGAGGCTATGACAGGTGAGGACCTTGAGAGGATTGTTATCACTAAGGAGGGAGTGATGGGCAAGCTAATGGGGCTAAAGGTAGACAAGTCTCCTGGCCCTGATGGAATGCATCCCAGAGTGCTAAAAGAGATGGCTAGGGAAATTGCAGATGCACTAGTGATAATTTACCGAAATTCACTAGACTCTGGGGTGGTCCCGGTGGATTGGAAATTAGCAAACGTGACGCCACTGTTTAAAAAAGGAGGTAGGCAGAAAGCAGGAAATTATAGGCCAGTGAGTTTAACTTGGGTAATAGGGAAGATGCTGGAATCTATCATCAAGGAAGAAATTGCGAGGCATCTGGATAGAAATTGTCCCATTGGGCAGACGCAGCATGGGTTCGTTAAAGGCAGGTCATGCCTAACTAATTTAGTGGAATTTTTTGAGGACATTACCAGTGCAGTAGATAACGGGGAGCCGATGGATGTGGTATATCTGGATTTCCAGAAAGCCTTTGACAAGGTGCCACACAAAAGGTTGCTGCATAAGATAAAGATGCATGGCATTAAGGGTAAAGTAGTAGCATGGATAGAGGATTGGTTAATTAATAGAAAGCAAAGAGTTGGGATAAATGGGTGTTTCTCTGGTTGGCAATCAGTAGCTAGTGGTGTCCCTCAGGGATCCGTGTTGGGCCCACAATTGTTCACAATTTACATAGATGATTTGGAGTTGGGGACCAAGGGCAATGTGTCCAAGTTTGCAGATGACACTAAGATGAGTGGTAAAGCGAAAAGTGCAGAGGATACTGGAAATC
The DNA here is from genome assembly GCF_902713615.1 of Scyliorhinus canicula. Taxonomy (NCBI): domain Eukaryota; kingdom Metazoa; phylum Chordata; class Chondrichthyes; order Carcharhiniformes; family Scyliorhinidae; genus Scyliorhinus; species Scyliorhinus canicula. Next base: position 5,824,036 of record NC_052176.1, on the reverse strand, counting down.
TGCAGAGGGATTTGGATAGGTTAAGTGAATGGGCTCGGGTCTGGCAGATGGAATACAATGTTGACAAATGTGAGGTTATCCATTTTGGTAGGAATAACAGCAAACGGGATTATTATTTAAACGATAAAATATTAAAGCATGTCGCTGTTCAGAGAGACTTGGGTGTGCTAGTGCATGAGTCACAGAAGGTTGGTTTACAAGTGCAACAGGTGATTAAGAAGGCAAATGGAATTTTGTCCTTCATTGCTAGAGGGATGGAGTTTAAGACTAGGGAGGTTATGTTGCAATTGTATAAGGTGTTAGTGCGGCCACACCTGGAGTATTGTGTTCAGTTTTGGTCTCCTTACTTGAGAAAGGACGTACTGGCGCTGGAGGGTGTGCAGAGGAGATTCACTAGGTTAATCCCAGAGCTGAAGGGGTTGGATTATGAGGAGAGGTTGAGTAGACTGGGACTGTACTCGTTGGAATTTAGAAGGATGAGGGGGCATCTTATAGAAACATTTAAAATTATGAAGGGAATAGATAGGATAGATGCGGGCAGGTTGTTTCCACTGGCGGGTGACAGCAGAACTAGGGGACATAGCCTCAAAATAAGGGGAAGTAGATTTAGGACTGAGTTTAGGAGGAACTTCTTCACCCAAAGGGTTGTGAATCTATGGAATTCCTTGCCCAGTGAAGCAGTTGAGGCTCCTTCATTACATGTTTTTAAGGTAAAGATAGATAGTTTTTTGAAGAATAAAGGGATTAAGGGTTCTGGTGTTCGGGCCGGAAAGTGGAGCTGAGTCCACAAAAGATCAGCCATGATCTAATTGAATGGCGGAGCAGGCTCGAGGGGCCAGATGGCCTACTCCTGCTCCTAGTTCTTATGTTCTTATGTTCTTATGTGAGAGGGTCAGTACTGAGGGAGTGTCGCACTGTCAGAGGGTCAGTAATGAGAGAGTGCTGCACTGTCAGAGGGTCAGTACTGAGGGAGTGCAGCACTGTCAGAGGGTCAGTACTGAGGGAGTGCTGCACTGTCAGAGGGTCAGTACTGAGGGAGTGCTGCACTGTCAGAGGGTCAGTACTGAGGGAGTGCCGCACTGTCAGAGGGTCAGTACTGAGGGAGTGCCGCACTGTCAGAGGGTCAGTACTGAGGGAGTGCCGCACTGTCAGAGGGTCAGTACTGAGGGAGTGCTGCATTGTCAGAGGGTCAGTACTGAGGGAGCGCCGCACTGTCAGAGGGTCAGTACTGAGGGAGTGCCGCACTGTCAGAGGGTCAGTACTGAGGGAGTGCCGCACTGACAGAGGGTCAGTACTGAGGGAGTGCCGCACTGTCAGAGGGTCCGCACTGAGCGATTGCTGCACTGTCAGAGGGTCAGTGCTGAGGGAGTGCCACACTGTCAGAGGGTCAGCACTGAGGGAGTGCCGCACTGTCAGAGGGTCAGCACTGAGGGACTGCTGCACTGTCAGAGGGTCAGTACTGAGGGAGTGCCGCACTGTCAGAGGGTCAGTACTGAGGGAGTGCCGCACTGTGTTTTGTGTTTAAACAAAGGAGATTACAAGGGGATGAGAGAAGAACTAGCTAAGGTAGACTGGGAGCTAAGACATTATGGTGGAACAGTTGAGGAACAGTGGAGAACCTTCCAAGCGATTTTTCACAGTGCTCAGCAAAGGTTTATACCAACAAAAGGGAAGGACGGAAGAAAGAGGGAAAATCGACCGTGGGTATCTAAGGAAATAAGGGAGAGTATCAAATTGAAGGAAAAAGCATATAAAGTGGCAAAGATTGCTGGGAGATTAGAGGACTGGGAAATCTTTAGGGGGCAACAGAAAGCTACTAAAAAAGCTATAAAGAAGAGTAAGATAGAGTATGAGAGTAAACTTTCTCAGAATATAAAAACAGACAGTAAAAGTTTTTACAAATATATAAGACAAAAAAGAGTGGCTAAGGTAAATATTGGTCCTTTAGAGGATGAGAAGGGAGTTTTAATAATGGGAAATGAGGAAATGGCTGAGGAACTGAACAGGTTTTTTGGGTCGGTCTTCACATTGGAAGACACAAATAACATGCCAGCGACTGATAGAAATGAGGCTATGACAGGTGAGGACCTTGAGAGGATTGTTATCACTAAGGAGGGAGTGATGGGCAAGCTAATGGGGCTAAAGGTAGACAAGTCTCCTGGCCCTGATGGAATGCATCCCAGAGTGCTAAAAGAGATGGCTAGGGAAATTGCAGATGCACTAGTGATAATTTACCGAAATTCACTAGACTCTGGGGTGGTCCCGGTGGATTGGAAATTAGCAAACGTGACGCCACTGTTTAAAAAAGGAGGTAGGCAGAAAGCAGGAAATTATAGGCCAGTGAGTTTAACTTGGGTAATAGGGAAGATGCTGGAATCTATCATCAAGGAAGAAATTGCGAGGCATCTGGATAGAAATTGTCCCATTGGGCAGACGCAGCATGGGTTCGTTAAAGGCAGGTCATGCCTAACTAATTTAGTGGAATTTTTTGAGGACATTACCAGTGCAGTAGATAACGGGGAGCCGATGGATGTGGTATATCTGGATTTCCAGAAAGCCTTTGACAAGGTGCCACACAAAAGGTTGCTGCATAAGATAAAGATGCATGGCATTAAGGGTAAAGTAGTAGCATGGATAGAGGATTGGTTAATTAATAGAAAGCAAAGAGTTGGGATAAATGGGTGTTTCTCTGGTTGGCAATCAGTAGCTAGTGGTGTCCCTCAGGGATCCGTGTTGGGCCCACAATTGTTCACAATTTACATTGATGATTTGGAGTTGGGGACCAAGGGCAATGTGTCCAAGTTTGCAGATGACACTAAGATGAGTGGTAAAGCAAAAAGTGCAGAGGATACTGGAAATCTGCAGAGGGATTTGGATAGGTTAAGTGAATGGGCTCGGGTCTGGCAGATGGAATACAATGTTGACAAATGTGAGGTTATCCATTTTGGTAGGAATAACAGCAAACGGGATTATTATTTAAACGATAAAATATTAAAGCATGTCGCTGTTCAGAGAGACTTGGGTGTGCTTGTGCATGAGTCACAGAAGGTTGGTTTACAGGTGCAACAGGTGATTAAGAAGGCAAATGGAATTTTGTCCTTCATTGCTAGAGGGATGGAGTTTAAGACTAGGGAGGTTATGTTGCAATTGTATAAGGTGTTAGTGCGGCCACACCTGGAGTATTGTGTTCAGTTTTGGTCTCCTTACTTGAGAAAGGACGTACTGGCGCTGGAGGATGTGCAGAGGAGATTCACTAGGTTAATCCCAGAGCTGAAGGGGTTGGATTATGAGGAGAGGTTGAGTAGACTGGGACTGTACTCGTTGGAATTTAGAAGGATGAGGGGGCATCTTATAGAAACATTTAAAATTATGAAGGGAATAGATAGGATAGATGCGGGCAGGTTGTTTCCACTGGCGGGTGACAGCAGAACTAGGGGACATAGCCTCAAAATAAGGGGAAGTAGATTTAGGACTGAGTTTAGGAGGAACTTCTTCACCCAAAGGGTTGTGAATCTATGGAATTCCTTGCCCAGTGAAGCAGTTGAGGCTCCTTCATTACATGTTTTTAAGGTAAAGATAGATAGTTTTTTGAAGAATAAAGGGATTAAGGGTTCTGGTGTTCGGGCCGGAAAGTGGAGCTGAGTCCACAAAAGATCAGCCATGATCTAATTGAATGGCGGAGCAGGCTCGAGGGGCCAGATGGCCTACTCCTGCTCCTAGTTCTTATGTTCTTATGTGAGAGGGTCAGTACTGAGGGAGTGTCGCACTGTCAGAGGGTCAGTAATGAGAGAGTGCTGCACTGTCAGAGGGTCAGTACTGAGGGAGTGCCGCACTGTCAGAGGGTCAGTACTGAGGGAGTGCCGCACTGTCAGAGGGTCAGTACTGAGGGAGTGCCGCACTGTCAGAGGGTCAGTACTGAGGGAGTGCCGCACTGTCAGAGGGTCAGTACTGAGGGAGTGCTGCACTGTCAGAGGGTCAGTACTGAGGGAGTGCTGCACTGTCAGAGGGTCAGTACTGAGGGAGTGCTGCACTGTCACAGGGTCAGTATTGAGGGAGTGCCGCACTGTCAGAGGGTCAGTACTGAGGGAGTGCTGCACTGTCAGAGGGTCAGTACTGAGGGAGTGCAGCACTGTTAGAGGGTCAGTACTGAGGGAGTGCTGCACTGTCAGAGGGTCAGTACTGAGGGAGTGCCGCACTATCAGAGGGTCAGTATTGAGGGAGTGCCGCACTGTCAGAGGGTCAGTACTGAGGGAGTGCCGCACTGTCAGAGGGTCAGTACTGAGGGAGTGCTGCCCTGTCAGAGGGTCAGTACTGAGGGAGTGCTGCACTGTCAGAGGGTCAGTACTGAGGGAGTACTGCACAGTCAGAGGGTCAGTACTGAGGGAGTGCTGCACTGTCAGAGGGTCAGTACTGAGGGAGTGCTGCACTGTCAGAGGGTCAGTACTGAGGGAGTGCTGCACTGTCAGAGGGTCAGTACTGAGGGAGTGCCGCACTGTCAGAGGGTCAGTACTGAGGGAGTGCCGCACTGTCAGAGGGTCAGTACTGAGGGAGTGCCGCACTGTCAGAGGGTCAGTACTGAGGGAGTGCCGCACTGTCAGAGGGTCAGTACTGAGGGAGTGCTGCACTGTCAGAGGGTCAGTACTGAGGGAGTGCCGCACTGTCAGAGGGTCAGTACTGAGGGAGTGCCGCACTGTCAGAGGGTCAGTACTGAGGGAGGGCTGCACTGTCAGAGGGTCAGTACTGAGGGAGTGCCGCACTGTCAGAGGGCCAACCTTCACGGCAGCGCCTCCCTCTGGCCAACAGCGGGGAAGCGACGCTCCCCGACGCGTTACGTCCGACTCCCCACCGCCCCACCATCCCACGTCCGGGTCAGCCCCCCGCCCCCCACAACCCCTGGAAACGGAGCTGGGAGGCGGGCGGTCAACAAACCCCCCCCCCCCCCGGGCAGAGAGGCGGACAGCGAGCGGGTTGGGGCTGGTTGAATGGTCCAGGTTAGGAATCGGCCTCTTCGGTTGGTCCGCCCTGGGACTGGAGGTACTTCCCGCCGGGTTGAGGCCTTGCAATCCATTCCGGAGCACAGCTGGGAGTTCGACCCTCCTCAGCATTCCGGGAATATTAGAAAGGTGAATATTTAGACTGTCTCTCGGTGACCCTGTGTTTATCCGAGGGAGAGTTACTGGTAAAGGATTAATGTTTAACCCACCCCCCCCCCCCCCCCCCTCGCCCGCCCGCCTCTCCCCTGCTGTGGGGATTTCCGAGGGGGACGAATGCCGCTGTCTCGGGGCACAGAGAGATTATCGATTAGAAAATGAGGAAGCTGTTTGCAAACTGTTTTCTTCATGTCGAAATAAAGATGCGAATTTGGAAAGACCCCTGACTGTTCTTTTTCCCGCCTTCGATGTCGCGATGACCATCGGTTTCCTCAGCTCCCCCATTGGTCCCCGGATTGAAGGGGGTGGTCTGCGTTAGGTGGAGGAGGAGCCCTCGTTAGAGTATAAAGGAGCCAATCAGCTCCAGCGTCTGCTCAAGCTGCCGGCATCGGGCTGACAGACTCCGAGGGTGAGTGACCGACGTGGGCCACGTGCCAGAGGGTCAGTGCTGAGGGAGTGCTGTACTGTCAGAGGGTCAGTACTGAGGGAGTGCTGCCCTGTCAGAGGGTCAGTACTGAGGGAGTGCCGCACTGTCAGAGGGTCAGTACTGAGGGAGTGCCGCACTGTCAGAGGGTCAGTACTGAGGGAGTGCCGCACTGTCAGAGGGTCAGTACTGAGGGAGTGCTGCACTGTCAGAGGGTCAGTACTGAGGGAGTGCTGCACTGTCAGAGGGTCAGTACTGAGGGAGTGCTGCACTGTCAGAGGGTCAGTACTGAGGGAGTGCTGCACTGTCAGAGGGTCAGTACTGAGGGAGTGCTGCACTGTCAGAGGGTCAGTACTGAGGGAGCTCCGCACTGTCAGAGGGTCAGTACTGAGGGAGTGCCGCACTGTCAGAGGGTCAGTACTGAGGGAGCACTGCACTGTCAGAGGGTCAGTACTGAGGGAGTGCCGCACTGTCAGAGGGTCAGTACTGAGGGAGCGCTGCCCTGTCAGAGGGTCTGTACTGAGGGAGTGCCGCACTGTCAGAGGGTCCAGTACTGAGGGAGTGCTGCACTGTCAGAGGGTCAGTACTGAGGGAGTGCCGCACTGTCAGAGGGTCAGTACTGAGGGAGTGCCGCACTGTCAGAGGGTCAGTACTGAGGGAGTGCTGCACTGTCAGAGGGTCAGTACTGAGGGAGCGCCGCACTGTCAGAGGGTCAGTACTGAGGGAGTGCCGCACTGTCAGAGGGTCAGTACTGAGGGAGCCTCTGACAATGCAGTTCTCTCTGAGGGTCGAGTCTCTGAGTTACTAAAGGTATCTTTTGTTTCCTGTCCCCTTTTCAGGTTTCTGTCCTTCCGCTGCCTTTGTCTGGAGCTCTCACCCCCTCACACAATGTTCCGCCTTGCTCTCGTCTGCCTCGCCCTCTCCTACAGCCTCGTGCTCTCGGAGATCGATCCCGAGGAAGACATCGACCTCGAGGATGAAACCAAAGTAAGTGTCCGGCTGACGTACCGGCGAGTTTCGAGGAAGGTCGCGAAATGGCCTTTTGACTTTTGGGCTGGCGGTGGGGGTGGGGGGGGGGGGGGGGGGGTAGGAGGAGGAGGAGAGTGAGTGGGAAAGCTGGTGTGGGCCTGAAGGGCCGAATGACTTTCCCGGGTCCGGTGATGACTCTCTGATTCGTTGTGAGCATTGAGTCGGCCATTTTGTAACCGAGTGGCGGTGCCCCCGCCATCAACAGGCCTCAGGCACTTTTGCAGTGAAATTTCAGGGCCTGATGAGGCCTGACTGAGGCCCGCTTGCCAAGCCAGGAAAGCTAGGCTTCGGCCTAGGCGGGCTCTCCTCGAAGGGACATCCGCTGGCCAATCGGCCCGCCCCACCTGGGCAGGTGGAGGAGATTGCCGAAGGGTTACCGCGCAGACGGGGGCCATTCGGCCCAATGCCCTGCTCCCCTCATCCCCCTCCCCCCCCCCCTTTTCGGGTTACATTCCCTGTTGAAAGCCTCGATGGGAGCTGCCTCCGCCTCACTCTCGGGCAGACACTAATCGCTGGCTGGGTGAGGAAGATTCTCCTCGAGTCTCCATTTGTCTCTCATGCCAATGACTTTCGACCTGTGTCCCTCCCTCTCGTTCCCGATGCCCCCCCCTCCCCCATCCCCGCTGCACCAACTGACTGCATTTTCCCAGTGAAATCCCCCTGGGCGAGGTTGCTGTCGTTCAGAGGATCATCCGGGCTAAACACTGTTCAGCGGGGGAAGGAATTTTGGTTTGCCGCTGATGACACGCCCCTTGACTCCAGCCCCAGGCATCCCCAACCCGCCCCGTCCCCCCCCCCTCAAGCCCCTCCCAGTCACCCCCGCCCCCAATCCCGTCCCACCGTGTCTTTATCTCGAAGACAAGCAATGCGCACCCTCCCTACCTCTGAATGCGCGTCCTCTGCCCTGCCCCCCACCGTGAGGTGTTTATGGGATCGTGCTGTGCATGACCGAGTCGTTTCCTGCCTCGCAACGTCGCCCGCTCGTCAGGGAGGGTGTCACTGGCTGCAAAGCGACGCCCTCTGGCTGTGTAGGCCGCTACACAAATGCGATCCCATCTCCGTTTAATGCTTTGAACAAGCATTCGGGATGGACACTGAACAGAAAGAGGCCATTCGGCCCAGCCCAGTCTATGCTAGCGTGACCCTTGTCAATCCTAACCCTCTGGCGTCATGTACCCCAGCCCCCCCGTCAGGCAGTTTGAACCATCTGAATATTAAACGCCCATCGACAAGATGGCGGAAATTAGCCTGAGGCGGTTTGACAGGAACTTGAGGGTCGCTTCCGAACGAGGGAATTGGGGGGGGGGGGGGGGGGATTCTCCGACTGGGAACTGACTGGATTCTATTCCATTTCCCCCAATCGTAGCTGCGGTCCCAGTTCGAGGATTTCAAAGTGAAATACGACAAGGAATACGACGAGCAGGATGGTAAGAGATGCGTCCACGCGATTCAGTCATCCGTCCCCATTGCCCAGGGAGTTTGACTCCTGCCCTCCGCTGGGCAAACTGATCCCCGCCCGTCAGGGGCAGCGCAGGCCTCGTAGGCCTCACTGAGCCTCGGCGAACCGATCCCAGGCAGTCAGGCACAGCGCAGGCCTCGTAGGCCTCACTGAGCCTGGGCGAACGGATCCCAGGCAGTCAGGGACAGAGCAGGCCTCGTAGGCCTCACTGAGCCTGGGCAAACTGATCCCAGGCCGTCAGGGGCAGCGCAGGCCCCGTAGGCCTCACTGAGCCTGGGCAAACTGATCCCAGGCAGTCAGGGGCAGCGCAGGCCTCGTAGGCCTCACTGAGCCTGGGCGAACGGATCCCCGGCATTCAGGGAAAGGGCAGCCCTCGTAGGCCTCACTGGGCCTGGGCGAACGGATCCCAGGCAGTCAGGGACAGAGCAGGCCTCGTAGGCCTCACTGAGCCTTGGCAAAGTGATCCCCGGCAGTCAGGGGCAGCGCAGCCCTCGTAGGCCTCACAGAGCCTGGGCAAACTGATCCCCGGCCGTCAGGGACAGCGTAGGCCTCACTGAGCCTGGGCGAACTGATCCCAGGCAGTCATGGACAGCGCAGGCCTCGTAGGCCTCACTGAGCCTGGGCGAACCGATCCCAGGGAGTCGGGGACAGCGCAGGCCTCGTAGGCCTCACTGAGCCTGGGCGAACCGCTCCCAGGCAGTCATGGACAGCGCAGGCCTCGTAGGCCTCACTGAGCCTGGGCGAACCGATCCCAGGCAGTCAGGGGCAGCGCAGCCTTCGTAGGCCTCACTGAGCCTGGGCGAACCGATCCCAGGCAGTCAGGGGCAGCGCAGCCTTCGTAGGCCTCACTGAGCCTGGGCGAACGGATCCCAGGCAGTCAGGGACAGCGCAGGCCTCGTAGGCCTCACTGACCAAGGCCGAGATAACTTCAAATATCATCCAGTGATCCCCCTCCCCCCTCCCCACCGCCCTCCTGCACATTTATGATCCCTGCAGGGGAGAGTCGGATTGCGCGCCGGGGGAACACTGCGAGGCTTCATTCGTCTTGACATTGCCGCCTCGGTCAACCAGCTCATCGAGCGCTGGAGAGGGGAACTGGAGGGTAACTGGCCTTGTAGAATACCGATTCCCCCCCCCCCCCCCCCAACATACCCTCAGAAGGGGTGAGGGGTGCAGGGTAGCAGGCATGGAGATTATTGGATGCACAGTGGGAGGAGGGGAAGGAGGTGAACAATCGCGCCGGGATCTGGCCCAACGGCGAATTAAAACGCTCCGTCCGACGTTGACACGTTTTCTCTTCAATCTCCCCGGTTCAAAGAGGAGACCAGGTTCCAGATCTTTGTGCAAAACCTCAAGGAAGCCAAACGGATTCAGGAGCAGGACAGAGGCACGGCCGTCTACGGGGTCACCAAGTTCAGCGACTTGTCAGGTAAACGAGCGACTGGGGGGGGTGGGGAGGGGATTGGTGGGTGGGTGGTTTTTACGGAGGGTTCTCTGCTCCAGCTGTCAGGCTGGGTGAGGCCAGCCCCCGGGGGGTGATACTGAGGCACGCTGACTGGGAGGGGGGGCGACCAGCCTGTGTTCGTAGGCCCGACCTAGAGCGGCGATGGGTTAAACTGGCCGAGACGCCGACCAACGTGCAGCCTTCCATGTCAGCCAGGCGGGCGGCCATTCCTGAAGAAAAAAATCTAAATATATCCACACACGTCGACGTGACAACATGGAACCTCGGCCATTCAGTCCATCCGCACCCTGCTGTCCAGCCAACCAAATGGCTCCAATCAGAATGAGCTTCCCTAGTACACCATCCCAGCATCTCCTCATCCCGTGAAACCCAACCCACATCCACTCCCTCAGTACTGACCCTCTGACAGTGCGGCACTCCCTCAGTACTGACCCTCTGACAGTGCAGCGCTCCCTCAGTACTGACTCTCTGACAGTGCAGCACTCCCTCAGTACTGACCCTCTGACAGGGCAGCGCTCCCTCAGTATTGACCCTGTGACAGTGCGGCACTCCCTCAGTACTGACCCTCTGACAGTGCGGCACTCCCTCAGTACTGACCGTCTGACAGTGCGGCACTCCCTCAGTACTGACCCTCTGACAGTGCGGCGCTCCCTCAGTACTGACCCTCTGACAGTACAGCGCTCCCTCAGTATTGACCCTGTGACAGTGCGGCACTCCCTCAGTACTGACCCTCTGACAGTGCGGCGCTCCCTCAGTACTGGCCCTCTGACAGTACAGCGCTCCCTCAGTATTGACCCTGTGACAGTGCGGCACTCCCTCAGTACTGACCCTCTGACAGTGCAGCGCTCCCTCAGTATTGACCCTGTGACAGTGCGGCACTCCCTCAGTACTGACCCTCTGACAGTGCAGCACTCCCTCAGTACTGACCCTCTGACAGTGCAGCACTCCCTCAGTACTGACCCTCTGACAGTGCAGCACTCCCTCAGTACTGACCCTCTGACAGTGCAGCACTCCCTCAGTACTGACCCTCTGACAGTGCAGCACTCCCTCAGTACTGACCCTCTGACAGTGCGGCACTCCCTCAGTACTGACCCTCTGACAGTGCGGCACTCCCTCAGTACTGACTCTCTGACAGTGCAGCTTTCCCTCAGTACTGACCCTCTGACAGTGTGGAACTCCCTCAGTACTGACACTCTGACAGTGCAGCACTCCCTCAGTACTGACCCTCTGACAGTGCACCGCTCCCTCAGTACTGACCCTCTGACAGGGCAGCGCTCCCTCAGTATTGACCCTGTGACAGTGCGGCACTCCCTCAGTACTGACCCTCTGACAGTGCAGCGCTCCCTCAGTACTGACCCTCTGACAGTGCGGCACTCCCTCAGTACTGACCCTCTGACAGTGCGGCGCTCCCTCAGTACTGGCCCTCTGACAGTACAGCGCTCCCTCAGTATTGACCCTGTGACAGTGCGGCACTCCCTCAGTACTGACCCTCTGACAGGGCAGCGCTCCCTCAGTATTGACCCTGTGACAGTGCGGCACTCCCTCAGTACTGACCCTCTGACAGTGCAGCACTCCCTCAGTACTGACCCTCTGACAGTGCAGCACTCCCTCAGTACTGACCCTCTGACAGTGCAGCACTCCCTCAGTACTGACCCTCTGACAGTGCAGCACTCCCTCAGTACTGACCCTCTGACAGTGCAGCACTCCCTCAGTACTGACCCTCTGACAGTGCGGCACTCGCTCAGTACTGACCCTCTGACAGTGCAGCACTCCCTCAGTACTGACCCTCTGACAGTGCGGCACTCCCTCAGTACTGACCCTCTGACAGTGCGGCACTCCCTCAGTACTGACTCTCTGACAGTGCAGCTTTCCCTCAGTACTGACCCTCTGACAGTGTGGAACTCCCTCAGTACTGACACTCTGACAGTGCAGCACTCCCTCAGTACTGACCCTCTGACAGTGCAGCGCTCCCTCAGTACTGACCCTCTGACAGGGCAGCGCTCCCTCAGTATTGACCCTGTGACAGTGCGGCACTCCCTCAGTACTGACCCTCTGACAGTGCAGCGCTCCCTCAGTACTGACCCTCTGACAGTGCAGCACTCCCTCAGTACTGACCCTCTGACAGTGCAGCACTCCCTCAGTACTGACCCTCTGACAGTGCGGCACTCCCTCAGTACTGACCCTCTGACAGTGCGGCACTCCCTCAGTACTGACCCTCTGACAGTGTGGAACTCCCTCAGTACTGACTCTCTGACAGTGCAGCACTCCCTCAGTACTGACCCTCTGACAGTGCGGCACTCCCTCAGTACTGACCCTCTGACAGTGCAGCACTCCCTCAGTACTGACCCTCTGACAGTGCAGCACTCCCTCAGTACTGACCCTCTGACAGTGCAGCACTCCCTCAGTACTGACCCTCTGACAGTGCAGCACTCCCTCAGTACTGACCCTCTGACAGTGCGGCACTCCCTCAGTACTGACCCTCTGACAGTGCGGCACTCCCTCAGTACTGACCCTCTGACAGTGCAGTACTCCCTCAGTACTGACCCTCTGACAGTGCGGCACCCCCTCAGTACTGACCCTCTGACAGTGCATCACTCCCTCAGTACTGACCCTCTGACAGTGCGGCACTCCCTCAGTACTGACCCTCTGACAGTGCGGCACTCCCTCAGTACCGACCCTCTGACAGTGCGGCACTCCCTCAGTACTGACCCTCTGACAGTGCAGCACTCCCTCAGTACTGACCCTCTGACAGTGCGGCACTCCCTCAGTACTGACCCTCTGACAGTGCAGCTCTCCTTCAGTACTGACCCTCTGACAGTGCGGCACTCCCTCAGTACTGACCCTCTGACAGTGCAGCGCTCCCTCAGTACTGACCCTCTGACAGTGCGGCACTCCCTCAGTACTGACCCTCTGACAGTGCGGCACTCCCTCAGTACTGACCCTCTGACAGTGTGGCACTCCCTCAGTACTGACCCTCTGACAGTGCAGCGCTCCCTCAGTACTGACCCTCTGACAGTGCGGCACTCCCTCAGTACTGACCCTCTGACAGTGCAGCGCTCCCTCAGTACTGACCCTCTGACAGTGCGGCACTCCCTCAGTACTGACCGTCTGACAGTGCGGCACTCCCTCAGTACTGACCCTCTGACAGTGCGGCGCTCCCTCAGTACTGACCCTCTGACAGTACAGCGCTCCCTCAGTATTGACCCTGTGACAGTGCGGCACTCCCTCAGTACTGACCCTCTGACAGTGCGGCGCTCCCTCAGTACTGGCCCTCTGACAGTACAGCGCTCCCTCAGTATTGACCCTGTGACAGTGCGGCACTCCCTCAGTACTGACCCTCTGACAGGGCAGCGCTCCCTCAGTATTGACCCTGTGACAGTGCGGCACTCCCTCAGTACTGACCCTCTGACAGTGCAGCACTCCCTCAGTACTGACCCTCTGACAGTGCAGCACTCCCTCAGTACTGACCCTCTGACAGTGCAGCACTCCCTCAGTACTGACCCTCTGACAGTGCAGCACTCCCTCAGTACTGACCCTCTGACAGTGCAGCACTCCCTCAGTACTGACCCTCTGACAGTGCGGCACTCCCTCAGTACTGACCCTCTGACAGTGCGGCACTCCCTCAGTACTGACTCTCTGACAGTGCAGCTTTCCCTCAGTACTGACCCTCTGACAGTGTGGAACTCCCTCAGTACTGACACTCTGACAGTGCAGCACTCCCTCAGTACTGACCCTCTGACAGTGCACCGCTCCCTCAGTACTGACCCTCTGACAGGGCAGCGCTCCCTCAGTATTGACCCTGTGACAGTGCGGCACTCCCTCAGTACTGACCCTCTGACAGTGCAGCACTCCCTCAGTACTGACCCTCTGACAGTGCGGCACTCCCTCAGTACTGACCCTCTGACAGTGCGGCGCTCCCTCAGTACTGGCCCTCTGACAGTACAGCGCTCCCTCAGTATTGACCCTGTGACAGTGCGGCACTCCCTCAGTACTGACCCTCTGACAGGGCAGCGCTCCCTCAGTATTGACCCTGTGACAGTGCGGCACTCCCTCAGTACTGACCCTCTGACAGTGCAGCACTCCCTCAGTACTGACCCTCTGACAGTGCAGCACTCCCTCAGTACTGACCCTCTGACAGTGCAGCACTCCCTCAGTACTGACCCTCTGACAGTGCAGCACTCCCTCAGTACTGACCCTCTGACAGTGCAGCACTCCCTCAGTACTGACCCTCTGACAGTGCGGCACTCGCTCAGTACTGACCCTCTGACAGTGCAGCACTCCCTCAGTACTGACCCTCTGACAGTGCGGCACTCCCTCAGTACTGACCCTCTGACAGTGCGGCACTCCCTCAGTACTGACTCTCTGACAGTGCAGCTTTCCCTCAGTACTGACCCTCTGACAGTGTGGAACTCCCTCAGTACTGACACTCTGACAGTGCAGCACTCCCTCAGTACTGACCCTCTGACAGTGCAGCGCTCCCTCAGTACTGACCCTCTGACAGGGCAGCGCTCCCTCAGTATTGACCCTGTGACAGTGCGGCACTCCCTCAGTACTGACCCTCTGACAGTGCAGCGCTCCCTCAGTACTGACCCTCTGACAGTGCAGCACTCCCTCAGTACTGACCCTCTGACAGTGCAGCACTCCCTCAGTACTGACCCTCTGACAGTGCGGCACTCCCTCAGTACTGACCCTCTGACAGTGCGGCACTCCCTCAGTACTGACCCTCTGACAGTGTGGAACTCCCTCAGTACTGACTCTCTGACAGTGCAGCACTCCCTCAGTACTGACCCTCTGACAGTGCGGCACTCCCTCAGTACTGACCCTCTGACAGTGCAGCACTCCCTCAGTACTGACCCTCTGACAGTGCAGCACTCCCTCAGTACTGACCCTCTGACAGTGCAGCACTCCCTCAGTACTGACCCTCTGACAGTGCAGCACTCCCTCAGTACTGACCCTCTGACAGTGCGGCACTCCCTCAGTACTGACCCTCTGACAGTGCGGCACTCCCTCAGTACTGACCCTCTGACAGTGCAGTACTCCCTCAGTACTGACCCTCTGACAGTGCGGCACCCCCTCAGTACTGACCCTCTGACAGTGCATCACTCCCTCAGTACTGACCCTCTGACAGTGCGGCACTCCCTCAGTACTGACCCTCTGACAGTGCGGCACTCCCTCAGTACCGACCCTCTGACAGTGCGGCACTCCCTCAGTACTGACCCTCATCAGTGCAGCACTCCCTCAGTACTGACCCTCTGACAGTGCGGCACTCCCTCAGTACTGACCCTCTGACAGTGCAGCTCTCCTTCAGTACTGACCCTCTGACAGTGCGGCACTCCCTCAGTACTGACCCTCTGACAGTGCAGCGCTCCCTCAGTACTGACCCTCTGACAGTGCGGCACTCCCTCAGTACTGACCCTCTGACAGTGCGGCACTCCCTCAGTACTGACCCTCTGACAGTGTGGCACTCCCTCAGTACTGACCCTCTGACAGTGCAGCGCTCCCTCAGTACTGACCCTCTGACAGTGCGGCACTCCCTCAGTACTGACCCTCTGACAGTGCAGCGCTCCCTCAGTACTGACCCTCTGACAGTGCAGCACTCCCTCAGTACTGACCCTCTGACAGTGCAGCACTCCCTCAGTACTGACCCTCTGACAGTGCGGCACTCCCTCAGTACTGACCCTCTGACAGTGCGGCACTCCCTCAGTACTGACCCTCTGACAGTGTGGAACTCCCTCAGTACTGACTCTCTGACAGTGCAGCACTCCCTCAGTACTGACCCTCTGACAGTGCGGCACTCCCTCAGTACTGACCCTCTGACAGTGCAGCACTCCCTCAGTACTGACCCTCTGACAGTGCAGCACTCCCTCAGTACTGACCCTCTGACAGTGCAGCACTCCCTCAGTACTGACCCTCTGACAGTGCAGCACTCCCTCAGTACTGACCCTCTGACAGTGCGGCACTCCCTCAGTACTGACCCTCTGACAGTGCGGCACTCCCTCAGTACTGACCCTCTGACAGTGCAGTACTCCCTCAGTACTGACCCTCTGACAGTGCGGCACCCCCTCAGTACTGACCCTCTGACAGTGCATCACTCCCTCAGTACTGACCCTCTGACAGTGCGGCACTCCCTCAGTACTGACCCTCTGACAGTGCGGCACTCCCTCAGTACCGACCCTCTGACAGTGCGGCACTCCCTCAGTACTGACCCTCTGACAGTGCAGCACTCCCTCAGTACTGACCCTCTGACAGTGCGGCACTCCCTCAGTACTGACCCTCTGACAGTGCAGCTCTCCTTCAGTACTGACCCTCTGACAGTGCGGCACTCCCTCAGTACTGACCCTCTGACAGTGCAGCGCTCCCTCAGTACTGACCCTCTGACAGTGCGGCACTCCCTCAGTACTGACCCTCTGACAGTGCGGCACTCCCTCAGTACTGACCCTCTGACAGTGTGGCACTCCCTCAGTACTGACCCTCTGACAGTGCAGCGCTCCCTCAGTACTGACCCTCTGACAGTGCGGCACTCCCTCAGTACTGACCCTCTGACAGTGCAGCACTCCCTCAGTACTGACCCTCTGACAGTGAAGCACTCCCTCAGTACTGACCCTCTGACAGTGCAGCACTCCCTCAGTACTGACCCTCTGACAGTGCGGCGCTCCCTCAGTACTGACCCTCTGACAGTGCAGCACTCCCTCAGTACCGACCCTCTGACAGTGCGGCACTCCCTCAGTACTGACCCTCTGACAGTGCAGCACTCCCTCAGTACTGACCCTCTGACAGTGCAGCACTCCCTCAGTACTGACCCTCTGACAGTGCAGCACTCCCTCAGTACTGACCCTCTGACAGTGCGGCACTCCCTCAGTACTGACCCTCTGACAGTGCAGCTCCCTCAGTACTGACCCTCTGACAGTTTGAGCAGTTGTTGAAATTGCTTTTCTTTTTACAGATGAAGAATTTCAGACTTATTACCTCAACCCAGTGATCAGTAACAACAATGATACTTGGCCAGAGGAGGTTCTTTGGACAGAGGAGAGTGGACGCTTGGCAAACTTGTCTTGTCCTCGTTATTGGGACTGGCGCAGGAGAGGAGCAGTGACAGCCGTTATAAATCAGGTACAATCGGTCCCCATCAAACACTCCCAGGACAGGTACAGCACGGGGTTAGATACAGAGTAAAGCTCCCTCTACACTGTCCCCATCAAACACTCCCAGGACAGTACAGCACGGTGTTAGATACAGAGTAAAGCTCCTTCTACACTGTCCCCATCAAACTCTCCCAGGACAGGTACAGCACGGGGTTAGATACAGAGTAAAGCTCCCTCTACACTGTCCCCATCAAACACTCCCAGGACAGGTACAGCACGGGGTTAGATACAGAGTAAAGCTCCCTCTACACTGTCCCCATCAAACACTCCCAGGACAGTACAGCACGGTGTTAGATACAGAGTAAAGCTCCTTCTACACTGTCCCCATCAAACTCTCCCAGGACAGGTACAGCACGGGGTTAGATACAGAGTAAAGCTCCCTCTACACTGTCCCCATCAAACACTCCCAGGACAGGTACAGCACGGGGTTAGATACAGAGTAAAGCTCCCTCTACACTGTCCCCATCAAACACTCCCAGGACAGTACAGCACGGTGTTAGATACAGAGTAAAGCTCCTTCTACACTGTCCCCATCAAACTCTCCCAGGACAGGTACAGCACGGGGTTAGATACAGAGTAAAGCTCCCTCTACACTGTCCCCATCAAACACTCCCAGGACAGGTACAGCACGGGGTTAGATACAGAGTAAAGCTCCCTCTACACTGTCCCCATCAAACACTCCCAGGACAGGTACAGCACGGGGTTAGATACAGAGTAAAGCTCCCTCTACACTGTCCCCATCAAACACTCCCAGGACAGGTACAGCACGGGGTTAGATACAGAGTAAAGCTCCCTCTACACTGTCCCCATCAAACACTCCCAGGACACGTACAGCACAGGGTTAGATACAGAGTAAAGCTCCCTCTACACTGTCCCCATCAAACACTCCCAGGACAGGTACAGCACGGGGTTAGATACAGAGTAAAGCTCCCTCTACACTGTCCCCATCAAACACTCCCAGGACAGGTACAGCACGGGGTTAGATACAGAGTAAAGCTCCCTCTACACTGTCCCCATCAAACATTCCCAGGACAGGTACAGCACGGTGTTAGATACAGAGTAAAGCTCCCTCTACACTGTCCCCATCAAACACTCCCAGGACAGGTACAGCACGGGGTTAGATACAGAGTAAAGCTCCCTCTACACTGTCCCCATCAAACACTCCCAGGACAGGTACAGCACGGGGTTAGATACAGAGTAAAGCTCCCTCTACACTGTCCCCAAGAAAACACTCCCAGGACAGGAACAGCACGGGGTTAGATACAGAGTAAAGCTCCCCCTACACTGTCCCCATCAAACATTCCCAGGACAGGTACAGCACGGGGTTAGATACAGAGTAAAGCTCCCTCTACACTGTCTCCATCAAACACTCCCAGGACAGGTACAGCACGGGGTTAGATACAGAGTAAAGCTCCCTCTACACTGTCCCCCATCAAACACTCCCAGGACAGGTACAGTACGGGGTTAGATACAGAGTAAAGCTCCCTCTACACTGTCCCCATCAAACACTCCCAGCACAGGTACAGCACGGGGTTAGATACAGAGTAAAGCTCCCTCTACACTGTCCCCATCAAACACTCCCAGGACAGGTACAGCACGGGGTTAGATACAGAGTAAAGCTCCCTCTACACCGTCCCCATCAAACACTCCCAGGGCAGGGACAGCACGGGGTTAGATACAGAGTAAAGCTCCCTCTACACTGTCCCCATCAAACACTCCCAGGACAGGCACAGCACGGGGTTAGATACAGAGTAAAGCTCCCTCTACACTGTCCCCATCAAACTCTCCCAGGACAGGTACAGCACGGGGTTAGATACAGAGTAAAGCTCCCTCCACACTGTCCCCATCAAACACTCCCAGGACAGGTACAGCACGGGGTTAGATACAGAGTAAAGCTCTACACTGTCCCCCATCAAACACTCCCAGGACAGGTACAGCACGGGGTTAGATACAGAGTAAAGCTCCCTCTACACTGTCCCCATCAAACACTCCCAGGGCAGGGACAGCACGGGGTTAGATACAGAGTAAAGCTCCCTCTACACTGTCCCCATCAAACACTCCCAGGACAGGTACAGCACGGGGTTAGATACAGAGTAAAGCTCCCTCTACACTGTCCCCATCAAACACTCCCAGGACAGGTACAGCACGGGGTTAGTTACAGAGTAAAGGTCCCTCTACACTGTCCCCATCAAACACTCCCAGGACAGGTACAGCACGGGGTTAGATACAGAGTAAAGCTCCCTCTCCACTTTCCAGTGACGAGATTGTGGTTGGTTGGGTATGGTTGTGGAGGGGTTGGTGCCGGTGCGTGTGGGGGGTTTGTGAGGTGGGTGGGGGGGGGGGGGGGGGGGGGGTGTATTGCCCACCGCCTGGGCACCTTACGACCTCTCATTTGTTGGCAGAGACGATGTTCAGCCGGCTGGGCCTTCGGAGTTGTGGGCAACATTGAGGCCCTGCTCTACCTGAAGACGAAGGTTCTGAGGTCGCTGTCGGTACAAGGTAATGGCGAAGGGGGGGGTGCTTCCCGACCTCTGAACTCTTCTGTCGTTCCGGAATCTTCTGACCCTGTCGGTCTCAGGGCCCTTTGTCGCGATTGGAGCCTGAACATTATTTTGTTTTCCTCATTCCCCCCCCCCCCAATCAGAGCTCCTGGATTGCGACTCCTGGGACCGGGGCTGTAGAGGCGGCTATCCCTACAATGCCTTCAACGCCATCATGAAACTGGGTAAGGAAATCAAGGCGTGAAAGTGAAGAGTCTTCAATTCGGGAAAAGAAAACAATAAAAAACCCTCCAATGACAATTGGCAAACTGAATGAAGGAGACGACTCATTTTGGCGGGTTCCGATTCCGGGCTAGAGAGGCTGAGTGGCAGGGCAGAGATATAATCTTCCTCCTTAGAAGGGTTCCTTACGCTCTTAAATACCAGCCCTCACTTTCGCAATGTGTGAGCCCCCCTCATTGTCCCATCAAACTCCCCACCCTCGTTCTTTTCCCCTGCCCGTTCCGAAGAGGTGTCATCGGGACTAGGTAGGCATTTAATGCCCCGTCCCAAGTTGCCCCTGTGCGGGAGGCGGTGAACAACAACAACTTGCATTCGTATACCGCCTTGGGCAGAGCAAACCTCCCCCGCCCGAAGTGCTTCACCGGGGCAGCGGAAAGCAAACTTTTCCAGCAGCATCCCTGCGGTGTTTTTCCGACTGGGAGCCTCTGTCCAATGGGGTCCCGTCGGGATCAGATGTGGGGCCGTTTGTGCTTCCTATGAACGACAGACCGAGAGAGAGATGGAGAGAGCGAGGGAGGGGCAGGGGGAGAGGCAGAGAGCGAGGCAGAGAGAGACAGAAAGACAGGGAGGAAGAGTGGGAGAGACAGAGTGACAGAGACGAGAGTCAGAGAGAGGGAGGCACAGATAGACAGAGACACAGAGAGAGAGGCAGAGAGAGAGAGACAGAGAGAGAGAGACGGACAGAGAGAGAGAGAGAAAGAGTCAGAGAGAGGGAGACAGAGAGAAACAGATAGAGAAACAGAGAGAGAGAGAGAGAGAGAGACATACAGAGCGACATACAGAGAGAGACAGAGAAAGAGATAGAGCCAAATAGAGAGACAGAGAGCGAGACTGAGAGTGAAAGACAGAATGGGAGAGACAGAGAAAGAGACAGAGGGAGAGAGAGAGAGACAGAGAGAGAGTCAGACAAAGACAGAGAAAGAGACAGAGAGAGA
Source organism: Scyliorhinus canicula (assembly GCF_902713615.1). Classification (NCBI taxonomy): domain Eukaryota; kingdom Metazoa; phylum Chordata; class Chondrichthyes; order Carcharhiniformes; family Scyliorhinidae; genus Scyliorhinus; species Scyliorhinus canicula. The sequence goes on along the minus strand of NC_052176.1, from coordinate 5,803,649 downwards.
CAGAGAAAGAGACAGAGAGACAGAG